>NW_027526445.1:176928598-177351512 GCF_048455015.1 Haemaphysalis longicornis
TGGCCCACCCAGCCCCCGAGGTCACCGAAGCTCCGATGCCCCTTGTTGCTTATCAGGACATTACTGAATTTGACGGACCACCCGACAAACATGCCCGTGCCTTCACCCATTCCTCACCAAGCCTCAGGAAATAACACTTCGGCAATGACAAGCAGCGACGTACCTGCACCCGGTTGGAATGAATTTACTGTTTCCCACATAGTACACCGCTCTATGACAATTTTGTCCACAGCTAGGTACCCTCCACCATATAATTCTGGAATGCACTCACAACCCAGCCATGCCACCCCTCTCCACCCTTTCCTTTCCTGAGCTGTGGGAAACACTGTTGACCAGCTGTCAACTGGAGGACCAGACTCTCCTGGTGACACGGGCGAAGACAGCTAGCGCAACGCATGGATTCCCGGACTAGGACTGCGCTCTCACTTTTGAACTCATTAAAATGCTTTCTCTGTCTTTCTCTCTGGCTTAATTGGGTGACAGAGGCAGACAGACAGACAGACAGACAGACTATCGAACGGATGTACAGACAGACAGACAGACAGACAGACAGACAGACAGACAGACAGACAGACAGACAGACAGACTATCGAACGGATGGACAGACTAAAATTTTCATATCTAGTCAGCTCAAGAAAACCTAAATAAACAGAAAAAGGGCTTTTTACTTTATGCTCATTGTCATAGGGCAACTGGGAATGCCGCTACATTTGGTCCAACACTGAACCATTGATTGCCGACCAGTGAACACAAGTTGTTCAACTCGAATATTGCGGAAAACCGGTTAGCTGTAAAGCCGCACTGAGCTATAAAGTTATTCATCCGAGTAATTCGGGAGGGCAAGAAATATTTCTGACCGTGTACTACTACACACATTCAATTAGTCGTCTTGAGAACTCAAGATGTGCACTTCCGCTGTGATGTGCGTCCTAATAGAAGACTATGCGATACTACAACCTGCGTTGTGCTCTTTAACAAACAAGCGCCTAAATTTCGACTCACGGGCATGTTCGTTTTTAGCCACACGAAATGACACTGCAGGGATGAATTGAACTCGCGAACGGAGTTCGATTGTGGAGGGAGTAGCGCTTGCGCTTTATGGCGTATCAGCGATCGGAAAACGCAATGTCCGTACGTGACAACAAAGTGAGCAACTACTGAATGGAGGATCGTATCGCCTGAGCGTTTGCAGCGAGCGCCAACAGTACTTCCCTCATCGTCGCTCGTCTGATCAGGACTTTTGCAATCATCCGTTCAACCCCTTTTTCCCTCATCGTCGCTCCTCTGATCAGGACTTTTGCAATCATCCGTCCAACCGCTTTCACTGTGGTCAGGTTTAAGCGCAGAGACATCTCAGTGCTAAAACTCTTCCGATTCCCAACAACGCCGTTACAGCTCCGCGGCCGCGGTTACAAGCTGCCAATATTGCGCACACGCCCGCGAACGCAACCATCCATAAAGCGCACTGAACAATGGAAAAAAAAGCAGGAGTAACTGGAAGCATCATTGCGGTACAACCCTTTCCTAAGCCGCCCAACGTCCGCGAAAGGCGCGTCTATCCCACAGATTATTGCGTAAGGGAAACCCGTTCCTCTGAAGAGCGCCCGACAACAACGTGATATTGGAGACCGGAAAAGGCCGACACGGCCTCGTCTCGGGTATCAGAAGCAAAATTGCACATAACGAGAACGGACGAAGGGCCCCGCATTGAAATTCTGCTGCTTCAGGGCCAGAAACGGCCGCGTCGCAACCGCTGTCTTACAATGTCAGTCATTGTTGGGGCTTCCAATGACTGCTGCCTGAAACCCTAAACGTGTCCAATGTGATCAGCAATGCGACCGGTACTTCCCGCACGTGCGACGACGACGAAATGACTGCAGCTGCTTGCGACATGAGCGCGTCTCACAATAACTCCTTTTTTGTTCTTGTTTCGCTTGATAAGGCAACCAAAAGCGCTCGAGGGTTTCGAAAGCTAAGCTTTAGACGTAAAACATTTTACCGACCACAATAAACACATCTCTTATAAGATTTGTTGTGACTATGCAAGTTAGTAGCAATAATCATGGACTTCATGTTGTTGTTACATGCCAGGATAAACAAGGTTACTTAAAAGACAGGATTTGAGTTTAGAACATTTTATAGCGGTCTTACTCTGTTACGTTATGGCATCTGTTGTCCATGTTCTAAATTATTTCACCTCATTTACGCACTTTTCACGAGAAAATACCACCCAAAGTCCTGTAAAACATTTGTCTGTCTGTCTGTCTGTCTGTCTGTCTGTCTGTCTGTCTGTCTGTCTGTCTGTCTGTCTGTCTGTCTGTCTGTTAGTCACTGGACTCCAATACTCCATCAACTAGCCAAGGCATGTCCACAAAGAGCCAAGAGACGCACTTTCTGGCCTCTCAACTCGTTGAGCATCGTGACTCTTTGCGTCTGTTGTATTAAATCGATTCCGGTTGAGGCTCTAGTTTTCCAGCACACGTTCGGGCACTGACTCGCGGGAAATCGAAGTGGCTCCTAATGCTCTCTACCATAACGTATTCCGGAAATATGTGCCCCGGCATATTTCTCAGACGTCCACCGGAATTGACAGCGATTCCTTTCGGAATCTCATTCGTACGTATTTCTGCCTTCTGAAGAAGTTAGAGCAAAAATCATGCACCCCGCCGTCTAACGAAGAGGATGGTTGAGCGGGAAGCTTTCTCGTGATGGATTCTTTGGTTGACCAACCCCCCACTGCGAGTATGTGCTCCTCTGGAAGTACGCACAACTCTTCTAGAATGCCCACAGCCACTCTCGGTTGTGCATGTAGGCATAACATTTCGGTCTGTGGTATACGGCGAAAATCCATAGCTGCTGCTTGGCACTCAGTGAGCAATTTTTGAGTGGGTGCCGGTTTGAGGTGTTAAACCGCAAGATGTGGCGTTAGGCCGAACGTCCTAAACCTCAAAATGGGAAGTTAGGCCTAACGTCTTGAGGCGAACAGACTTACGAGACGCAGAGCCACGACATTCTTCTTGTTACTGATTCTTTTATTGTCGTTAGAGTTTTCCAAACAGCTTCTACCATGTGGAAATGGAGCAGTCGGGTAGACGGCGGCTTCATAACGTGAGGAATCCAGGTTAGATTCCGGTGACGTGTAGCGTTTTTTTTTCATTGACCCACGATCATTCATCATCACCATCAGAGATGACTTTCCTACAGGCCCTATTGGCGTACAATGACATCAGTGAAGACAATAAAGCTTCTGTTTAATTAAAATGGTCAGTTTATATGCGACTGCATCTCATTAACTCACCTTGTCCCTGCATCAGGCGTCGTCGGCGTTGTTGTCGGCGTCCGCCCCTCCCCCATTCTCCTCGCCGCGTGAGCTGCGCTCTCCGCCGCTCACCCCCTCTCCTCTCCGATAGCGAACACTCTCTCGCGAGGGGCATTGTATTGGATTCGAATGGATTGGCTTGGCTTGGCTTGGTTTGGCTTGGATTGGCTTGGATTGGATTGGATTGGATTGGATTGGATTTGGATTGGATTAGATTAAAGTGGATTGTGTTGGATTGTGTTGCGTCATAGCCGCGGCAGACGCACTGGCGCCGGCGCGTCCCCTCACCGTTAAGCGCGCTATAAAACGCGGTGCCTGCGCCGCTCCGCTCCGTCGTTCCTGAGCCGTTTTTCCGCTGCCCAACGCTGCAACGTGAACCCCCTATGCGTCGCATCTACACAGGGGTTCCCACAAGGGGAGGTGGGAGTTTTTCATGCATATTTATTTAAAGAAGCTACGCAGCGTATGTAATACGCGTAGCAAGTATGCCCGTATGTGTAGTGTGTCTCCCGAAAAATGAGCTTGTCCTTGATACGAAAGCTCTTCATCTCCAAGCTCTGCAGGCGCAACATCACACACAGAACTCCCGTGACACCCCGCCTATCGTTCTATAACCGCTCACGTCAAGGCCGACATTGCAATGGAGTGCCCATCCGTAGCACATCATACACTTACATCCGAAATAACCACACCACTCACACAGAGGAAACGCTTCAGTACTTGCATCCAGCGAAACATGGAACATGCAGCGATCAACCTCTGATGACACAGCACATTGTTACAAGCCCTTTTATTCAATTGACACACATTACAATGTCAAGATGTTGCTCGAGTCTCCGAGGATAACAAACCATTACCGCATCGCGTGCGGCTGAATGTCGCCTATACGTGACACTTTTTCAAGCTAAGTTCACGCCATCGCTATTGCCCCACGGCGATGTACGCGATGTACTATCGTCTTTTGACGACATTTGCAACGAAAGGAGCAGGTACGCGGCCAATTTTTTTTCTTTTAATCCCCTCTGTACCAGGGACGCATTTGTACAAAGTATGGTTGATGGGTGTCTACATGTTCCGGTTTATCGTTACTTGCATGCAGTAGGCCCAGGAAGAAATGCCAGTGCATCTATCCATTTAATCTTTTGTCTTCAATGTTCACAGCTGCCCGGTCACAGTAAAAACCGGGTTACAGAAAAAAGGACTATATGTACACCCATGGGCACCTAAATGCCGCTTATGAAAAAACTTGAAACGATTGGGCACATCTTTGCAGACTGTTGGGAGGCTGCGTTCCACTGGGACATCCTTCAACGAACCTTGAAAAAAGATATGCAATTAACCCCTTGTGGCATTCGTTTTTTGCCAGTGGAAAATGACGCGGGCGTGCCCTATGATATGCTCATGGCGCTTAGTCTGCGTTCTGTGTGGGAACCTCTCGTGACAGTTCAAAACATACGAGGATGCTCGTACATTGCCAGAGTATTTTGTTGAAAGTGATGCTTATATAACAGGACTGTATAAGGTCATGACGGCTGAACCTGAGTGCTTCCTTTTCTGAATGTATTAGCGAAGAATGGCTCTGGTCTGTGCTAGTTAGTATATCTTCGGTGGGACTCAGCTTGAATAAAACGAACACAAAAGGAAGAGGGGGATTCACGACACACTGCTGACCCGGTTTGCACGGCTTGCACGGGAAATCGCCCCTATGGAAAGGGGTGGCTGCAAAAACGCAGGAACTTTTTTTATTAGCACAGTTTAAGAAGCTTTCAGCCTCCCACATCACCAAACTGGAGGCTGAAGCTTTCAATTCGTGCAGTATACAGTGGGTTTTGTTTGGTTGCCAAGCAAGCCATTCAAAGAAGTGGTTGTGGCCGAGTGCTTTGAGGCCCTCGATGATTTTTTTTGCAATTGGCAAGTTCCAATCCCAATAGCGCATGCGCTTTTTTGGAGTTGATTTTTTTTTTGTACTTGAGGAATATTTTCTGTACTGCATTCACTGTTTTGAGCTGCAACATTCATTGCTCCACGAGCGAGTTGGTAGACTACGTACAGACTGACACTGACGCACTGGCGAGTGCTGGTCGCGTTATGTTGACGTCAGCACCGACTGCTTGGAGGTACATTGCAAACTTATCCGTCTTTCGGCCTGGTGCGAACACGCCTCTTACGACACAGGAACGAGCCGGGCAGGCTCCAAAGGTGCGGGTGAAACGCCTTGCTGTTAGCGTCTTCAATCACGCAGAGGGTGTTCAGACGCTGCGTAAGCCTCGGCCACGGTGGAAAACCTAATGAAAATTACAATTCCAAGCGGTGCTTGCAGGCTTATTTGACCCATTCTACAGCCGCTAACAAGGATGAAACGTGGTATGCCGATTCCTGAGATATCATGAATGGCCAGCCAACGATAATGTCGTAGGCCAAGCATGTTCTTTCACAGAACGGAAACTGAAACTGGTTTTAATTACAATCTCGGACATTTTCAAACCCCATCGTATCTCGAACACGTGTCACTGCTGTTGTTTAGGCCGCCGGAAATATCAGTAGCATTTTTTTTCTTCTTTCAGTCTTTATAAATTAAATTCTAGTTGATGTACCGGATAAACGAAAAAAAGTGTGTTTATTTGAGTCAGTCTATGCAATGCAGACAAAAACAGAAGTTCGACAAAGTCACTTCAATGCCCCTATAAGCACTCTGGGAAATCATTTCCCCCTTACACATTTGTGATCACGCGTTGAAACAGACAAAATCTAGTTTAAGGCTGCCTGAACGTGAATGTGCATGTATTACGGGTTGAATTCATTGCATAAGCTCCTTATCTTAAAAATTAGTGAGCTGTATAGAAAAAATTTGCAGAAATAAATTCCTCGTGATACCTTAGTGTCATTAACAAAACAAAAGAAATCACTTGATGCCCGCAAATTATAAAATTTGAAACAAAAGTAGTCAACATAAAAAAAGCGTGAGTAATGTAATCTAATCACGTCGTGATAGGAGTTTTTACGTCTTTTACGTCTACAGTTCTTATTTATTCATACTGTTGGCCGGTGAGGCGGATACTGGGTGGGATTACAAAATCCTTGTGTAAACATGTAACCATAAAACCACTTTCATAATCGCGCACGCCTAAATTTCTACACAAACTACCTACATAAGTAATTTACAAACAATGCAATAAAAACAGACAAGAGATGCAAATATGATGCCTATCTGTATACATTTACGTATATAGTACACACACATCTATGCAAGCATTCATTCAAAGCTTTTAACAACGAAGCGATTCATTTGTACTTGGACTTCATGAATGCGGTGGTCAAATTCCGAAACCGTATGCTCAGCTGTTTACGTCGAAACATTTTTTTGGCCCCGTCTTCTTTAAAGCTTCGTCTATATAAAATACTAAGCAGATGAAAACTAAAGCACGACACGCCAGTACGGGATCCGTGTCATGACAATTTAATTTCCACAATAGAACTTGTTCAGAATAACCATGCCAGATTTATTCTTTCTATTAGAGGCGAAACCCTTTAGGGGCTCGGGCTGACGGTGCCTCATGTCATGGTCGAATCAAGTAATCTAAGTATCATGTAGTCCCGCTACTAAAACACCGGGACACTCGTTTTCCAACGCCTCGTGCTAGAAAGTAACGCGTTATAAAAGCACACACCGGGACATTCGTTTTGCAGCGCCTCGGCCTAGAAGGTTTAACCTCCGTGGAAAAAACTCGTTCTAAAAGAATTCACCGGGACACTCGATTTCCAACTATTCGCGCAAGAACCTTCCGTGCACCTGGGACACGAACTTACGGCAAAGCTGTATACCTCCACTCCAAACGGTTTCATCTCCATGGGCAAAAACGCCACTGAGCCAAGAATACACCTATACACTTTGCCCCTCCCAAGGTTTCAAGTTAGTGTCGATGGCCAATTATTTTTATTACAGGACTGCAAGTGTAATGACAATGAAAAGTAGCATTAACCTCCCCTCTTTAGCCTCACGACGTCGCATTTTTCGCATTTATTTCGCAAGCTATATTACCATGCTACTCTCCACGACGAACTGCTTTCACAGCCTCAGTACTCATCACATCGCATTGACCAGAATCACAAAGGTCAAGATGATTCAATGATTAAATAAAAATTCCCCCGCACCTCCCCGAGAGGGATTATGAGGATGCAGAAATGCATTGGGTGCACCGATGAGTGTGATGCGATTAATGGCGAAGAGAGAGGCGAGAGTGTGAGCGTAATCATTTATTTTCGCAACGTCCTCGGGTACCATGCGAGGAAGGCACCGCACAACCTTCGATACGTCGATGGGCACGTTCACCGCCTGTCCCTCGATTCCAAACTGCCCGTTGCCTCGAGTCAGCCGCCTGATCCTCATGAAGGGGAGTCGAGGCGCGCACGCACTGTATTCATATGTTTGTATATTTTGTAATAACTACTCCGCTCTTCCATTCCTATGGCTCTAAGGGTAAAATAAATAACGGTTCGAGACTGGGCGACAGATTCTGGTAATGCCTTCGATTCGCGTGCTGTGCATGGACAAATATTGCTTGACGATTACTCCCTAATGCGAAATTTGAGCGCAGCACGAATTGCAGTCTTCTGGTCATGGCGCATAGCCGCTGCGACTAAGGAAGTGATCGCGTGCTGAGTGAACGTACGACGGTACGAGAAACTCTGGCGTTATCTCGGAGCGCGTCGCCGCCACCGAGCATGTTGTTGCAAATCTTGTTTGAAACTGCCGCGTAAATGTCACATGGTTCGGAAGAGCCGCACAACGAAGAGGACGACGAAGGACCGATGCAGGGATTTATAAACACACCCCTAACACCCCCCCAACACCCCCCAGAAGGACTTCGACACCCCCCCCCCCCCCGAAAAGATTCCACAACCACAAGCACCCTGCCTAGGGATTTATACAACACCCCCTCAAACATCCCACCGACATCCCCCCCCCCCCCCCCCCCCAAAATCGAAATTCTGCATAAACCCCAGGACTGATGTACGTACAGCCGGCAGAGCGTGACGGGCTTTAGTACTTTTTGTGAACTGGAAAGAACAAAACGCTTCCTTTATCGGATGACTTCTTTTGTGTCCTCTTTCTCGGGCGCCACTAGACGCCGCTGTGAGGTTTTCAAGCACATATCTTGCGAGGTCTCACACTCTCGCTATACTTTCCTCTTGTGGTTTTCCGCTTGCTATATCTCGGTTAAACGAGGGGAAACGGCGCCGCGGAATCAGAGCAGCGTGCGCTTGAGGGCTTTAGCTCTGCAAGGAATGTGCATAAGTGTTGATACGTAGTTTAAGTACTCTGTAACCGTGGCTATTGTACCTTGGATGCCTCTGTCTTCTCTGGGAATTAAGGGGTGTGTAGTTTAAGTGCTCAGGCCATTCTGCGTGAGGGAAAAAAACTTGAGTCGCGCATGAGTGCGGCGATCTGCTAGTGTTTGAAAGGTGATAATTTCAAGCATATTTGAAACAGAGTCAGAGCGCGTGCAACGTGGTAGTATAAACCGAGCCGCCTTTTTTTTTGCACTTTCTCAAGCTTATCAATTAACATTTCATTATACGAATCCCAGATAATGCTAGCGTACACTAATGTTTGCCTAAAAATTGTTAGACAGGCAGATGCTCCAGCGATGTCGGTGGCAACGTTTTTTTTTTTTTCGGCAGCTAAACTGATATTAGTGATATGAGGTGCCCAACATACATCATTGTTAAGTCACACCCATGTATTTTACTGCGTTGACTACGTTCATCTCACCAGAAAGTAGTGTATAGGAAAAAATATTGAGATTTCTTGTTTTGTTAGTAACGCGTAAGGCGACCGTTTTACTTTTTTACTTAGTTTCCTTTTTCAACGTTCACACCAGTTTTCAATCGATGCCATTTAAGTAACGGTTAGAAGACCATTTATTACTGGGGATTTGTTAAAGGCTCCGTAACGTAACCAACAAAATAATTCCAGTTGTCTAAGCGGTGTTGGTTGTTAACTCCAAGAATAGAATACCTTTACATTCATATAAATACCCGAGAAAGTAGAGGGGAGCACAGTGTACTCGTGAAGTTAGTTGCTACGGCCCGCGACACGTAATGGGAAAGTCATGGACCCGGTTCCCCCTGGCAATCATGTTTTTCTCCATGTTCCATCTTTCATTCGAAGAAATAAACGTACCCGCAAAACGAAAAATTGAGGAACTCCACCCCTACTGCCTTCCTTAGACAAAACACAAGTTTCACCCACTAAAAGGACTGCGTTCTCCCAACAACAATGAAACCAAATTTATCGCAAACGTAACGCATATTATGGACATAATATTGAAAACAAATGAAGCAGAGACGACCCCGCCGCCACTTTCCGGCGACTTCTCTATGACGTCACAGAATCTGTCTTGTGTGATTGGCGGCCCGCCAACCTAAGCCACAGCAGATAAACGTGAATGTGCAATTGATACGGCGCTTCCAGTCCCGCCTGACCGAATCATTGGCATGCTAACATGAAATTAACACACGAATATGTCGTTAGCGCTGACCGCTATTACGTCACCCCTCCCGTATGAAGTCACTGTAGAGCTATATCTGAAAGTTGTTCAATACGTCTTAAGTTTTTTTCGCTTAAAATCGTTCTTCGCGGCCGGAATGGAGGTGCGTGAGTTACCAAAGGCTATTTCCTTCAAATTGAACACAGTTGTAACGGCCCCTTTGAGGCGCTAACGCGCCGCCATGTTATTTATGATGGTGCACGCTGCTCACGCTCGCCGCTTGTGGAATCAACGGGGGCCGTTGAAGGCTATCAAAGCCGGGCGGCACCCGGAAGACTGCAACCGTTGTCGCAGCCAACACAAAGAGCGACGCCCAAGCATAGCGCACGCGTGGAAGCCCTCTCAACCACCTCGAATGCCGCATCGTATATCTTCACGGCGGCCGCACCGCATCGCACTCACGTCACGCTGTCTAAGGTCACCTTACCCTGCGCCCACCGCCCTCGGTTACACCGCCCAGGCAAGAGAAGGCCGATTGGGTTCCTTTTTAGCATAGTTATCTTCCCGCACTCCGTAATAAGTGAACTTTGATACGGCTTACACGTGTTTCGCTAATTTAAATGATTAAGACTGGAGGCGTTCGGTATAAATCCATGCTCACACGCTCACAAAGCCTTCGTATTTAGGAGTGGTTGCCCAGCACGTGCTTTCCGTTTCATTGTTTTGCTTAGGAAGCTCCAGAACGGCACGCGTGAGGTCGCAGAGCGTAACCAGACGGGCGTTCGTCCGGATCCGCCCCTAGTTATGCACGCGTTGCTGGTTTTCCGCCGCGCGTTCACTGTAGCCGCTGATTCCGAGGGGAAGGTTAATTTACTAGGCCCGGAACGGGACCCCGGTCGTCACTCGCTAGTGTCCGAGGTATAAACGGGCGTCGGACATGCGGTGACCTGTGCCCGCCCGGAGTGGACGCGATCCATTGCAGAGAAGATGGATTATTACTTTGCAGCTTGAGCTATGATTCCATGGCATGCAGATTTGCGTCCCTTCAAATATATTCAACAAACAATGTCGTCCGCTCTCGAGAATCTTCCAGGCTGCAGATGATGAAGGGATGCCTATCAACAAAAAATTAAAGCAGTTCTACTCTAGGTGAAAGCTGTCGGAAGTGCAAAGCAGTTATTCGCACACGGGCTCTGGCGCAGGTCTTCGCCCTTCGCTACCACCCCACACGCTCTCCCCCTTCCGTCTCACACTTCTCATGGCGAATTGAACAAAGTTCGGCTCAATTCAATTGAATTTTCCCTCATTCGCAGTGTTCGCGCGCCTTCACCTGAGACACCTCGCATCACTTTCTGTCTTTTTTTCTCGCTATGCCTGGAACAGCAGGACCGGGAGTGCTGTTCTTTGTGTGCTGGTTTTCATCCTGCAAGTGGTCGAGCCCTTCTGCGCCCTTTTGAAGGCGTCGGTTTTCATTTGGCGACCACGTTTTTTGTCTACTTCCGTAAAAACGCAACAATGAGCATTCTTACAAACTTATGGGTGCAGGGACTGCCCGTTAAGTGCACATATTTTTCCTCAAATGCACCTGCAGTTTTGTTTTTGCTACATAGTGGGCACATGTATGACCAGTGTCAGTGGTTCCAGGAGTTTCCAATGGTTCCGCTTATACAAACCTCTTGATCAAGTGTCTTCTAACTCATGGCGGGAAGGCTGAATCGAGGGACGTGTCTTTTCGAAGCCTGTGTTTCGGTGCGTGACAATTCATGACTACGGTGGCTAGATTGCGTGATCACGGACAAGCTATGACGACAAGCCAGGCCCCTAAATTGCTCTGCACTTAAAACATCACTCTATGAATGCATTGTTGAAAGTGGAGAACGCTTCTATTGCGGAAGCCTCTCCTGAGATACCCTGAGTGTATTGCGTACCGGAAGAAGCATCCTGCTTAGAATGGGCATATCATACAATTTTATACGCATGCATGGGGCGTATGAAACGACAGACACTTGACGTTGTCAGTCAGGCGAGCCACTCGCACGGAGCTTGTGTTACTGATGGCGCCAACCTTCTATCGACTTGACTGCAAAACGTTCAGGATCCAATGCACTTGGCGTTGAAGCCTTTCCTTATCGCAAAATTCATAATTCCTAATTCCAAAATTCTTATTCCTTATCGCGAAAACACCTGGACAACCTTCCTTCAAAACGCGGCAGGCCCACGAATTGCTATTGCGAAAACTTTACGGGTATCCGAGAATACACTCACAGTATAGCTATAGACACCGTTGCACCAGCCGCTCAGTACAGGTGAGTGTGCGGTACGCAGCAACCCACGCACTTTGGCACGTCTGTAACAGTGTTCACGCAGCGATGACGTCCCGTACGCCTGTTCCTTACAGCTCTTGGCACACATGGGCTGTGCGCCATTGTAGTTGCTCATCAGGTGGGTTCGAATCCGCAGCCGGCCGCCTTTGTGCCATCGTGGCAATGTGGGCTCGGTGTATGGAGCGCTTTATGCTACAAGGGCTCACTATACTTATAGGAGCGAGCAATTGCATTTGGGATGTTTGATAAGGTTAAGAAACGTCGACGTGATCAAAATTCAACCAATCACTCAATCAATAATACGACGGTAAATATTTGTAATTTATCTAGAATCGTGAGTCAGGGCTTACAGAGGAAGGATATTAAAGACTTTATTTAGAGTTAAATGCTAGATGTTTATTGTGACAATGAAAATAAACGAAATTATGAAACTAGACATTGCTTCGAGTTGAGAACAATAGAAGGAAAACATCTTCCAATACAAGCAAAATGCGGACAAGGCAGCAAGCCCCGTTCGCCGAGAACATCCCCGCCAGTTCGGTAAACGTAACCAACGGGATAGGATACGAGTACCCAACCGTGAGTTCTCCTCTTCACCGGTTCACAACAGCCAAAGTAAGTGTATGGCATGCGCTCCGGGTTATAGCTCCCTTTTTTTTTTTTTCCGATAGAGCGCGCAGCGTACATCCCACTGCAGCGTTCCGTGCATGTGGCCAACCGCACACTCCAGGCACTGGAGGGCCGCCTCACTTGTACCGTGTCCTGTTCCAAACACCGATCTCCCCAGCACGTACTCGTTAACAGCGCACCGCGGCCGCCTGGCCTGCGCGTGGCGCCGATAACCAGCGCCCTTTCTATTAGTTAATGAGATGGCCGCGGCGAGGTCGTTTCGGGTTGACCATAACTCGTCTCGGGGCACGGCCCCTCTGGCCTTCTGCGGGAAACCGCGGGACATTACTCCAACCCGCAGAGAGGCCATCCAGCGAGATAGAATGGGAGCAGGGGCACTAACCACGCATCGGGGTTGGACATAATATAACTCAAATGTGCGTAGCCGTGGAGTGCCCAGGGACTGGCAGGGCATGAGGAGCGCATTTGACTTACTGTAATTGGTGGACAACCATCATGTCCAACGGCGGAAGCTGTCGAGGCTGCCTCTCAGGGTGCACTTTATTTGCATAAATAGCGGGATAGACGGAGCTTTGGGTGGCTAGTGCCAAGGAATTCAGTTTAATGGTAATGTTGTAGCATGATTTGGCAACTTGCCTAGTTTCACCCTTCTCTTTGGTTCTCTTTATTTTTTGTTGTACTCAGCGTGGTCTTGCAATTTGTGTTGGTACGTTCCTTCGTACGACTGGCAGTATGTGTTTTTGGATAATGTGTGTGGATGTTGTACACCCGGGCATTCCGATTTTTTTTTTTAATCTGCTTTACCTCTGATGTACCTAAGTAATTGTTGTCAAAGTTTTCGCCGCTCAGTCGCACTGCCGTTGCCCCTTATTTTAATTTTATACCTTGGCCTTCCGCATATTTTTACTGTGTTTCTTCCATGTACCCTGAATTTCTTGTTATCCAACCTTTCTGCATATCGGCAAACATTCGCGTTATTACATTTGTTTGAGTGCCAGTTACTACTCATGTTTTGTCACGATATTGTGTTACTTTCTATGTATTCCTTGTTGTTGATGACCGCCATATTAGTCTTTGAAGTTTTTACCCCCCTTACTCAATGCTCTCACTGAGCTTGTAAGGTGTCATAAATAAATAAAGGCCAATGGCGTGGTTTTATGGGGGCCTGCATTTACGCCTCACTACTGTGACATAATTCCAGCACCTTCTTCTGCTGGTTGTATATTTTTGAATAATTGGAGTTTTTGCAATGTGACGACTCAAGGTGCATCGCACAAAAAAAAATGGTCCGCCTGTGTTTGAAGGAATTATGCAGTCAAAACGCAACTCTGTTCAGTTTAAATTGCTAGCCTTTGAAACTCATTCAGTGCATTCTAGCTACACAAGACGTTTCTATTTCTCTGTGCCGTCACAGAATATTCTTTGCGCCATTGGTGGCCGCCGACCCACGGCACTGCCGAGAAACATAACTGCTCGATTGTAGTGGGGCCTCCAGTTCTGCTGGATGGTATCACTTGAAGGCTAACGAGCAGTTAAATCACAGAGGACTGTTTTTGAGTTGACTAATATCATTTTTTGAATATATCTTTTGTTTTTGTTTTTTTAAGCATCTATTCTACATGGAGTGGAGCCGAGCGAGGTACTAAAAGCTAGTTCTTTCAAATCGAACAAAGTTGTTTGTATTCCGTCCTCTAGGCCCCCTTAAAGGAGCCATGAAGACAAAATACAAGTTGGGTTTATTAAAAAGACGGCTTAGTCCCGATAACAATGATACCAATATCATAGCAATCTTCGAAGAAATAACGTAGATATGAAAGAAAACGTATGAAGCCGTGGCGACCCCCTAGCCAATTTCCCGCAACTTTTCTATGACGTCACGGAACCTCGTTTGTGCGATTGGCGGCCGCCTAACTGACCTGTGGCGACGACACATGACTGGACGTTTGTAATGGGGCCTCTAGTTCCGTTTGACTGCATCACTTGAATGCTAACGTGCCGTTAACGCACTGAAAATTGTGTTTTATTGTTGGCCCGTATGACGTCATTCTTGCTCATAACACGTCACTGTGGCGCAAAATTTGAAAGTTTTTAAATACTTCTTGCTTTTTTTTCGTTAAAAAAACGTCTTTTGTGGCTGTAATGGAGCTGAGTGAGATACTGAATCCTAGTTCTTTCAAATTAAACGAAGTTGTATTTTCTCTTCATGGCTCCTTTAAAAGAACCGCATGTTCATTCCTGAGAAGAAAAAAAGAAAGAAGACTAACATAGCACTTAAGCACATCCTATTATGCTGTGCAGGCATATGTTTGTTTGCATTTGCCTCAGGATTTGCGCTTCAATTGGAATTCAAGTCCTTTTGTAGAGGGGAAAAGTGTCTCTCTTCTGCCTAATTCGCGACGGTAGTCCTCTATATTTTGGGGGGGAGGGGTGTGTGGTAAGTGTGATCGTAAGGGGTTGTGGTGTGTGAGTTCACGCTCTTCCCTGCCCGCTGCTTTATATATTGCCCTTCAGTCCTTCGTGCCTGGTGCATCATATATTGTTACCATTGAGCCCGGCGCTACCCTGAGGGCAGGTGCTACAAGTTTGGTGTAGTCCGGGGAAGTAGCTGTGGGCTGCAGGAAGGCCCGCCCACCTCAAACAAGGGACGGCAAGCTGGGGCGTGTTCAGACGACTCTAAGAACGGAGTGCGCTCTCCGAGGTCTCCTTTCCCCCTCTCTCAGACCTCAGACTGAACGTGCGCCGGCTCTCACGGACCTGGGAAAAAGTGCGCTTGTGGGTCTGCACTTTCTTCGGGCCCTGTGCAAAAGCACTGGGGAGGCGGCAGAGCCGTTGCCGCTTCCATGCATGAATTTCACCCTCTGGGTAGTTCAAATAAGTCGACATTTGGGGCTGAATTAAGAGCGCCCCCCATCGGCTACATGCTACTCCTGTATCTTCGCTCTTCATCACTCGCCATCCAATAAACAAGTTAAGCTTTGCTCTCGGCTCTTTCTCGTCAACACTAAGGTAGGTCTCCTGCAGGCCACTCGTCCACCACGCTACCACTACATGACGGAGACGATGGAGCTCGGTACGGAGACGCTTTTGCCAATGTAACAATATGTGCACGTGAGCTGTACAATTTCTTCAGTTCGGGTGGATGAAGGCTTTTGAGGCATTTGGTACGGAATGGTGTAGTGTATACCACGATCTACGAAGCGCGGAGAGGAGGGGAGAGGGGGATGGCATGCCCTGTCGGCCTTGCAAAGTCGGGGACAACTGAAGAACGACAACGCAAGTTGACCCTGCAGCGCCTCATCACCGCAACCGGATGTATCTCCTGCGCATGGTTATTTGGAAACAGCACGTTAAAAGAGGACCACGAAGAAAAAGAACCAGACAGGACGAGACAGCACAGAGCTCGTCCTGTCGGGTTCTTTTTCTTTGTGGTCCTGTTTTAACGCGCTGGTTCTGAATTTTCATGTCGCGTTACCAAATCGCCCAACTCTCCATTCTGCTGCAGTATACTGCAGCAGAATGTCGCAAGAAGTGCACAACTGCGAGTATTTTGAACGCGACGCCAGTCATTTCCATGCTTTTCAGACTTGATTCGCTCATAAACCACTGCAGCGACGGCAACCAAAGTACGTGTGAAAAAGCATACGACGCCACGCACTAAGCCCGATCACCTATGCAGAACGCCAGGGCGTGTTGACATCAGGGTCCGTCAGTTCAGTGGAGTGACTGCGTGAGCTATTGCCGTTTAAACTTGTACTCGAGTGTAGTACTACTTTCGGGCAAGTTTCAGAAGGCGGGGAGGCGAGGGGGGTGGGTATGAGCCCACCATCCTCTTTTGGATCCGCCACCGAACTGAACAAGGTTTGAAAATGATAATCGACCTCCTGCATGTAATTGAAAGATTGAACCTCCCCAATGAACGCACACGTTAGCAAGGAAGTGGCGAAATAGGGAAACGACAAGGCTTCCTTGGCCAATCCCCTTATTGGTGGGTGAGTAAGCGGCAAATTTTGTTGACAGCTTAGGGTAGTGCTGTCCCATATTATGTTTAGCTATCCCTAATCAGGCACTGTCAACAATACGCCCACTATAGAGCCTTCTCTCCTCTCCTTATGCCTTCTTACCCGACGTCAAACCCCATGCAAAGGACGCCCCCCTCTTCCAATAATCTCTCATTGCGCAATACTCTAGTAAAACCTGTCTCGCACAAGCAGTATACAATAAAAACTCGTTAATTCGACTTGCAAGTGACCCTATAGTTGTTCGAATAATAAAAGTTCGAAATAACGAAAGTGAACAATAACAATTTTAGTACATGGCAGTTGGGAATCAGTAGGGCATATTAATACTTCAATGACTGAAATACCCCGTGACGGCGGCCGGCCTTTTCTCCCTAAAGGCGACAGTCACCACTTTTTTCCTAATGAAACGATGGTTGCGGAGAGGATTATCACCGCCTTCTTGAACACCGAAGAACATAGAGGCGGCGTTCCTTCCGGCCATGACTTCATAGCGGACGGCCGAGCTATGCTTCGTTTTTGCCCTCCTTTCCGTCTTTGGCTGAGACAGGATCAGCGCTTCTGACCTGAGATGTGACGCTGTCATGTGTCAGTGCACCACACACCCCGGCGTCCTCATCAAAGTCGTTGCGACTAATGTGTCTACCAAAACGCCTGCCATGTGGGATATACATTGGCTTTACCCTATCATGCCTTTTCCATTCTACGCAGCCTTATTTGTAGGCACAGTGTGCGTTTCTCTGGCCGTGTGCCACGCGCCAAAGCGCGGGCGCGTATAGTTCGAATTATTCGTGGAGGGAATCTTCATGGAAACGGGTGGACTGAACGGCTTTTTAATACATTTCAGGAATCTACTTGGGTTCGGATTAGCGGGCTCCTTTATCCATAGCACCCTATTTAGCCTTGGCCGATAAAATGTTGCAGTTAGAATTATCCATAAGTTCGAATTATTGCCGTTCGAATTAACCAGCTTTCACTGTATTCCCGTCAGTCTTCCCCCTTCACCTCACCCCCCTGCTTACAAGACCAGTCGCGCCCTCCCAAGGTTTGCCGAAGGCTCAATACAAAAGTTCCGCCGGACCTAACGTTGTCCATTACTCAAGAACCGTCCTTCCTCCTACAACCCTTTTTCCTATAGTCCCGCAGCGGAAAATAAAAAAGCTTTCAAGCAGTCAATTTCTGGAAGCAGGTGACCGTCTAGAAACGAACTTCCTATCGTTTCTTGTTTCTTGTACAGCCATCCTTGCCTTCAGTCGAAACAAACTGTCCAAGCCGTTTTGAATTACCGTTCGCCTTCCTTGAATTTACAGCACCTCACTAAACTTGGGCCTAAAAACCGCGCATTTGAGGTTTATATACAACAGCAGCAGCAGCAGTGCTAAGAAAAAAGGTGAGGCCAAAAGATTAGCTCCTCTCATATGTTCGACGGTGAGCACTGGGAGAGGGCGTTGGGCAGCTCGTATTCAGCGGTGCAAGAGGCTATCGTCGCTCGAGCTGCCAAAGTCACCGGGGACCTTCCTCCCTCGGTCACCACCCCTCCCCGATATTAGCCCTTGCGGCCATAAAAGTTTTGTCTCTCGCTCTCTCTTTCACATATGTTCTTTTTCGTCCACTAGTCCACGGCTCGTGTGGAGGGCTAGAGCTGTTCCGGTAAGGTAAAGTTTAAGGTTTTTTTTTTTTACTTCCAGGCGCTCTTATTTCTTTTTTCTGCTTTACTATTGAGGTTTAATCTTTCCTTCAGGTCTCCTTCTTGATTTATACTCGTTAATTCAACCAAATTCGTCTTGGCCAATCCCCCTTACTGGGCATGTGATATGCTCTGTGTGCCGTCGTCATCATCACAATCATCCTCTATTGCACCCATATTTTAAGAGATATTGCAAATATGTCGCGCTCTCTCCGGGTGGCCCGGAGCCTTCCCAAATAGCTAAAGGATCCTGCCGATCACCTCGCCCCCTCAGCACTCTTCTCCAGCTTGCAACAGGAGAATTGTGTCCGCGTGAATATGATTTCCTTCGACACACCAACTCAGGGGAAAGGCTCTACACCTCCGCGGACATTATTGTGATGGAGGCGAAAACGGAACAATGCTGGTATGTCGCGGTTTCGTGCATGTTGAAGATCCGACCCAAGGTGGTTTAAGGGAACTTGTGGCGAAATTCATTTGCGAACCTTGTAATGCAGATCTAGATTATGCGCCTAAGAATTAAGTTTCATTTTTTGTCGTGAATATTGAATTTTCGGCACCAGAGAGGCATAGTCTGGTTACCATTGCTGACAAGTACTCCCTAGTTTTGGAATTTGGACTGAAATTGTCCTACGAATGCGAAAAAGTTAGGATGAATATCAATTATGAAGCTACTTTTTTCGCACATGCTTACTGTACAATTACTGCTGCTGAAACTAAGACTACGGCGCCATACCCACTGTTCGACCACGGCGGAGACTCGTTAGTTCATTGAGCACGCTTAAAGAAGTACTGACACCACATTTTGACGCCTAAAAATGATATAATTGGCTTCAGTAGTTTGTACAGATGCCTCACAGAAATTTTTGCAGCGATCCGAGGCCGGAATAACATCTAAAATCGATTTTGATTGTCCAGGCCGCGAGCTTCCACAAATCGGCAGCACTAGCGAAATCGCTTTCGGCGTGACGAAACATCGGCCTGCGTGTCTGGCCGGTTCAAGATGACGTCATATAGTCCTTTTCGGAACCGGAGACGATATCCTGCGCTGCTGCTGTCGGTGGTATTCGTTTGGGCAGGAGACGTGGGCGTAGCTTGTAAACGTTGCGTGTTCGACATTTTTGCTCTTCAGTTCGTGGCCGGCGCATGGTGTTCCCTTGCACTGGTGCCGAAAACTGCGCGGTGCCGGCACCGCGCGGTGCGCGATGTCGACGGGCACCGCGGCGACGCGGCAGTGCTGGTCGCCGAGCTCGCCAAAGTTGTGCTATGGCAAGCTCGCGGTATGCGAAGTACTGCTCGTGGAAGCCTGTCCGAGCAAATCGACGACGACGCCAAGATGCATTATTTTCCCCGCAACGACATGCAGCGCTAAACGTGGTCTGAGTTCGTGCGCGGCGGCGGCCGCAACAACTGTCGCCCAAGCCAGTGGGCTCGGGGTCGCACGGGTCACCTTGGGTGTTGGGAACTTTAGGCTTAGTATCGTGGCGACTATTTGATCGCTGGTATCTGTACAACTGCGAATGACCATCCCTTACACAACTTTTCACCACACTATCATCCCCTTTTTCGCAAATGGAGCTTTATTTTGGCAATAATTTCCGTTTCAGCCATCGGTGACCAAGACATCTGCCGCGGCCTGTTTTGATTCTAGCGCGCTGGTGGCGCCATCTTTCGGCCGCTCGCCGCACCGCGGTGCCGGCAGTGCTGAGTCGGAGCGCCGAACCTCCGCTTCCGGTCAGCGTAGGCTTACCATTGCGGCAAATATCTGAACGCCGCTTTTAAATTGAGCGCTGATAACAACCCCTAGCACAATTTTTCAACACACTAACATCTACTTTCTCGCATGTGGAACTTCTTTTTCGCGATCAGATTGATTAGAATAGTGGCGACAAGCTGTTGCTATCACGGTCTGTGCCGGTTCGAGCCGCAGTGATATTAAAAAACGGACGACGGCGAAGACATCGCCGGCCTAATCGCCTGGTAAAATAAAGTTGTTCTGTCTGTCGGGTGGCAGCGACTCATCCGAGTCTGACGATTCAGACGACATGTCGACTGCGCGGGCGAGTGCGGACTATGTGCAATCGTAGGAGACGATGCGGCGAACGCATGGAGGAAAGAAAAACGCCCCTGACGTCACGGGTGAAACCGTGACGTAAGGCTGGCCCGCTTGCAGGCTGGCCTTCGAACGGCCATTTTCCCGCGCGGTGGGTAAATTTGAAATTGGTTGCAATAAACGTGCTATAATTAATTCTGTGTTGGCGGCTGATGGCTTTCGGTTCGATTTTCGTAATTACTGGGCCAATAGGTATTCTTTACAGCATAAAAACTGAAAGCGAGAAATTTCGTTTCAGTACTCCTTTAAAGAAATAACCACCCAAGGGGTGGGTCGAGCGCCCTGCGGACAATTTACACATTGCGCTGTTTCCATTCGCCCAGAAATGAGCGCTCCTATTTTTAAAGCCCTGATTACACTCGAGAGAGGTGCACCAACAAACACAAGAGCACAGCCGACGCCATGCCAACGTAAACAAGGAAGTGAACGCTGCTGGGGCAAAGAAGAGCGCGGCTGCGGAACCCAGGTTCCCGATACTGGCTTCGCTGCGACTCAAGTGGCTGTCCAACGCTTACCAGATAACATACTTTTTCTCTGTTGTGTGTTACAGCCTGCCTAAGCCTTCAGCAACGCCCGAAGGCTTTCAGCTTCTGTGAGCATGGTTCATAGGGCCAGTACGCACTCTTGGTTGATGCCAAATAATCAAGCGAGATCAGGGTGGTCGCTGCTGTGGTATAGAGTTGCAGAAATAACATTTAGCACAGCGAGGACACGCATGGTGAAAACGACGGGACAGGCGCCAACTCGCAACTGGATTTTTATTGAAAAAAAATTGGGCCCATCTCCCCACGAGGGGGGACTCGAGTACATGCGTCGCGTAGGGGGTGGGTGTATTGCGTTAACGTTAGTGTTTGGGGGGTGGTGGTGGGGTGGTAGTGAATATGTTAACTATTATTGCTTATTACTATTAATTATTATTATTTCTTTCAGATATTAATTATTTCGTGATTTTGCGACTCGAGTCCCCCCTCGTGGAGAGATGGGCCCAATTTTTATTTTATTTTTTTGTGACGCAAGAAGTCAAGGCAAGGAGTAGGTTGTTGTAAGTCGTTATTTATTTATTTGTTGCTGTTGTCGTTCTATTGGACGCTGAGAACGACGGCTTTGTGGTCGCTAAAGTGTACTGTTAAGGGGTCTTTAAGCAGTGGTCGTGCGTTGCAGCAACTGGTGAAGACGAGATCGATGCAACTGCTGCCGTGTATCAGCAGCTTCTTGACGTAGTTTGAATGATTCAAGGATATAAGGCGCGTTCGTAGCCTTTGATTCTGTGTCGCTTTTGTGGCGCAGTGGGAAGAGCACCATGTACTTCGCGTTCCGCCCACAGGGTCGTGGGATCGAAACCAGGCGCCGATAACTATTATTTTTTTATATAGTGTAGGGGAAGGGGTGTGGACGGACAACAACGCTGCACCTGTTGTTGAGAGCGAGGAGGGTACGGGGGAGAGACGGGCAACTGCGCCTCGCCGCGACGCGCATGCGCAGTGAGCGTGTGGACGCCGCCGCCGACGGTCGAGGGACATCGTGGGACTAAGAAACGCTCCGCGTTTAAAACGGCAACATCTATACGTTCAGCGTAATCCCACACGTGTGCTAAAAAAATCTAACAGGCATCCGGTGAGGGCACACATCAACTAAAAATCAATGTAAACAACTCGCTGGTAATATGAACTAACTCTCCCAACAACAAGTCTTCCTGAAGTATAGCATTGTGCGCGGGCCTTTGCAACCCGGGTGGCGTTTGTCACGTGGGAACGGTTGGCGGATGGTAACGGTACTGTACTTAATTAGCCCATCTCGGTAAAAAGCGGCTAGCAATACGCGTTGGCCCGTGGGGCTCCGTCAACAACTCGTAGATAAGAAGGGGGCTCAGCGTGATGTGCAGTGACGTCACCACAGAATCGATAGCCCCTTCCGTTCATCGTGTTGTCAGAAATGAAAAACGTCAGTGAAGAAGACCGAAGCTTTCCTCTTATCACGGACGTGTGCGCAGCAAACTGTGTGGCCGTACGACAGCAACCCGCGGTGCCCTCCTTTTCCGAACCTCTGGTCCCGCAGTTACTGTAAGCACAGAAGGCCTAATATTAGCAGGAAGCTCCTAATATTTATGTTCGGCCCTCCTCCGCCGATCCTCGTCGACGCGTGGGCAACAGACACTTCTACGCGCTCGCAAAAAGAAAAAAAAAAGCACGAGCCCATTTTCTATTTTTGTCCCTCTTTTGCCCGTCCTTTGTTATGGCTACACGGCGTCGAAAACCCCTTTCGTGCCAGTGTGCATGAAAAGAAGAAGGAGTTTGTTTTCGAACGCGTGGCCCAAACTCGCCCCGCCCGACGTGCTGCGATAACACGCGGAACTTGTTTCGACCCCGTCAGCTAACTTCCGCCTGTCACGGATATTTTATATTGCTGTTATTTTTGCGTTATCACCTTCATAAGGGGCATTTCCACTTGTCTGTGTGATGGGTCGTGGGGCAGTCTTAGTTTTTTTTTCGGCCATGTAGCGGTAAACGTATTCTAAATGTACGGTATTCGCTAGGTTCGTGGCAACTATCGGTCGCGATTTCAAGCGCGCTATTGCTAGTTAAGTGTTCTTTTCTTCCTTTGTTTACATGTGAATTCTCTTCCCCATTCAATGAAGCATTGGCGTAGTAGCTCTTTGCCTCTATCGTAGCCTCTATGACACAGCTTGCACTGAGGACTACAGCGCCGCTATTGGTCGCTTCCATCAAACGCTGCCCCCAGTCAGCGTTTGCGGCTCTCGGCGATATGCCGCAGGTATTTTCGACGTTTCGGGCGGCGTCTACGAGAGCGACACTCCGGCACGGCTTTTTTTGTAGGGAAGAATGTCGATCGTCGCCTTCCGTCACACGAGCTCAGCTGAGTTGGTTGGCATAGTGCGTCGTTTACGAGATATCAATAACGCTGAAAAGCACGGAGCGTCTTCTGGAGGCCCGAACGCGCGCGTCTGCGGAAAGCATCTGCCTGCACGCTGGACAAGATCCGCGCACAAACCGGGACACACTGCGGCAGGTAAAACTCTCCGCCACCCGGCAGATCCGGACTACACGCCTCGAGCTTTGCGATGGATGCGCAGCGTGCCGCCGCTTCTCCACGGCGTCTACGGGGCGAGCGCGGCAAGGCTGATAGGGGCTCATGCCGCGTTTTGGCTGTCTTTTCCTTTTGTTTTTCTTTCTGTGCACTGAACAACTTGCTATGGCCATGGCTGTACGAATATAGTACATTTAGTGCGCTTCAAAAAACAAAATTAAACAACTGCGGCTTGGTACAGTGATCGAACGTCAACAAAACCTATCCGGGGACGTGGTACAGCGTGCCTCCTGAACGCTCCAACCGGGGTCAGCGACGGCAGCAGCATCTCACCACTGTCACCCCAAACCCGTTGGTACAAGTAAATCCTATGGTCGCCTCGTTTTCTTTTTTTTTTACTTTTCATTTATTACATACTGCAGACCACAACACGTTGTCCAAGCAGGACCGGCAACCACGAATCACAATGAGCAGAACGGTGAACTAGGCTTCATCACGAACGCAATAACAAAGTGATCCTAATGAGGAAATGTATACAGTGCTACAAAGAGAAATATACACAATACGAAAAATATACATGCTACGAAAGGCTATCACGCTCTGACAGGGAGTTTCACTCAGACACTCTGTGCGGGAAAAAAAAGAGGAAATGTATAGCTATCTGTTTTTGCAAAATATGGTGTTAAAGAGTTTGGTTGGGGGTGTCGTGCATTTCTGGTTGACACAGGGATTAAATACAATGAAGGTATAATGAATGGACCCGGGATTGGGGTGAAAGTCACGAGTCATTGGCCAGTGCGTGCGCGGGTTAGCGTTGCTTTACGCATACTTGGCAAACAGCAGCAGAAGACAGTTAGGAACAGGAAGCAAGGACGCTAGACTAAGGCGCTAGAATCGTTAAAAGAGGCAGGAGGCTAACAGGAAAATGTCCCCAATAAAGAAAAGGAAGTGTCCTATGGGGTTTTGTCGCAGCCCCCTCGGGGTGTTGAAGTCCCGAGGCGTGCGGGGTCGACGGGGACGTCACGGCGAGACTGGCTCGATCACCGGCTCTAGGCCACGTCGCATCCAGGCACGGGACATCGGGCAGGCACCATCGACCTGGTACATGGGTCACGGCTCGAGGGCGCAGCAGCGGGTGCGAGCCGAGGGTACCAACTCCAAGTGAGCACGGACCCGCGCTCTCTCGCCCAGCACGTCACCAGCCCAAGTCACGGCCAGCCCACGGGTCGTCGTGATCAGAGGCGGACAGCTCATGAACACAGCAACGGTTGCGACCCAGGCCTCTCACTCGAACACGATCATAGGGCCATGCTCTCCAGCCCAGCGCGTCACAGGCGTCCGCTGATCCCTGGCCGGCTGAAGGCGAGGTACCTAAACGAAGAGAAGGGCCAGTACCCGGTGCCCGAGACGTACGAAGGACCCGACAACGACGAGCTGGACAGGCCGTTTACCATGACGGAATTTTGGACAGCGATAGACGAAAGCAATAAGAGAAGTGCCCCCGGCAGGGACGCCATAACTTACAAACTGCTCGGTAACATGAGCGGTGCAGCGGCCCGCGGCCTCCTAAAGCACATCAACGAAACCTGGGACAGCTCGCGGTTGCCGGAGGAATGGAAGGAAGCCGAGGTCCACTTCATTCCAAAGCCCGGCAAAGCCCTCACGATAGACAACATGCGGCCCATCTCCCTCACGTCCTGCGCGGGGAAAGTTATGGAGCGCATGGTTCTTCGCCGGCTGCAGAAGCACCTCGAAGAAACAGATCAGATGCCGGAGACGATGTACGGCTTCAGACATCATCTCAGCACCCAGGACGTGATGGTCCAACTCCACGAGCTGGTCGTCAAGCAGGCAACGAGGCACGCGCCGCGCGGGATACTCGCCCTCGACCTGAAAGGAGCGTTTGACAACGTGTCCCACGCAAGCGTGTTGCAGAATCTGAACAAGACCAGGTGCGGCCGCAAGACATTCGGCTACATAAAAGATTTTCTGTCAAACCGAACGGCGACCATCAGTATAGGGGACGTGAAGTCGGACCCTGTCGAGCTCGGCGATAGGGGCACCCCTCAGGGGTCGGTCTTGTCGCCCCTGCTCTTCAATCTGGCCCTCCTGCCCCTGCCCGATCTACTCAAGCAAATCGAAGGCGTGGACCACGCGTTTTACGCCGACGACATTACGGTGTGGACGGCCCGAGCCGGGTCCGATGCCTGGGTGGAGGAAGCCCTGCAGCGGGCGGCAACGACCGTGCACGAGTACGCCAAGTCGTGCGGACTGAGCTGCGCTCCCCAGAAATCTGAGCTGCTCATGATCCAACCGGGGAAACCTCAGAAGGAGCCGCTGCCGAACGTGACCATCACCATCGACGGAACGGCCATCAAGCCAACTCAGCAGATTCGGATTCTCGGCCTACTACTTCAGAGCGACGGGAAGGCACACGCCGCCGTCAAAAAGATCAAGACTACATCCGAACAGATACTCAGTATGATTCGGAGGGTATCTAACCGAAACCGAGGCCTGAAAGAGGACGATGCCATGCGCCTGGTACGCGCTTTCGTCGTGTCGCGGGTTACCTACTCCGCCCCGTATCTCCAGCTGACGAAGGCGAATAGGGACACCCTAAACACGATGCTTCGCAAGGCAACGAAGCAAGCACTCGGCATTCCCATATACTCGTCCACGCAAAGACTACTAGACATGGGCGTCCACAACACGGTGGAGGAGCTCATCGAAGCCCACCTTTCGAATCAGAGAATCCGGCTCAGTCACACGGAGCACGGACGAGCCGTCCTACGCAAGATAGGTTGGCAGATCGAGCCAGTACCCATCAAGGCAGCCCTTCCGGAAGACTGGAAGATGAGCATTCTGACCAAACCCCTTCCCCGGAACATGACGCCAGGCAAGGACGACGAGAGGCGAACCGCGCGGGCAAAAGCAATGGCCCGGAAGCTGGAAGAGAACCCCAGGGTCCTCTACGCGGACGCCTCGCTCCGAAAACACAGCGACCGTGCAGCGGCGGTAGTTACGTCCAGAGACCGGCTGATCGTCAGCGCGTCCCTGAAGACAACAGACCCCGCAGTTGCTGAGGAAGTGGCCGTGGCCCTGGCACTCGCACAGCCATGCGTGCACACCGTGGTCACCGACTCAATGACAGCGTACGGAAGCTTCCGCAGGGGGGTAATCTCTTCCGCGGCCCGAGCCATTCTGTCCAAGTGCAAGCCACCGGGAAGAGCCATAGAGCTCGTGTGGGTCCCGGCTCACTCGCGGGTAGCAGGCAACACCATCGCCGACTACCATGCCCGAGAAATGTCAATCCGGGCCGAGAACGAGCCGGAAGAGCTACCGCACCCGGTTACCAGCTTTCGGGACATTACCCGGATGTACCGAGAGGAGAGGCGCAGACTGCCGGAACCGCACCCCAAACTGACTAGGCAGCAACAGACGATCCTGCGTCGAGCGCAGGCGGGATCGCTTGCGCATCCCGTACTGATGAACCTCATGTACCCTGCGGAACACGATACGCTCTGTCCGTTTTTCAAAAGAGAGAGGGGCACCCTGCCACACATCTTGACAGAGTGTACAAAACTCAAGACCCCCCCTCCTTCCCTTCCCCACAACACCCCCAATCCCCAACCCCTTGAGCGATGGGAGACCTTGTTGACCAGCCCCGCCCTGCTGACTCAGCTCGCACTGACAGACAGGGGCCAGGAGCTGCTGGGAACATATGGGTCCCGTAACTAGGGAACCACCCCGTCTGGTGCCAGCGCGCACCACCGATTTCTTGGGCTCAGTAAAAGTTGATTCCTCCTCCTGGCCGGCTTCGATTTTCTGCACGCTCTGTCTGCTTTGTTGGTTGGTTGGATCCGGAACAAGAATGGCCCGTACCCACTCTTGGGGATTGGCCAAGTCTTATTCCGATTTCACTGTTGGAGAAGCTTAATAATTAGTTTCAAACGAAGGGAAAATAGGGTACAGTGATGCTAACAATTTTGGAACCAAAAAAAATTCAATACTTCTGTATCAACAGATATTTCAATAAACGATTAAAAATTGGTTGATGCGATTGATTAACAAGGCAAGCGACCTGATTCGGGCGCTGCGCGCTCGGTGTCCTCTTCCTCGTCGTCCACCGGCACTTCATCACAGGAGGGTCAATCGTAAATTTATGTTTAAGCAAGCAACTCAGGAAGTCCAAGCGGAGTTGCCGTCTTCTATGCTGAAGTAGTGGAATGTTCTTAGCTGACATTAGTTCCGATGGAGGGTCCGTGCGACGAAATTCATAATATATAAAGCGAACCGCTTTCCTCTGAATTCTTTCAAATTTATCGGCGTTAAATTTTGTGTAGGGATCCCATACTATGCCTAGTATGCATGCATACTATTCTAATTTTGGTCGAATGTAGGATTGATAACAGAGAAGTTTTACATTTCGTGGTGCATTGCGAAGCTTCTGTCTTAAGAAACACAACTTTCTGAAAGCAGACGCACAAATGTTGTCAATGTTTGAATTCCAGGAGAGGTTAGCAGTGAATGTTGCGCCTAATATTTGTAGTTATTGACCTGTTTAACTTTAGATGAACCAAGGGAATAAGCATACTGAGAGGGAGATTTTTTTCGCGTTATACAAATGGAAGCTGTTTTTTTCTGCATTTACAATCATACCAATTCGTCGTACCATTTGTACATGTAGTCTAGATTTTTTTAGATCTATTTAATCCTGTGTGTTATGAATTTCACGAAATAAGAAGCAGTCGTCGGCGAGCAACCGATGATGTACGGCTGGTTCAATTACATCTACAATATCCTTTATGTAACACAAAAATAGCAAGGGCCACAATACACTCCCTTGGGGTACACCCGACGCGAGTGGCAAAAGGCTCGAATTTTGACCCTCGATGGCGACATACTGCACCCGATTACTCAAGTATTCAGCTACCCATCCGGCCAGTAAATTCAGGAAGATGTATTTCATTTATTTGTAGAGTTTTTTTCTTATGAGAAACTTTATCGAAGGCCTTACAAAAGTCTAAAAATTGCTGTCTATCTGAATTTTATTATCGAGGGTGCCGACAAAGTCTTGCATAACCGTAACAACCTTCGTCACGGTTGAATACTTTATTTTAAAGCTGTGTTGAAAATGTGTTAGTATAAAGTGTGTTTTAAGAAATCCTGCAATCTGTTTCGCTATAATGTGTTCCATTAGTTCACAGCTTGAGGAAGTTAGAGATATTGGCCTGTACTTAGGTACTGATAATCTGTCGCCTTTTCGGTGATAGGCGCCACTCAAGTCATTTTCTAGTGACCTGCAAGGTTGCTGTTGACAGGGAAGCATGAAAGATTATAATTAAGAATTTGCCAACGCATTCGGCATAACATCGGAGGAAGATATTTGGGAGGTCGTCAGGACCGCAACCTTTTTTCGTGTTTAGGTGTACAAGCATGGGAACCAAAGCAGCGTCTGAAATGAAATTGTCTTCGCATGGATCAGATGACAGTAGAGCAGACGTATATGTTCCGGACACATTAAACATGTTATGGAAGTATGTGTTGAAATGATTAACAATGTCACCAGAATTTAAAACTATGCGGCCGTCAACTGAAATTTTTCAAACGGGTTTCTTACTATCTTTAAGATAATTCAGGAACTTGGAAGGATCCTCCTTTATAAACTTGGGCATTAGGGTTTTGAATTCGTAATCTTTTGAGTGATGCATTTCTTCAGCAAGAATTTTTTGGTGCTCCCCTAATAACTGTGCGCTTGGCACCGTTTAACCTTTCTTTTTAGTTTAACAATTTCGTGAGTCATCCATGGCGTACGTTTGTGCGTTCCTTTGAGTTTGTTAGGTATAAAGTTGTTCGTGCACTATTGGCACGCCTGAATGAATTTTGCCCAAAGAGCGCACGTGCTTAGAGCGTCATCATTAAATTCTGCAAGTATAGCTTCTATGTATTCTATTACGCGGTCATCATCACCTTTCGAATAATCTTTAAAATACCGGATGGCTCATTGTCTGTGTCTACTCCATTGAAAAGGAGGAATTGACACGCTTAGAAGAAATACAGATTTTATTTCATTTCATTTGATTTGATGATCTGAAAGCCCCTGTTCCACGACTGCAGTAGGTTGTGAAAAGGCACGTTCTAGGAATAATAAATCTAGAATCGAGCTAGCATGTCCTTGCACGCGTGTTGGTTGCCTTACTATTTGAGTTAAATCGGGAGTGAGCATAACATCAAAAATAGTGTTAGAGTTTTCACTGAACTGGGAACAGGTCAGCCCCTCCCATTCGGCCCTTGGCAAATTTAGTTCTCCAACAAAAAGAAATTGCCTATTAAAGAGACCTTGACATATGTTCTTTCTGCTCAGTTAGGTACTCCGGGCTCGCATCTGCAGGGCTGTAACATGTTTACAAGATTGAACGATGTCCTCAGCAGGGCAACTGTACGCACAAGCAATCAAGAATGCCAACATCAGCCGATATCGTAGCTTCTATTTCTGTTGTGACAAGGATGCGTACTCCCCCATTTTTGGCAGATCGCTCTTCTCGATACACTTTGTAACAAGGGGGGAAAGACCTCGTCATCACTAATTTCCTCTCGCAGCCACGTCACCCTTATCCTCGCAATATTCGGATGAGCATGGTTGCCAAGGAATCTATTTTATTAATGACACTGCGCATGTTTACGTTACTTAGCCCAAGTTCTCTTCGGTTGTTTGTGTTCCCGCTGTTTTTACGCTGCCTAGCTGTGTTTTTATAGGGAGGGGTGACAGAAGGCATCTGGTCGATATTACAATCCTCACTTATTTTTGTCGCGGTGCATTGCTTCGCGTATTTGGCCACCGGCTTTCGCTTTATAGGATATTTCGCTTTCTGGAATCGTTTTTTCTGAACGGGCACTTTCTCATTTTTGTCTTCGTCCCAAACGTATTCCTTCTCGTTGGTATACAGCTTGTCGTACACCAGCGAGGCTTTATCACCGTAATCTCGATTCGCTTTGCAGCTCTGCCATAGTTTTCTTCTGATTTCCCGTACTCTTACAGAGAAATCCTCCCCAATGGAAAAATGAGTGCCTTTTAGTTTGCTGGCGTCGTTCCTCGAGCGGTTTGTGTGCGCTCCGAGAATAGGAGAGTTAGACGAAGTTGAGGAGCTCGAGTGATTTGTGCGCACTCGGAGCTAGCGTCTAGCTGCAGTTTGAAGTTTTTCTTTTCATTACTCATGTACCCAGTTTTGCTACTGTAAATAGCTGTATATAAACACGTCGTTTCACTTAATCAACCCCAACGCCTCGAGTTCGTCAATTCGACCGCCGTCTCCAAGAACTTTAACACCATCGCCCTGCCAGCCTCCTGCCAGATCAACCGTAGCCTGGGCGATTGGGTTCCTGATCGACACTGGACTTCGGGGAAACGAACTACAGAACCATCTTTGATTTTGATTGATTTTAGGGTTTAACGCGCCGACGCAACGCAGGCAATGAGGCGCGCCGTAGTGGAGGGCTCCGGATTAATTTTGACCACCTGGGGATCTTTATCGTGCGCCGAAATCTCGTACACACGGGCGTTTTTGCTTTTCGCCTCCATCAGAAAAGCGGCCGCCGCGGCCGGGAATCGAACCCGCGACCCTATGCTCAGCAGTGCAACGCCATAGCCACTGGGCCACCGCGGCGGGTGAGAACCATCTTTACTAATGCTTACAGCCTAAAACAGCACGTTTCAACGCTAAAAGCTACTCTAGAGCATCCAGCATCACGGGTGTCAAAGAATCCATCCAGTTACCCTCCCTACAAAAACGACGACTTATAGCACTGCTCTCTCACTTCCACAGATTTTCAGTCCCATCGTCTTTTTCAGCACCCCCCACTAAGCCCGCGGATGGCATTTTTCCGCGACTTGATCATCCTTTCAATCTCCGCCCCATGTTTTCACGCACAAATCTTCGACAATCACGGTTCTTTCTTGGTATTTATCTATGGAATAGGCAGCCACCAAAAATTGCTTCTATTCAAGACAATGACTTGTTTGTCAACCAAATGAAGGACAGTTCAAACGCGCTTGTTTGAGAAAGTTGTAATTTCTTCATTTGACAACACAAATGGCCTTTTCATGCTTTGTGCTGACTGGTTTTTCGTTCATGTATTCCTTGTTTTGCTAACCTCTCCAAGTTGTTCAAGTTCCGCTTAGTGTGGCTCTAGTATTTTTCGTAAACTCCCCCAGCCTCCATGCAATGACCGCAAGAGCCTTCATGATATGAGAACAATAAAAAATGTTTACATTCCACTCTAAAAAATGTCATTTTCTAGAATCTTTACAGGGTGCTTGCATTTCCTACCTATACAAAGAAAAAACTTTCTTAGGTAGCTTTCCAGCACTTAGCGTACTGCATTCGAAGCCACTAAGCCCACTGCAACGTTCCGAGTCACGATAATGACGAAGGTACTGCAAATATTTGCGCTTTCCTTGTTTGCCATGCTTGCCACGACGGCCTCGATACGAGTCACGCACACTGTTGCGACCGATTCTGTTCCTGCATATTTAGTGAGGAACTACATTGGAGGCCCCAGGCTTCTCAGGCAACCAGTATTCCCGAAACATGAATCCCTTAATAAATTAGCGCATGCTCACGCGTGGGATTCGGCAGGCATATAGATAAGAGCGGTACGCGACGTGCTAGGATGAGCGGCTTCTTCGGCGGCTTCTTTGCAGGCTTCTTTGCTGGCTTGCGTGCTACCGTGCTTGCTTACTTACTTGCCTAATAGGACAGTATACCGCTGAAATTCGCAGCTAAAAGTTGCGGCCACCAATCATTTTCCCTACAGCGGAGCCGTAAAATTGTTTATACTAGACAAAAATCACCGTTGCGAAGTCCTTTGTGTCGTTTGTATAACTGCTATGGGGAGAATACACGTGCAACATCTGTTCACGTGTTTCTAAAGAGCAGGTTGTGAGAGCAAGCCACGGAAAACTAACGAAAAAATACCATAATTTAGGAAAACTCTCACGCCTGTCTGTCCACATTTTGGCTCCACAGATCCCTAAGGTCAGTTTTTGAGGAACTACGATGGCTTTTATAATGCTCAAACAACACTGTTGAATTTGCCGCCAGAACATTCTGTCGTCACTTCCAGCCTCAAATTCGGTTATTATTACCAAATCTATAATGTTTTGTAGCCTTTAGCAATTTTATATTCATTGATCCTGTTATCAAAGCAAGTTTCATAAATCTTGAATGCGGAATCCTGAATCTCTCGAAGCGTTTCAGAGGCGGTTGTTTTTCCTTCTTAACCAAGGTCGACATCATATATAATAAATAAATGAGGTAAGAACATGACGTGCGGGTAATGCAAAATTGAACAGAAATTTCACGAATGATTTCACACTTTCACACTGCGTAGTCACATGCGTCGTGTTAGGTTATACGTAGACAGTGGAGAGCCTACGTCCTCTGCATTTGGTTGTTTATACGCCATCTATTATTCTAATGGTGACGACAACGCTGTCGGAATCCCCGGATCCAAAATCCGGTGGTGCGGCTGCATTTGGTTCTTTATACGCCATCTATTATTCTAATGGTGACGACAACGCTGTCGGAATCCCCGGATCCAAAATCCGGTGGTGCGGGAGAACAGGTACAGCATTTGTTGAACGGAATGGTTGCCATGGGACGGTAAATGAAACAGGGAACGACCAAGGACTCGATAGAAGTAGGAACTAATGGAATTCAGTGGAAAAGAATGGACTCGGCAAATTCGCGATGCGAATAGCTGGAAATCTTTGCGAGAGGTATGCGTCCTGCAGTAGTCTCAAGAAGGTTGGTCATGATGATCCTTATACACATGTCTATGTGTGCGTGCGTGTGTATGGGTGATGTCCTGCTCGCTCCAATTAACCTTTCACATGCAGACACTAACGACGAGGGATTCAGAACACGATGTTCCGCCCTGAGTTTAACAAACAGTGAACAGCAAACGCTCCGGACTCGTATGTCAAGAAAAAGGGAGATGTTCAGGCATTTCTAATAGCCCGAATTCTTTCTTTTAACATTCCCACCGGGGATTAAAATGGAAATAAGACGAAGAAAAGAGGCGCAAAAACGAGCGGATATTGAACGACTTCTCGATAACGACCAGCGCGCGTGCGGAAGAAAGAGCTTCGATGGGCACGGTGCGAATTGACATGGGAAAGGAGCCTGTAAGAGCAAATCTGAACGAGTTAGGGCGCCATACCCGGGGTAGACGTCCCGTCTGCCCGTAAAGCAAAGAAGAGGTAAATAAGCAATGACAGAGGAGGAAGGCACAGGAGCGCACGGGCCGAAAGACGGCGACGTCGGCAGTGCAATGAGCTGAGCCGCTGGCGGCTCGGCAAGTGCGGGTATGCGTGAGTGCAAGCGCGGAAGAAGCAGTCATCATCATTTCTAATCTGGAAGGAGCTCGCAAAGACAGTCAGCTGCTGCAGCAGCAGCAGCAGAAGCTCCCGTCTCGGATCGCGCATTTCTCAGTGTTAGCGTGATGAGGCAAAATTTGTCCCTACACGAGAACGAGAAAGGAAAATACAAGGACACACAGAGGAGAACACAAGTACTGCACTGGTGCAGAAAAGTGTGCACACAAGAGAAAGATATTGTCGATGCTCTGTCAGAACGTGGGAGGGAGATAGGAGAAAGAAAAACACTGAGCAGGTGGAAAAGCGCTAATGGGATGCGTGAACAAAAAACGGGAAGTGATGGAAGGGACGCAGAAAAATGAAGCAAGGTCTGAAATGACGTGGTTTTACATTTACACGGAAAAAAGAATTCAAGCGCAGCACGGGAGAAGAGTTAGTACACCAAGTACGAATCACCCTTCCATCTTAATTTATTCCCGCTCTTTTTCGTGGCACCAGCACCAGTGATGGCTTCATTCAAAGTACTGGCTGTAACACTCCTGCTGTTTTTGTTTCAACATAGCTACATTTCATTCGTGGCAATGTTACAGGCTTACTTTGCGGCACCTTCTGTGGGGTTAGAGAATTCGGTTCGAGCAAAAAAGTGGGCGACATCATGCTCCATATGGTGAAAACGCAGCAGCTTTTCTTGAGAACCTGTTAGCATGAACTGTAGGGAGTAGTGCAGCTTCAGTGAAGGCCGTATTTGCAGCACCGGCAGTGTCGGAAAGGTGGTCGGCGTCTTCTGTACTTACACATGAGCCAGCTTACATGCTTATTAAACATATCATATTACTTGAGTTAATTCGTCCGTTACCATTAGTATTTACTGAGTTGTTCGAGTCGTTTATTTATTTAAATGCCGCCCCACTATTTCTTCCTTGATGACCACAAGGTGCCAACAATTTGGGGCGGAGGGGCAAAGCATGTTATTTAGTCGTGTAAGATAGCGCACACGAACGGTGACAACGAAGGAAAACTCGGGCAAGCGCTTCTAAGAACTGATAATTCCATCGAAAAAAAACTGATTTTTAATATCCAACAGCCCTCCGCCCAATGATTCAAGCCCACTCGACAGCGCACACATCAACGCGTGTTCACTTCCAGTACTTGATACGTACGAGGAGCGTAATTGTATTCCCTTATCCGGTAATGCTAACTGTGGGTGGCTTCACAATCTTCATTGGGACGGAAACTGCGCAAAGCCTCTATAATTACGCTTGATGTTTTATTACGACGCTTCAACAGGATGACCTTGCTATGAAGTAAGGTTATACCTCCCCACGTTTTGCAGTGTGAGGTCAAATGTTTGCACGGGCTTCCTTTGAACTGGACAGTTGTTCTCTTCACCTTGTAATAACACATATGCCAATTTGCCCGATGTACACGTGACCGCACAACATCGGCACCCTATACACCACGTTTTTATGCAATAAACAAACGGATTGTCATGACGGGTGGCGTTGAAAGTATTTTTTCCTTAGGGGAGCGAGAAATATGCTATTGCAAGCGTAATTATCATTTATAACCAGAGAGATTAATAATTTGTTGCAGTATTTTCGCCAATTGTAAGCCGGAGCGAATTTTACTAATAAAAACTCCCACCTCCCCTCACGGGAACCCCTGTGTAGATGCGACGCGTAGGGGGAGTGGCGAAGGGACCGCGTTTTATAGCGCGCATAACGTTGAGGGGACTGTGTAAGCCGGTCCCAGTGGATGACAACGTTGGCGTACTAGTAAAGCGGGGTGGACTCTAGGTGTTTGAGCCAAGCGTGGATGTTACTTCGCTGGAGGACGGCACACCGGTTATATGCGCAGCGCGCCCGAAGGAGAGGAAACCGCGGAAGAGAGAGCACTGCACATGCGCCGGCCCCAGCGCGTCTGCCGCGGCTATGACGCAACGTGCCGCGGCTATAACGCTACACAATCCAACACAATCTACTTTAATCCAATCCAATCCAAGCCAAGCCAAGCCAAGCCAAGCCAAGCCAAGCCAATCCAATCCAATCCAATCCAATGCCCCTCGCGAGAGAGTGTTGGCTATCGGAGAGGAGAGGGGGTGAGCGGCGGAGAGCGCAGCGGGCGCGGCGAGCAGAATGGGGGAGGGGCGGACAACACCGATGACGCCGGAGGGACAAGGCGAGTGAATGAGATGCTCTGCATCTAAAAATCTCAAACATAATTGGCATGTAAAAGACGTGGGATCACGTACGTGGCAAAAAACATTTCATTTGACGCACGCAGTGAAAGATCTCTTGTACTTCATTAACTTGCTTATCCAACTCCTGCTGGTTTTAAAATTTAAGTGGGAGACATTGAAATCTGTTTTCAGCTTTGAGCCCGATTGCAATGCACACATATATTTTAAACCTACTATTTTAAAGAAAAAAAAGGTGCGCGTTGGATTCGTGAAAATACGGTGTTTTTTTTTAAATATCTTAATTTATTTCCTTCGAGTACTTCTGCAGGGGCTGTAAAGTGGCGCTACAATGACTAGTATACATAAATATTCCTGATTGAAAAAAATAGAGCGCGACTTAGACAACGACAGTAAAAAAGGACGAAAGTCGGGCTCTATTTTTTTTTTTCAATCAAATTGCGCCAACTTGCCCAACAGGTTCGTTTAATAAATAATCCTAATCGACCTACCCACATAGCACGAAAGCGAACCCACTCAAATATTCACTGAGCATTAAAAATGCTGGAAAGCACAGTAAACAGGCCAGTCAGTGACTTCACAGCGACTGCGTCTTCTGCACAAGGCAACGGTAGCACCCACGATTCTATACCTTTTTGATTTATCAATGCAAAAAAGCAGCATGCGTCTAAATAAAGAGAAAAATTTAGAAATGCAAAAGCAATACATACTTACAGCACATTTATATACATGCCTCCTAATCACGAACATACTACGAGACCTGTACATCTATGCTACCAACTTACCGTTTTCTCGATGAATTGATTGATTGATTGATTGGGGATTTAACGCGCCGACGCTACACAAGCGATGACGCGTGGCGTAGTCGAGGGCTCAAGATTAATTTTGCCCACGTGAGGACCTTTAACGTGCGCCGAAATCTCGAGCACACAGGTGTTTTGGCCTTTCGCCCCTCCATCCCAAAAGCGGCCACCGTGGCCGGGAATCGAACCCGGGTCCTTGTGCTCAGCAGCACAACACCATAGCCGCTGAGCTACAGCGGCAGGTTTGCACGACGAATACTTACAATGCAAGTGAGTTAAATGCACAGATTGGTTGAAATAAGTTTTGCTGTGCGTTAAAATGTACATGGAAATTGAACTGTCTGTGTTATATTATAACACTACCTCTAAGCGCAACGAATGATTTGTTTTAATTTTGTCCCGAATACTTCCGAATGTCTGGTGTGCCATTATAGTTAGAAAATTGCGATTATATGATACGGGTGCATTATATTTCGTAATATATAGCCGCAATGCTGATATCTATGCTTACAGTCTGTTAGTGTGTGAGCGATTCTGGCATTAGTGTAAGGCCCTTAGGGAACCACGGTTTCCAAAGAAATCTGAGCTGGTTAGCGTAAAGAGATATTGTTCATACTGCCCTGTGGAGCTGGCTAGTAGCATGATAGTATGAGCCGTACACAAAAAGTGCAGCTAATTTTAATACAAAGGGTGCATCCACGTTCCCATTGACACCCGAGGGTAACGTTGAAATCACTATTTTCTTGAGAATTTGGGTCATTCATAATGGCTAAAAATACCATAGAATACATTGACCACCAGCACCAGGATTTCCAATGAATATCGTGTGATTCTTAAGCATTCAAATAAGCCTCACTTTGCCAGATCAATCTGGGGCTCAGCAAAAGCCTTCTGGTGCCTTTGACTTGGAGAGCCGTGCTACCCCAGGCGCGAAAGAGGGGAGCCATCGCTCCCCCTGCACCAACGGTTCCTAGGAAAACTTCAATGCCGAGACGCTGTGGAGTTGTGTGATCAGGAGCATGCACACATGCGAGAAATGAGGCTAGAGAGCGTGTTGTCAATAAAGGGCAGCCACAGCATCTAGGTATTGAAGTTTTTCTTGGTATGCAATTTTGTCCCCGTACCCTTTATGCCGTTGCTGCCGCTCCCCTTTGACCACCAAGTCAAGTTTCCGTTAGGACAATGTGAGTCTAACGTTCCCCGAAATAACTAGCAAGCAGGGAAAACGCTACTACGCTGTCGAGGACCCAAAATGCCGGGCACGAAGTTGTCGAATTGCAAACCTTGCCAGGCGAAAAGTTAAACAGTAAAGAACAGGCCAAGAACCACAAGTTGGACAAGCGCGCCTGTTCGAGTGGATCCTGCTCGGAATCATTTTACAACTTCCCATCTCTGACCGGCAGCGCTCTCTTTGTGATCTTCATTTCCGCTTTTTTTGCTTCTCCGCCACTTCCAACTGCAGGCCGACTCAAGACGGAACGCAAGTTTGCCGGCGAGAAACTCGAAGCTCCGCTGAAAAACACGAAGCTGCAGCGCCGAGGGTGGAGGCAGCAAAACCCTGTGAAACGAAAAGAATTCATCGTGAAGCTGGACGACCATTTCAAAAAGGGTTGCACGGAAAAAAGAGCGAAAAGGAGTCTGGGGAGCGGGGTTAGTAAGGGGGCTCGAGTGGAAGGCAAAGCCGCGTTTATTGCGGACTCTGTTCTCGATGGCGCGGCGTCGCCGTTTCCGGGATCCTGAAGGGGTGGCCAGGGATCCCGGCAAGCGCGGCAATCTTCTTGTTGCCGCTGAGGACGCAGAAGAAATAATACGAGTCGCAGCAATGCGGAGGGCTCTTCCCGAGCCTTGGGACGGGCGTGAGTGGGAACAAAGACACCAAAACCCACTCGGGGCAAAAAAACACGCCACCCGACGGGGATTTGCAGATGAAAAGGGCTGCGTGGATTGCGGATATACAAAGCCTCTGTGAATGTGTTACGCGGACTTTTTTTTTCTCTCCGGCGCTTGCGGTAGCTAGGTCGACACACCTTAAGGTGTTTGCGGCAAGAACAAGAAACGACTTAGCCAGGCCCACGGTTATATTGACTACAGAAAATGGAGCATATGAGAGCGAGAACATTAAGGAACGACGTTTTTTTATTATACTTTCCGGCACCAAAGGGCATAACAATACTCGTTTGTGCCCAAGGCATAAGGAAGATGACCCACGTGGTTTTTATGCCGACAACAAAACTATTGAGAGCTAGATGTATGGGCACTGGGATGCCCTTACATAAACGAGAGGAGTATCATCAGAGAGGAATGTTTTAAAAACTGCTATAAAAAATGCAGGTCGAACTTTCATTTAGGAGCTAATCGAGTGCATGAGGAAGCCCCCGAGCAAGGAAGGAAGCTGGAAAACCAATTAGCTTGAAAATAAGGCACTTTCCTCTTCCCGTAACGTTTGCTACCTCTGCGTCCCCAACGGCCCGCTGTGCCTACGCCCCGCAATGGCTCTTTTGTCCATGGTATATGAGAAAGGTCTTATACTTACACAACTGGCGCAAGAACACATCTAACAGCAAACACAAGCTAGTGAACACACGCGGATGGGTAACACCCCTGGATACGCGAGTATTCCTGCCTGTATACCACCTGGGGACGTTTTACACATAAGAGCAGGGTCCTTTCATACTTTTCTCCTCCCGAAACACCAGGCAAAGTTTCTTTCAGGGGCGAAAGCTGCCGCTAGGATCGCCCCTGTCAACGAGAACGCTTCGCCGGGATTTCTGTGACGCTTGCTGGCCGGCTGTTTCTCCATCAGCAAACACCCTACATTCTTCTGCTCTTCATTTCCACCTGTAAAAATTCAAGCAAAAGACGCATATTATTGTGTCCGTTATTGTCGCCTACGTCCGCTGCTAGATAGAGGCAGGAGAACGCGTGTAACAAATGAAAGTTTCTGTGTTTGTTAGATGAAATAGGCAAGGCTAAGGTTTCGCTTTGGGAGGAAGGACGTTTGGCATTTTCTGCTTTTGACAAGCCCTTGTATTTGTCGCCTGCGTGGTACGAGCTAACTATCCCCGGAATTAAAGCGGTATACTGGCCTGGGTGACCAGCTGTGCTGAGCAAAAAGCTATGCAAAGCCTCCTAGCACGTTGATTTAGCTGTGCACCTGCTTGATTACATTGTGAGGCAATAATAAAATAATAATATTAATAGAAATCTACCTTTGGAAAGTGAGCGTCGACAGCAGAAAAGAAGCTGAAAAATGGCACCAGCATAACGGCCGTCGGAGGGGGAGCAGGGTTGATATTACTGAAAGAAACACACACAGCGCGAAAAAATACAAGATCAAAGACGGAGGGATGTACAACACAAGCACTGTACATCCCTCTGTCCTTGGTCCTGTTTTTTTTTTGCGCGCTGTGTGTGTTTCCTTCAAGATGATTTACCCACTCGCCCAACTTTCGGTGTTACTTAGATATTACTGTCTTTGGTGATTGCTAGTAGGGTGTCTAGCAGGTAAAAACTCACACCCCGAGCGCCTTCCACCCACCACCTTCCAAATGCCAAGCTGGGCACATGCAGGCACAGCTAGTCGTGCCCGACTTCTCATAAATCTAAATTGCTGATTGGACTATGAAACTGTGACCTTCGCAGATTTTCAGCGAACAACACAGATGACAAGAAGCTTTCACCGCTGACTGGCCGTAGCCAGCTACCAAGCGCGCTCAGAAGACCCTACAGAAGCTCACCGCGGCTGTGCTGTGCAAGTGTGTATTTACATATGTTAGTGGCAATAGCCGGATGAATATAGGGAAATGAGAGACATCGTGCAGAGATCAAAGAAGACATCATACATATAGTACCCCCTGTGTAATCGTGGTTAGGCCACGACACCCAATGCTGTTGTGCAGGTGGGTTTACTCTTTTTAATCGCAACCGTGTCTTCCACTTCGTCATATACGCCGGCAGGTTTTCAAATATCCAGTGGAAGGCAGTGACGCCGAGGTTGGGCTTCTCGCAATGAACAGACACAAATTGGACGCCTATTACGAACCCATCGGCTGGAATGCCATCCGTGAATTAGGAGGGTTCTAGCACACGCCCACGTGCTTCGTCTCGAAACTGAATGCGTCCGTGACCTAGCTGTCGTGGAAGGGCTGGCTTCCACCTGTCGCGCTTTCCGCAATAGCTGGGGAAACAGAACAGCGAAGCTTCTTCCCATGTACTCCGATAGCCAGAGCGGCAACCAGGCACGCAGGGCATTTGAGTTATCGTAGTGTACATGGTTTGCCCTTCGCGATGAGTGAACGAAGGTATATCGCACAACAAACACCACAGCCAGACTTCCACCAGAAGCACTGCCACAGCCGCCAAAGCCATCCAGACCATCCTAAATTGTCTTTGCCACTTGTTCCCCACACAAGCCAGCAATAACTGAGGCGAGAGTGTATTATCACGTAATGCAGCTTGTATTACAATCACATGAGCAGAAGCTGCTTCTGTTTATGGATGACGCCAATACAGCGTAACACATTCGTTTGAAGTATATATATGTGAGCTGGCCAATTTAAATTTTCATTGAACGTGACGCCAACAAATTGGTGTGAAGTGACTTGTTCGTTGGTCGTACCACGAAATGTGATAGAAATTTGTTGGTTTAAATCCTTGTTCTCAGGGCAAAAAACAGCAATTTAGTTTTGTTTGTGTTCAAGGTACGCTGGTTTGCTTCTAGCCATATCGATAATTTTCCTTCTAGCCATATTGATAGTAAGTACTTTTTCCGCAACGTGAACTATCCCAGCGGTCAGCAGCACAACCTTACATTTGAGTGTTTTCCCTACCGCAGGAGCAGATTCACTAAAAATAAAATATTTTGAGACATTTATTGGACGCTACTGAGCGGCTCCTCTAAGAGAGCGGAAACGCTAGAAAAAAGGAATAAACAATTAAAAGAAAAATCTGGTTCTAACCCATGCTGTGACGGTGGTTGGACTGCGCAGCTGTAAATGACCCCCACAACGATTACCCACCTGCGGTCACCTGAATTCACAGAAACGGCTGTACAAAGAGTGGAATCAGATACTCTGCCAGCCGTTACTTAGGATTCGAAGGGGTGGCATCCTGAACGCAGCAGCGTCGGCAGTAAGAAAAGGCATAGGGAGCGTATTTCGACGTGGGAAGAGGAGGGCGGCACGCACGGCTATGGCTTCATCTCTCTCACTGGGTCCCCTCTTGTTTCATGTGTCGCCTCCGAAAGCGCCCTCCGCCTCCCCATACGCTGAATGGAAATAACCCTATCTCTTCCCGTCTCCACGTCTGGCCGTAGCTTAGTTGGCAAGAGGAAGGGCTCTCCCTCCGCCTCTCTTCGGGCCGAGGTTCCATCCCTGGCGGAGGCAGTCGTTTCTTTTTGTAGCCTGGGTGTAGCCAGCAGTAGCGTGGGAGTTTTGTGCTGACGCGGACACGAAAGTTTCCTTGGCTGGTTAGAGGTATACTGCTTCTCTCTAGAAGAATAAATGAATAAATATATATGCCATACTTCCTCGCTCCGCCAACTATGGGGTTATGGCCGAGTGGTCTGAGGCGATGGGTGGAGGGCGCCGCAATGCGCAGGTTCGAATCTCCGAGAGGACGTTGCAGTCAGCCAACTCGCTTCAAAAACATTCCGCAGTCTGCGTGCAGACTGACCCTGATGCACTGGTGAGTTCTCGTTGGCATTGTGTTGACATAAGCGCGGACAGCTTGCGGGCACAGTACGAAATTAGCCTACTTTCGGCCTGGTGCGAACACGCCTCGTACCAACCACATAGGGACGAGCTAGGCAAGCTCGAACGTGGAGGCGAAGCGCCTCACAGTTGAGCGTCTCCGATGACGCTGAGGGCATTCAGCCACTGCTTACGCCTCTCCTAGTGAAAGTTACATTTAAAAGTGGTGCTGGCAGGCTTATTTGACCCATTCTACAGCCGGCAACGAGGCAGAAACGCAGTACGCCGATTCCTGAGATATCGCGAATGCCTAGCCAACGTTAACTTCCAATGCCAAGCACGTTGTTGAATGGAACTGAACCAAAAACGGGTTTGAACTCACACATTGGGCATCGTCCAATCACATCCCAACACGAATGCACCCCACTGCTGCTAGTTTGTACTGCTTCCGCAAATGTCGCATTGTATTTTTTTCTTCCAATATTTAGGAATTAAGTGCCGCTTTATCGACCGGATAGTTGATAAAATGTGTGTTTATTTAAGCCAGCCTACTCAATGCATACAAAAACACAAACGGAAGTTAGGCGAATTCCCTTCAGTGTCCCTTTAAGCTGTGGCGCCCCTAACCAGAATTTGTTCACCAATCCAGGAGGCTCGTTTCATGTCCCGGAGCAATACTTCATTCATGTTGCATTGGATGCTGGGATGACCTAATCTTTCTTTCAAGGTGTTTAGTAAGGCACAAAGTTTCCGTCCCATAAATCATCACCGGCATTACGCATTGGGTGTACACCTTTTTTTCAGCAACAAAGGTACCCTGCTAGTTAGTATTCCATAGCGCTTGCCGTATGCACCCCAGTCCATACCAGTTCTGCGTCAGATTTCCATCTCGTGGCTCGGATCAGCTCTGACCACTTGTCCAAGGTAATTGTATTTTTCGGCATCTCCAAGCATCTCACTATACTGAGCAGAACAGGGCTCTCCCCACATGTTTAGGTGACAGTTTTCCACATTTTTAAGTGCGAGGCACTTTATAAGCGACCCTGAATCCGCCGTCCGCATTGCTCCTCCTCCTCTTCCCTCGCAACGGCGCGAGGAGCGGAGAGGAGCGTCTGTAGCAACGGCGCAGCGACGTCACACCCCACGTGACCCGCGCGCGCTCCGCCTCCCGCGCCGTGGCTGCGCGCGCCCGCGCCGGCTCCCGCACCGCTCCTCGCGCCGTGACGTCACACTCCCACGTGACCGCGCGCTGGCGCCTTTGCGTCTGCTCCCCCTCTCCTCGCGCCGTGACGTCACATGCTCTGCAGCTGGCGCGCCTCTCCCCCCGTTAGGTTTGCACTCACCCTCGGCGCGCGCCTCTCCCCTCGCCTGACAGCTCCCCCTCGCCGGTACTGCGCCTCTCAAGGCGATGGCAGAATTACTACGCCGTGTACTCTCGGCGCAAGAAATGCATTCGCACTTCCTCACGATTCCCTTCGGAGAGGTGGGGGCAATTTTTTTCCCGTATTATCTGTAGTCAGTCGGCAAACATTTCAGTGCACATCGTGAAGCATTTCTTTAAGCGTTCCTGAAGCGTTCCGGTTTCAGACTCACTCAATAAGGCAATGGCATCCGAAAGCCTTCGGTGGCTCAAGCGTACTTCATTCACTCGTAACGCTGACATATGCCCGTCAGGCTTCCGAAATATCATTTTCCAAGGAGGCTCCAAAGAGTTTCGGAGAAATATTGTCAACTTGTACCACGGCCTTCCTGGCCAGGAACTTTTCGGTCATCTTGTCTCCTTGTCCGTGCATTCTCTCTCTGTGTCTTCCATGAGACCTACATGACTCCTTTCATCACCAGTCTATCTCCGCCCACTGCAAGGCAAAGGCCTCTCCCATTAATCTCCAATTACCCCGGTCCTGTGCTAACTGCGACCACTGTATCCCAGCAAACTTCTTGATCTCATCTGCCCATCTAACTTTCTGCCGCTTTCTTCCACGTTTGCCTTCTCTAGGGATCCACTCTGTTACCCTTAATGAACAACGGTTACCTTGCATTTGCATTACATGCCCTGCACAGGTCCATTCCTTCTTCTTAATTTTGACTAAAATGTCCTGAACACAAGTACGTTCCCTGATCCACTCTACTCTCTTCTTGTCCCTTATTGTTACACCTATCATCTTCTGTTCTATTTCTCGCTGAGTCGCCCTCAATTTAAGTTAAACCCTCTTAGTGAGCTTCAAAGCTTCTGCCCCGCAGGTGAGTACCGGTAAGATGCAGCTGTCATACACTTTCTTCTTCAGGGACAATGGTAGGCTGCCATTCATTATCTGAGAATGCCTCCGAATGCAATCCACCCACATTCGTATCCTTTTAATTATCTCTTCCTCGTAGTTGGGTTCCGGGGTCACATCTTGTCTTAAGTAGATATATTCGCTTACCACTTCTACTGCCTCGCCACCTATCTCAAATCGCTGTGCTGTTCCGTGTTTATTGATCATTACTTTAGTTTTCTGCGTATTAATTTTCAGGCCTACGGTTTTACTCTGCTTGTCCAGTGCGGTAAACATGCTTTGCAATTCGTCCCCCGAGTTACTTGGCAAGGCAACGTCATCAGCAAATCTGAGGTTACTGACGTATTCTCCTTTAAGCGTTACTCCCACCTGTTGCCAATCTAAAGTTCTGAATACTTCTTGTAAACATGCTGTGAATAACTTTGGAGAGATTGTGTCTCCTTGTCTGACGCCCTTCCTTGTAGGTATTTTAGTCCTTTATCCCTTGGCCATTCAATGCTTTCAGTAAAGCGGCATGAGGTGCCTGCAGAATGAAATTAATTTTTTGGTTCAACAAGATTCAACGTGTTCTCTTAGTTCCTGGAAATTAGGCTGTCCTTTAATCGTTCAACTTTTATCGTAGTAACGAACCTGTATAGAACCGGGGATAGGCTGTTTTGCCGAAAACAGGCTGATAGACTGAAAGTGGGCTGATGTGCACCTTTTGTGAATCAGCCTTATATTGGCATTTTTACCGTATTGGGTCTGGAGGCAATGCAAAACTAATTTTGCAATCTTTTCTTGTACAATGTCTCCTCCAACAGTTAGGTGATCCACGGTTATCTGCCGTGTTGTACACCTTTCGTCTTATCGTGCACAACCTAGACACCGTAGGCGCTTTTATCACCCCCCACGCCTCTTTAGGTATAAATGGCACCTGGCGAGCCAAGTAGTCAGATCCAGTGCCGTCTCCAGGCATAACGTTGTTAGCGTACAGGTCGGTATATGACCTTTTCTGGCAAAGGTTCTGGGTAATGTTACCTCTTTCGTCCCCAAATGTATACTTACATCTTGTTACCTTTTAGGTAGTATGTAATCTCTACACAGCAGCCCTCGTCAAGCTGTAACTACTGCCGTGCGGGACGTATTCTTGCAGAAGTGGCATTGGTGGACCTTAAAATCAGTCACTAGATATCCTTACCTGGGTGGAGCCGTCCTGATTTGTGGGATAGGACGCCTAGAGTTTTTTACTGCCGCCTTATGACACTCCTTTGGACGCAGGCTAAACATCGCGGCTTAAAACAGGAATTTTTAGATTGTCACGATGAAGGTCTATGTACACAATCTTGAGTGTTTTATGCCTATAGGTGCATCCTTCACTGCGTTACGTAGATCATCGCACGCATTTAGAGCACCAAAACGTTTACCTTACTCCTGGAGTCCCCTTTATCACGTCTCGTAACACTTAACCTGTCACGCAGTACACTGCCTGCATTCCCTGTGAAATATCCAGCTTGCGGTATCGAACAATGTGTTCTATCGGACGAATTTCACGCCGGAAGTCCTCACGAAGAAGGTAGAACTCAAGCAGCGGCGGAACAACGATGCACTAAGTGTCATGCTATAGACCACCACACAATATGTGTCGTCACATGGTAACTCTGAGAGGACTCTCTTCAAAATAGTATTTTTGTTTGTTTTCGTGTGTACTCCGCCTTATCAGAGGTGGGCAGTCTGGGAGGGCATGTGGGGACGATGCCCCATGAAATGAAGTTTTGCTTTCTCAATTGCATTACACCCTGCCATGATGACACACTTGACCATGACTCCACCCAGTCGTGCATGATTCAGGGTGTCAAACGCCACGCGTGCTCCTTAACCGGAGACATACCCAGACAAGCACAGTGAGTGAAAAATACAATAGTGTAGAACCAGATGTTAGACACTAGAAACATTAGGGCCCAAAACCACGTTGAGACTGATGCTATTCTTAATTGACCAATCAGTGCATTTAGAATGAGCGCACTTAGTTCCATTTGGAATATTTTAACATTAACAGCCAGGGCCATAGTCGCACTACACCCACGCACCCACAGCACACATACACGCGCGCACGCACGCACGCACTCACATATAGTGAGTACAGATTGACTCATTAGCGTATTTTAGTGCCGTAGTGGTAAGTCCGGTGGGCCAAGGCCGCTTGACTTGTGGGGCTATACAAATTGAGCATTTTTTCTCTTCAAGCAACACGAGCAGTGATGAGTATGTGGAGTCAAGAAGATGTTCAGAAATAACTGAAAATGGTGGAAAAATGCCGATGTTTTATTTGCAAGTGCTACCCTGCGAAAATGACATTATACAAGGAAAGAACATAGCCATGCCCATTTCCTTTCGGAGCATTCTATTCGCTACGCGTAAGTGACGCAGAGGGTTGAAAGCGTATTTCCTGCCGATTTATAATCACTGAATCCACTCACCCGTTCACCGCACATATTGCACCGAGTTCAATCTACCGCATTCTGCCAGCTTCTTTTCCGAGTTAGAAAAGACCAGAGAAAAGGCGAAGTGTGTACCTCCGCAAACACACCCTTTCAACTCCGCGTTCTCTTTCCGAGAATGCAGCGCCTATCGAGTGAAATCTCCTCGTATTAAAATGGAAAGCGAGATTATGGAAAGGGGGCGATATACTGCAGAAATATCAGGCAGCCCGTCGTCTTTCGAAGAGCTATACATACATACGAGGACCAAAGCAAAGAAATAAAGACATTTGGAAGGCAGGGCACAATAATACCGCACGCTACGAAAAAAAAAGTCAAACCAATGTTACCTCTATAGCCCGGTGAAGCTATAAGATACCATTTGAAAAACGCCGTGTTCCCTTTAATGACGTCGCCCCGTACCCAGTCTGCATTCTCTCTCGCTCTCCTTTTCTTTTACACAGCTTCTGCTGGTTCTTGTGCTGTTCCTGCCATTGTTCTTTTCTTTCTTCTTCCGACAGAGTCTGGCTTTTATTTGACGTTCCTGCTTCGATTCCAGCAACACGAACCCTTGTACTCCTTCGTTGTATTCCGTTTTTGTATGCATTCAGCTCGGAGGCTGTATCGCATTTATATTGTCGCTACTCATATTGCTCGGTGATGGATAGGACACTATATGTTTCGTTTATTTTATTTCTTTTTACTTTCAGCCTCGAAACATTCCCGTCTGCTCAAGGTTGCATTCGCCCCCATTTTACTTAATTTCTCTCCGTTCGTACCCAATATGCGTCCCGTGCTGCCATGCCTTGACGTGTTCATTTCTACTTACATTTTCTCTCCTGAGCTGAGCATAAAGCTGAAGAAGGGAAGTGAAGTTTTCGCGAGTGGCGAACTGAGTACAGCTGTCTCTGGTTATTCATCGAGTTTATTATTACAGTTCGTATACTCGGTCGATTGCTTTGCATTGCAAAGCCTCTTCGATTCATTTTTGTTCTCCGTCGGCTGCATGCCGCCCAAGTGGCTGTTCGATGCAGTTTCCCTTTGAACGAGCAGCGAGTACACACTTCTAACGAAAACATGCCAGCTTTAAATTTTATTTTCTTCAATAGGTCTCGTTTTCCAGCGGAAGAGGAGAAGCCGGCCAATTTCAATATACCCGGGAGCTGAAAAGGCACCCCCCGTAGGCGTGTACGCTCCTGACTTTCCTCTCAGTCCCTTGCAGTTCGCATTGAATAAAGGCCATCGCAGTCTCGTCGTGCCGAATAGCATTATAGCGTTATTCCATTTGGCCAATGCATGTTGCCGAGAAATGGGGCCGCTGAGCGAGAGGATCCCATTATATTTTTGCTTCAATTCCCCCTTTTGGAGCATTTGAATTGAGCACACGAAGAAACACTGCTCCGAGTCGTGTATGTCGAAAAACCGCTCCTTTCCGTTGGCGTTTCCGTTAACACGTGACTTTTATTTTTGTGTGCGTGTGTGTGTGCGTGTGCGTCTTCCCTCTTGGCTGGCTTTGTCGCTTGACACACGGCCATTTTATAGCGGCAAACATAAGCTGCGCATGCGCTTTGCGAAACAGGGAATGAATAAATAACATAACTGAGGACGTCGTCGTTGCTCCTGTGTTTCCGGAGACTGAATAGGTCTGATATGCGGCGTGGAAGCACCACTTCGCTGCTGAGTGAACGTCTTCCTCGACGAGGTCGGTGAGTTTCAGTGACGGGTTGCCGTATAACTTAAGTACGAAATGGTTAACGCGAACGGGGAGGTTCAGTCTAGGTGCCCGTTCAGGTATACATAGATCAGTTTATGTACAGGTCCACCCCAAAAGTGAACGGAGTACGGATTTGTGACATTGCAATAATTTCTTCTTTATGCGGCTGCCAGCATAAATAGAATATGTGCAGCCAGATTTTATTTCAGAATGACTTTCTTGAAAAGCCTCTTAGAGGTTGCTTCCTACGAACATGGCAGAAAAATCCCCTCAAAATCTCCAACCCGTGCTCCGTTTACTTTTGGGGGCACCTGTATGTCTAAACCTACGTAAAAAAATCAAACCTAGCTGGTATTTTCAAGTGGTACAGAGCAGTAGTGTTGCTTCTGCGAAGCAAATCTTGACAATCTATTGTAGCCACGCAGAGGAACAAGTCGTGGCTAATTACCCTTATAAAGAGATTATGTAGGGCATGCACCATGATAGGTGATATGAGCATTCACAGACTCCCAAACAGGCACAGCCCCCCCCCCCTCCCTCTCTCTCTTCTAGTGAGGTGAGGATCACAAGTTATCCTTCTTCCATATAAGTTTATCGTATTCCCGCTCACAAAGAAGTACATTTTAGAGCTTCGGGATAGCGTAACGCCGCAGTTCAGCTTGCATTGTTAAATAGTTTGCTCCCACTGCGCATGCGCCACCCCCTATTCCATCCTTGAGCGAAGTGCGGGACTTGCGAGGGCGCTTACGCTGTTGAACGCCTCTTTCGTGGTACGGCCGGCTCTGGTGATGCGTGTTTGATGGCAACAAACAGCCCAGATGAGCGGAGACCGGGCGCTTCAAGAGAACGACACGGCTGCGAACAAGCGACGTCGTGTCACGACGTCAAATGTGCGCAGTGCTTTCCACGGCTCTACAACCCCTGTATTAAGAATGACAGCCTTCCTCTTCCTATGTAAACGTCAGAATATTGGTCTGTCTGTCTCTGTGTCCCTCTGTCTGTCTGTCACCAGGAGCAGCCAAAAATGCTACTCTATGGACTAGCTGGTTATTGGACCACCGACTCACTGGCAATTTGGGGCTCACTGATTACGAACGCTTTTGACCAACCAGTGACCAACCCGAGAGCACCGGTGGTTCAAGTGGTGGAAAATGGAGCAACTGACCTGCAGCTCGTGGCCACAAATTACTATTGCCCAATGGTGACACACGTAGGTTTCTTGTGTGTCAGTGGTACATATGTAACCCCCGCTTGTAGCACGTGGCCTAGGATACGATAGGGATAGGGCAGGGGAAGGGGGATTAGTGAGAGCGCAAAGGTGAAGGTAGTGGGCAAAGGAACTAGGCAACAGTGTGACGGGGCGAGTAACGAGACGAATAAACGTTTTATAGCGGGAGCGGCGACAGAAGAAGGAGAGGAGGAAGAGACAAGGACTGTAGCACAAGGGGAAGGAAGGAGTAGAAGGGCGACGTCCTGAAGTAGAGGATGCGGAATTGAAAGAGGAAGCAGAACGTTATGAGGGAGGAGAAAGAAGGTAGGATTTCAAAGCGGGTGAAGGAAGTGGGATTAGGAGAAGTAGGAGGTGAGGGGAGTGAGAAATGCTATGAGGGCCTCGGGAACGGGGAGGGAAAGTGAGAATGGAGTGCGGAAAGGGATGGGAGGTGGTAGAAGAAGAGTAGGTGAAAGGGAGTAAAGACATAGACAGAGGGTAGGAGAAGTGAAAGAGGGAGGAGGGAGAAGGGATGGAAAGAAGAGTTGGGGGGGCGTATGGTACCACTGGTAGTGAAGTAGATGATAGGAGGCGGGGTAGGCAGAACGACGGAGAGAGAGATGGGGTGTGGCAAGCATGAGGGATCATAATAAAACATGAAACAGGGAGAAGGAAGGAGGGTGGGTCGTGGAGTTAGGTCGCAGGGAAGCGGAAGGGAGGTGAGATTCTGGGGCACAGGACCGTTTAACTGTGGAAGAGGCAGAAGGGAAAGAGGGAGGCGTGAGGGGCAGAGGTAAAGGAAAGGGGAATGGAGGAGAGAGGTGGTTTAAGGGGAGGGAAGGAAGCATAGGGATGTCACTTGGTAAGGGAGGCAGAAACGCCATCGTCTTTGACGTCACTTGCAGCTAGCATGCAGATACGGGGTCCTTTTTTCTGCACTCCTACGAGCCGCCTATCGTCTGTCACGCCTAATGCAAACACTGATAACGTCACCGTCGGCTTCCAAATGCCCCTGTACATACTGACTCCAAGGTCCTCGGTGCTTGTTTACGACGGCATTATGATCAAAAGGTATCCATCAAGTTCAGCTTTCGCCTTAACAGGCTTAAATAGGGCCCTTATACGTACAAGCAGCTTGAATATACATATCTTCGCGCAGACACGAATGAATGAAATCGATGACTTGCCGTGAACTCCGCATTCTGTTTGTATTTTGCTTCTTAGATGACGCAGCAGCAACAACTCCCCAGTTGTTTGAGGAAGGCTATACCAAATTGTCAGGGACTTCACATAGCGGGTTGGTTGTTTTGATCGTTTTTGTAACGCCAAAGTGAATCACCACACTAACTCTAATAAATGACATATTGGTCTACTCGCGGTCTACTCACTTTCTACACAAGCGATGTTGTCTCGTTATTCCGCGCCTGGCATTTGTGAGGAGTGAGTCAGCATGCCTGATCGCGGTGTGAGAAATGTTTGCTTTTGTATATATCATATTTAACGTGATTATATGCGTGATTTCTGGAACGTGATTACAGGACTGATTACGTCATTGTATCCAGTCCAGATTAAAACTATGAGCCACACAGGGTGTTCTTTTATTAAAGTAAACTATACTAATCGACAAATAAACGCAGGTAAGTACAACTGCGATTGCATTCTTGCTGCTGCAGTTTATTTTGGATCGGTCTGTGCGAGAATTGAGGCATGGTGACGGAAATTTCTGACCTCGTAATTTGCGCGAATTTGACTGGGCTTTGAAAATCCTAACGCGGAACGGCTAATAAGCTCGCACAATTACGTCCGTAACTATTACATTTGCCGGGGTACTTAAGAGTGCTTACGCGCCTCGAAGGCGAATGCCTGGCGTGGTGTTGTGACGGCACTTTTTATATGCACGTCCACCCGTCAAGACCGCAGCCTAGCCCTTTTACTGTCGTTAGTACATTTTAATTCGCCTGCTTACATGTTAATTTACATTAATCCATGTTAAGACACTACCACAATCACAATCTACCTCAATCCACCTTAATCAATCTTAGCTCTCTACTCCCACCTTACTTATCATTAGTAACAATAATTAGGCAATAATTAACTTAGTAATCCAATACTGGCCTCACACACGGCTGGCATGCTACGGTTCGCCTCGGCCGTTCCTTGCATTTTTGTACCATTCGTTTCGACACCGCGATCATCCAAAGATACGTTTCAATCAGACATATAAGGCTTTCTCCTTAATAGCAGACTACATTAATTGGCACACAGGAAAGAAGACGTACTTTCACAGCCATTTCCTCCAAACGAACATCGAGTGGGGGCTTGATTCCAAGCAGGCATGAAGAACCTGAGCCCTCATCATCGGGAGCGGTGGTGCCTGTGGCCGCAACTTGCGGTCGGAACCCCAACGTGACCAAAAAAGTGGCATTTGCACCTGAAAGAAGTGGGAGAAATTAGAACCATTAGTACAACTTGCTGTCAGGAATCATCATGCTTAAATGAATGATCATTTGGTTTTCGAGAGCAATAAGACCGAAAGGAAAGCTGTAGTATTTTGTTGTTGCAATAATTGTGCACACCGGCCGAATAATTAAAGTTCTAGGAGCAAACGCACATTCCAGCTCAATTCTAGTCTTGTCTGAAGGCGCAGAGCAGAAAAAATGCTATAATAACTGAGTTTTTCCTGAACGTTTCTGCGCCCTGATGATCCTAGAGAGGTCCTCCACATTAAGTCATATGTTCTGTTATATTTATCGCGTTGTCGCAAGTTCGCAAGAAAAAAATGGGGCTAATTTTGTCACTAACATGTTGACGTGCTGCGTAAGTGTTAGGCTCGGAACAGTGAAACAGCCGAAAAGGGCGCATTTTGGCAACAAACTTTCATATCTGTAACACGATGTCAAACTTAAACACTTACCTTGAATCGCTGAAGCACCGCCTATCATAGGTACAACGTGTAACAGAGTTAAAGCACAAAGTGGCCCCATCCACTGCATTTTAATGTTTCAAGAGGTGCCGATTTATATATAGCTCGTAATGCATTTTTTTTCTACATGGGAAAAGGCGGTGGTAGTTCCAGCATTTAAACATGCTGGTTCAAGAACAAAGATCCCCAAGGAAACAGAAGCCTTTGATAGAAATATACTACTGTGTGCGCATTAATAATGCCAAAGAGAAGGTGTTACGGCCGGGGACTTCCACTTGGCATGCTGAGATAGTTCCTGCTGAGCTGGGCAGCCACCCTCGGTTCCGAATCTCTTCAGTGTGTGTTTGACCCCGAACCAAGCGAACGTGTGCCTTCTTTTTGGTACAAAGTTTTACCTCATTTCGCAACGAATTTAACGTCACACGATACTCTCTCACCATGCTCAAATCCCTTCTGCACGATATTCATACAAGAGCTTTCTTAAGTGCACTTCAAGAAAGTTATAATGACTCCAGTGTGCTGAGTAACACCGCCCCCACAGTTGGGAGCAACGGAGCACCTGCAATACGACGGCTCAGCTGAGCCGTGTATGACGTGTTTTTGACTGCCTCACTGCGTATCTATAAAGCAGACTGCTATGATTCTTATCCGTGTCTATACGGGCAGCAACACCAGCTCCGTGGAACTTCCAGTATAAAGTCAGGCTCCTTGATCGATCCGTTCGACTATCAACCCCCCCACGTTTATCCATTCGGACGCTTTTAGATCCTGCCGATCGCATCGCCTGAGTGTCGCCGACACCATGATCCAGCAATACAGCGTTCGCCATATCTGGTCATCGCCCTTTGTGGGAAGGTTCGGCTTTATCGGTTTTCTCTTGACTGCTTCGGTGATACGATTCCACGTGGTCGCAGTCAATAGCAACTTGAGAGAAAGGCGAAAGCCGAACTGTGATGTCGGCTACGCTGCAGGGTTCCAAAATGCCACCGAGGGGCCGTTCTACTCCGGAAACGGGTTTCCGTTTGCAGATCTAGCCGCCTCGACTCGACCAGGGAGCGTTAAGAGGGTGCTGCTGCAGTCAGAGGACGCTGGGCCCGTTCCAGAGAGGAAGCCGTTGATACACGTGTGTTTATTACGTAGTATTTCCTGCCCGGAAGGGGCTTTTGTTTCAATTCCAGAGGAAGCGTCGCCCACGACTTTTGTCGAAGCCCCTGTGCGCTGAACCCTGAGGAAAGCCCTGATAACTGCTTGCGGCCGTGCGTTGGAGAGGTGTAACGGGGAGTGGTTTTGTCCTGTTGAGATGGGTGAAGTTATGATGTTCAGTAAGGAAGGACAGGACAGCAGTTAGACGTCGGTTGTAGAGACCTCCATCCTGTAGTGGACATTTAACTATTCTGCTGATGAGGAGGATAACTGCGATAGTTAAGATGATGACAACCTATAGATGATGACTACCATTCTACCGGGAAAGGGGAAAACGTACTCTCACACTCCGCGGTGGCGGCGCACAGGCCGAGTTTCCCCATCTCTGGAGTGCGCGCGCCGATCACGGCGGGCCTGGCGCGGCTGCTTCTTTGTAGTGACTACGCTTTGTAGGCATTGCACGTGCGAGTTTACCAGTAATTTACGCATTATTTTAATCAAATGTTGCTAATAAATGAGCCAGACTAGCAGCGTGTGAGTTGCTTGGGTGATTTACCACACAAGATTTTTGGCAATTTTGTTATGCTGAGCTTTTTCTGCACACCTACTTTGGTGTGGCGGCAGAAAATTCTTCTACCTTCTTTCCAAACTAAATAGGGTCACTGAAACTTGCCTGCGCCGCAGATGGTATTATTTCCGTCTCCACCATTGCTGCGGTTACGAGGCGGCGTAACCAGGCCCAGGTATTACCTGGGCTGGCCTTGGCGATTTTTACGGTGACTGCTACCTCCGTAGGTTGTCCTTTTCCCTAACCGATCTCGGGGGAACGGGGGCTACTGAAAGGAATTCCACCTCCCTTCTTCCCCCACCCTGACTCAGGCAAAATAAAGTTATTCACTCACTCACTCACTCCAGCCAAGAGTTCAGTCTATTGCCAAATAGGGATGTCTCTTCGCCGGCAACCTCAAACTAAGCAACGCAAAAGCGAACACTTGCCTGGTCTGGTTGCTCAACGGTGGACGCTTGATAAGTCCTTATATGACGCTCTCCAGGAGCCGTGTTGTTTATTTTATTGATGTTGTACATTAGTTGCACGGCTAAATTGTGCTGCAGAGCAGCTTTAAATTCTAGACAGAGGAAGTTTTGTTTATAGTTGGCGGCAGAGGTGGCTATGGGTGATGTTTGATATATCGATCAAATTTAATACAAACTATGTAATATGCCAAATACTGAGTTCACCCAAAACTACATGTATTAAACCCTGCAAGGATATGGAGCGAGAAGTCTGTTACACTGACACGCGTTTCTGCTTGCTACCCATGAGCGCCGAGCGTATCACGTATGGTTAGATCGTTTTAAAAAAACACCAGTTTTTGCAGTAAAGCGATCAAAATACCCGCTATACGTGATCTCGGACACACACACACGCAAACAAAAGAAATTGTTACGAAGTATTGCAAACATATGTTCGACACGAGATCGTTTATCTGCCGTGGACCAGGCTACCTCAAGACGAATGTCAGCTCCACCGCTGCCCAAAAAGCCGCCAATCTAAGTGAGATTTCTTAAACTGGTCCTATGCAACAACTTTCCCATTTAAGGTATATTACGGGGAAAAAACGTACAAAGCGCTACGGCAAAAAATTCACCGAGCCGCCGCTGGCGCGCATCCACCGCGGAGCAAACGCCCAAGGCAGCAAATCGGCCAGCTACCAGAGGGCGCTGCGAACGCAAGATGGCGGCGCCCTCGTTGGAACGGTCTATATCAGGTTCAAAAGCGATATTCCGTTCCATGTTAAGTACAAGTCCGGCACTTCCGGGCCGATGCGGCACATTATTCATTCGTGTTGATGGGTCGCTCTTCGCCCCTGCACACGCCTAAAATACCAAACAACCCCCTTTACGAAAATAATGCGTATAATTGACCTAAGAGAGTGTTTTACAATAAAGACCTCACGTTTTTTAGGGACACATTTATGATTGCTGTTGGTCGAACCAAGGCCGTTCACGTCAGCACCACAGTTCTAGCACTAGGCTACTTCGGCCGGACAGCGGAGTTGTTCTGGCAATCGCTCAAGAGAACAGAAGGAGGGTTCCAAGTGGTGGGTGCGCGCGGGATGTGTAGGGTTTTTACTAGTATATATCGAAACGGAATGTCGCACCATTTACACGCAAAAACACAAAAAACTAGTTTAAGCCTGCAAATTGCCGGCACGCACCCTAAAACTTTGCAGCACGTTGAAAATTCCTGACGTAACGGAATCAGCATGCGTAGACTCCCGTTAATACGAAGTCAAGGGGGCAATGAAGGTTTGTTCTTATTGTCAGAATTACGTTTTATGCGGAGGTTTTGTGCGCGGTGGACGTTACAATAGAACCAAAGTTTTGTTCGTGTTCCCCACGGGGTTCCCCTTGAGTTCGTCTTAACCGGAGTCTGCTGTATTGCATCCGCATTTTTGTGTCAACAGCTGTCGACGACAACTCTTCGTTTTCTGCACTTTCTGGTCGACGAAGTTTCGGGGTGCTAGAGGGATATGGTGAACCAGGAGAAGACAGCAGCTACCGCCAGGGTTTGCTGGACTGAGTAGACACTTCCTCTTCGGACCAGAAAGGATCAACTCAAAGCTAGTTACTTCAGGAAATAAACGTTTATTTCGTCCTTCCGTTACTTCCCTCATCTTCCCGGATCAAGTGAATGATACAACCCTTAAATGATATCCCGAGTTCAGCTTAGAATGGCGTGTGATGTTTTTTGTGAATCTATTCGTATACCTTACATTTACCCATATCGCTGCAGTTCCTCGTGAGATAGAAATAAAGCTGCCGGCTTCCGTGCATTCTTCCCTTCCTCGCAGCGAGTCCTATGCGCTTCTAACGACACCGCGTCTTCCTCAAATGCGGGAAGCGCTGTGAAACGCCGGCTCCCACTGTCCATGCCGAATCGCTGCTACTCTCCCGGTGGTATGGCGCACTTTAGAGCCTTTTACTTTGCAGGGAACCTCATTAGCTACTCGGTGACTTTCTAAACCTTCAACAAGCATAACGAAAAGAGCGGGAAATGAGAAAAGCTTCGAGCACGTTTCACCCGTCGTAACAAATCGGAGTTAAACAAGAAAAAGGAGCATATAAAAAGCTACTTTCTTTTTCCCCGAATCCGTGACTTCATTTCTTTACTTTTTCTCCCCCTTTTTTCTAACTGCCATCAACGGCTCAGTTGTGCAGTGCTTCGCGAGTGTGACAAAAGTTTATCCACGTCATCAGGATCACGATGTTGCTATGGCGCCTTTCGAAGCTTCCTTCCAGCCCATGACACAGCAGCGCGGGCTTTTTCAACGAAGCACTCAGCGCGCAGATTTTAGCGCCCGGAGAGCAAAGGCGTGCCGCTGTACTGGGCCAGTGCTGAGTGCTCTTCCCCAGAAACACGTTCCCGACATTTTTTTCTTCATTTGCTCTTCTCTTTTTTCCTATCATGTCTTAATCTCGTTTTTCCTCTCCTAATAGGCATATCTTCTACGTAATTTCTTCGATGCTCAGTCGTGTCGACGAATGCTTTTTTGTACTCTCACTCTGTTGCTCGTTTTATTAAGTTCAAGTGCTTGCTTTCTTTTGACGCACAAGAAGTTGCGCTGATGCCTGCGTGTTATGAACGTTTCGCTGTAAGAGTGCGTTAGGCTCCTCTGCTCTCGGCGCATCGCCGGGGCATTTACGGCATCGTTAAACGCAACGATCGAGGAAAGCAGTGATACGACGCGGCTCCCGTAAATGACATCGGCATCGGCCTAAATAAGGCGTCAAACAAACGCACAACAATATGATCACGCACAATGGAGCATTGCGTTCTTCGCTCCTTTTGGGTACAGTTGTCGCCCTTCTTAACGACTCTTTCCTTGGGAGCAGATGTTAGTGGCGTTTTCTTCGAAGCGTAACTTCAGTTTCCGAACGCTGCTGCTATCCATTCGCATTCTTTCGCCCTCCCCCTCTGAGAAATCTCTCGGAGGGGGGACGCGTGTTAAATGCGTCCCAAGTGCATAAGTTACCGAGTGTGCATTGAGCTTCGTCATGCTTCGCTGGCCGTTGACGATCCGCCCTTCCTCGTCTTCCCCGTACTTCCACTTTTTACGATAATGATTATACCGCGAGCGGAGAAATATTGAAACGGGAGCGGGGAACAAACAGGGGGTGGGCAGAAATTCAGAACGCAATTGTCGCACCGCACTGCGTTCGCGCACGTCGATACATGTAAGCGGCTCTGCTTCCGTTTTCTGAGTTTGCGATGCGTCGGGAAATTAGCGCTGGAACGACTTTTGTGCTAGATTTTTGGGAATCCGCTGCGCCATCTCGCAAAAGGAGAATAAAACAAAGAAGTAAGAGGAGCTTTTTGCAAGCTGCTTCCGGATCAGCGCACTTTGAAGTCCAGCGCTGCGTTTGCATATATCGCTTGAAAGCGGGGCTGGCAGAGTGCTTTTCGCTGAGTACTGGAGATTGTGGCCCGATGTGTGTGTGCATATGCGTGTGCGTGCGCCTTGTTACGCGATGTAGAGCTCCTTAAGCTAGGGGCAGCTGTTTTGACGCATTCGTGCGCAATCACAGTAGGAGGTCCGAACAGCCAGATGTATAAAGGCAGCCCTTGCCGGTGGGGCGAGTATTTAAGGAATTCTGGGAATTAAAACTAGGCTAGCCTGGGCATGTTGCTTAACACTGGCAAGAAGACAATGAACGGCGTACGTGGTATTCGTTTAGGAGGGCAGACCACAAACAATGGAGTGCAAGAACGTTAAAAGGGGAAGGAACGGTAAAATATGAATGAAAAATAAAAACCAAAGCGAAAAATTGGCGCAGCGTGCACTAGTTGTACAAGGCTGGAGAAACAGCAGAGCTCAGGGTCAACATAGCTAGCATCTCCCCACACTGACAGCGAATCCTAGGAGAGAGAGAGAGAGCAGGCGGACCCCAATAGTGCAAAGCGGCTTTAAACAGCAGTGTAAAAAAGGCCATTAAAGTAAACACAGTGTTTCATTCAGTCGCGATCGTCGTCATCCCTTTCTGCGTCGTCTTCCCACGGCACAGCCACGTAGGGAAAATCCTCTTTCAGCGCGTTCTTGCCTCGATAGACCTCCATTTCCTCGTCGTCTGTTCCGTTGGCCGTCTCCAAGCATGGAATGTGAAGGGATGGCTTGCAACATTCGTCGTCGTCGTTTTCGGCGCGGAAATCCCGTGGCGCACCGGTTGCTACGCGATGACTACTACGAAGGCGGGAGCTCCTGATGTGGCGTAAGCCAACGCGCAAGCCTAAACGACACTGGTCGGTCACCGCGCGGCATGTGCTCACGTGCGCTCGATTTGTTTTTCGCTAAAGTCACCGCGCGTAGGGACGCTGGGTGGTGCAGCGAAGCCCGTCCTCAGGTGTTTCCGGTATATTTTTAAACGCGGAGCGTTTCTTAGTCGCACGATGCCCCTCGACCGTCGCCGGCGGCGGCCACACGCTCACTGCGCATGCGCGTCGAGGCGAGGCGCAGGTGCGCGTCTCTCCCCCGTACCCTCCTCGCTCTCAACAACAGGTGCAGCGTTGTTGTCCGTCCGCACCCCTCCCCCTACACTACAAAAAAAAAATAATATTTATCGGCGCCTGGTTTCGATCCCACGACCCTGTGGGCGGAACGCGAGGTACATGGTGCTCTTCCCACTGTGCCACAAAAGCGACACAGAATCAAAGGAGAGTTTCTTAGTCGCCCGATGTCCCTCGACCGTCGGCGGCGGCGTCCACACGCTCACTGCGCATGCGCGTCGCGGCGAGGCGCAGGTGCGCGTCTCTCCCCCGTACCCTCCTCGCTCTCATCAACAGGTGCAGCGTTGTTGTCCGTCCGCACCCCTCCCCCCACACTACAAAAAAAAATAGTTACCGCCGCCTGGTTTCGATACCACGACCCTGTGGGCGGAACGCGAGGTACATGGTGCTCTTCCCACTGCGCCACAAAAGCGACACAGAATCAAAGGCTACGAACGCGCCTTATATCCTTGACTCATTCAAACTACGTCAAGAAGCTGCTGGTACACGGCAGCAGTTGCATCGATCTCGTCTTCACCAGTTGCTGCAACGCACGACCACTGCTTAAAGACCCCTTAACAGTACACTTTAGCGACCACAAAGCCGTCGTTCTCAACGTCCAATACAACGACAACAGCAACAAATAAATAAATAACGACTTACAACAACCTACTCCTTGCCTTCACTTCTTGCGTCACACAAAAAAGAAAAATTGGGCCCATCTCTCCACGAGGGGGGACTCGAGTCGCAAAATCACGAAAGTAATAATTAATATATGAAAGAAATAATAATAATTAATAGTAATAAGCAATTATAGTTAACACATTCACTACCATTCCACCACCACCCCCCAAACACTAACGTTAACGCAATACACCCACCCCCTACGCGACGCATTTACTCGAGTCCCCCCTCGTGGGGAGATGGGCCCAATTTTTTTTCGCTTAAGCCACAGCGCAAAAGTCGGGCCCGGCGCCCGGCGCCGGGGACGCCGGGCGGTAGCCTCGAGGCGCGGGCTTGTGTGCGCTGGGGGTTTCTTGTCTCCCCCAGAACTATGTGTCGGCTTGAATAACTCTTCTGTTAAAGGTCTGTACACAGAATCGACGTTAAATGAAGAAAAGTAGATTCGGTTGCCCAGGTAGTGCTCTACATGACTTTCAGATTGTTTTTTTCAGTTAGCTGTCTAAACTTTCAAGGTGCTGATTGTTTCGGTGTAAGTAGACGTCGAGGCCGCGTAGAAATTATACGTGATTTGTACAGAAAAAAATTGGGCCCATCTCCCCGCGAGGGGGGACTCGAGTAAATGCGTCGCGTAGGGGGTGGGTGCATTGCGTTAACGTTAGTGTTTGGGGGGTGGTGGTAGGGTGGTAGTGAATGTGTTAACTATTATTGCTTATTACTATTAATTACTATTATTTCTTTCATATATTAATTATTACTTTCGTGATTTTGCGACTCGAGTCACCCCTCGTGGAGAGATGGGCCCAATTTTTCTTTTTTGTGTGACGCAAGAAGTGAAGGCAAGGAGTAGGTTGTTGTAAGTCGTTATTTATTTATTTGTTGCTGTTGTCGTTGTATTGGACGCTGAGAACGACGGCTTTGTGATCGCTAAAGTGTACTGTTAAGGGGTCTTTAAGCAGTGGTCGTGCGTTGCAGCAACTGGTGAAGACGATATCGATGCAACTGCTGCCGTGTATCAGCAGCTTCCTGACGTAGTTTGAATGAGTCAAGGATGTAAGGCGCGTTCGTAGCCTTTGATTCTGTGTCGCTTTTGTGGCGCAGTGGGAAGAGCACCATGTACCTCGCGTTCCGCCCACAGGGTCGTGGGATCGAAACCAGGCGCCGATAACTATTATTTTTTTATAGTGTAGGGGGAGGGGTGCGGACGGACAACAACGCTGCACCTGTTGTTGAGCGCGAGGAGGGTACGGGGGAGAGACGCACACCTGCGCCTCGCAGCGACGCGCATGCGCAGTGAGCGTGTGGACGCCGCCGCCGACGGTCGAGGGACATCGTGCGACTAAGAAACGCTCCGCGTTTAAAACAATTACCAATGTTTAATTTTGCATGATATCCATATCTAACGGCTTCCGAACCCCCCTTCCAGCTTAAGAACGTCTCCCCCTAATCCCTTTCCTTTCCCGCCTGCGTACGCCAGTGACAGACTGTGTTGGCCAATGTTAACTGTTGTGGACATTGAGCTGTATAGTGTAAATCGTTGCAATAGTATACCAGCACGACGCCATGCTTTGAGATTTCTGGCTATCATGCTATTCCAGCGAAATGCTAATGGATGCTAGGGAGCAGTCAACGCAACTGAAGTGGCCCCTCCTCCTGGTACTGCGGCCAACTCTTTTACTACTGACGAAGCAGCAAACTGCTCTGCTGTCGCACCCGCCAGCCGCAATTCCAATCAACCCAACAGTTCCAAAGCATGTGAGCCCTCGTACTAGAAAACTACAGATCAGGGCTAGACCATTAAGGACATCCCTCGTCTTGTCACTGGGTTTGTCATCCCGTGCATTCTGGTCGATACTGGAAGACCTCCATTTCAGCCTTCGCTCCCGGACTTGTACTGTTGTATTGAAGATTCCCCCCCCCTCCATACCCCCCGAAACCTTAAAGCAGTTCCACTCAACGTGAAAGCTGTCGGAAATGCGAAGCAGTGATTGGGCACAGGGCCCGTTGCACTATTCCCCACCCTTAATTCCCGCCACCCCTCATGCTCACACTGAGCGCCACCTAGGGGAGCGGCGCGGAAACTTTTAGTAGTACGGAAGCAGACGATCCGCCCGTTACCGTGCGTGTATCGGCCTGCGCGCGGGTTGCGCATGAGCTGTTTTAACATATTTTGTGCCGTGCTTGCCAGGGGAGAATGCCGCCGGTCGTTTCGCGGTATGGATCTGCGAATTGTTACCAAGACTTTCTACGAGAACGTTTGACGGATGAAGGACGGAAGCTGTGTACAGCAAGCTACGTGTACGATGTGGAGCTCCGCTGGGCTTGCGCAGCTCCGAGTTCGTGTTGTCCACCTCTGCACGTAGACAGAAAGAAGCTCCTTCAAATGCAAAAAAAACCCAAACGCAACTGACTTGCACGCGGCCTTTTAGATGGCCTTCCCCAACAACCCGCAACCTGCCTGCGTTGCTCGGGTCGGCTCGGGTGTTGGGAACTTTAGGCTTAGCATTGTAGTGGATATTTGATCGCCGCTATCTGTACAATTGCAAATGATAAACCGTAACACAACTTTTTACCACACTATCATCCCCTTTCTCGCATGCGGAGCTTTATTTTCGCAAGAAACTGCGTTTTGAGGCTATCGGTGACAGGAAGCTGCCGTGGCCTGTTTTGATTCTTCCGCGCAGGTAGCGCCATCGTTCGGCCACTCACCACACTTTGTAGTCACGACGGGGCGATCCGGACAAAAACGAGGAAGGGGTTTAGCACAGCAGTTGTACACTAAAAAGGACGTTCAGATTACTAACACAACGACTTCGTTTAGCGCACTAAGGGCTGACCTCTCGAATAGCTCCACCGACGATCAAGCATCACAAGGCTTTACACAGTGATACGCCGATGAGGAAAAGAATGGAACGTATGCCGGACGGGGCATGTTTTTGACGGGTAACCACATGCAGCTACGGTGACAAGCGACGTGAAAAACGTGCGTAACTCAATGTGTACAACAAACCGATGGCGTGGGGGAAAGTTTGAAGCGAAAAAAAGTTAATACACTGCCGCCAATGCTCTCTGTCGTCATCGCTCGTCACTGCCGGTCGCTTGTGGGCCGCTGCTGACCGGCAATAAAACGAGTGACAGCGACGGCCCGTCGCCTGCCGCTGTCGTCGACCCTGGGGGCCCGTGTATAATTTTTTAGCCTGTCGCTGTCGCACACACTATCTGCTAGTTGTACCCGATGAGTTCGGGTTTTTACGTCGCTCGCCGCCGCATGCGATCACCCCTTCGCCCCTAGCGTTGTTCTCCAAAAGCGCGCTGCATATCCTGGTGTTCAATGTCGGCTGCCATGGTGGGCAGTCTAGGCTGTGGTTGTAATAAATATTCGTGAGATCGTTGTTCTCCGCGCTCGGCCGCGCAAAAGTTCGCAACGTCAAGATTCGCTGCAACGAGAAGTCGGATTGCTTGCCTCGCCCGTCGGACCACCTGAATCCAGCGCTATCGCCGCTCGACCTCGTGCGAATTTGGCGGAGAGGAGTAGACCGTAATATTCGCATCGAATCCTTCGTGATTGTTGCACTGGTAGACACAGGAATACCTTACTTTACATGACTTTCTGCGGGGAACGTCGCGACAACCGCCGCCGCCGCCGCTAGCGTTCGCAGCCACTTTAGTTTTGAGCGTCTGCTGCAGGTACTACCAAAAATAAAATGGCGCTCCCACTAGCTACCTGTCAGGATCCCTATAAAGATCTTGCACGTCCCCGTTCAAAGCCCGATAATGTCCTTGGTCGTGATATTTGTTCTTTAGAGGTCAGCCGTGTTAGTTGATTATGTCACAACTAGGTCATATTCGGTGTATTTGTAACTTTCTAATCCGCTATCAGGAGTTTTTCCCGTACAGATTGTTTATTCAATTTTCGGAGCTTTCAATGCAAAAGCCTGCCGCGACAAATGTTGCGGCTTCTACAGTCCGAGCAGTTTACCATTTGAGGAAATGGAAATTTCTAATGATAAAGATACTACATTCATTTTACGGACTGTCCATGCAGAGTGCTTTGGATATATGCGTTACCCATGATTTGAATTCTCTGTAGGTTGCCTGATGGCTTTGCGCCACTTCATATGGTATAAGCTCATTCGCATGGTAGCCTTAACGAGGAAAGATGACTGGTTTGCTGCGACCTTTTGCTTTATTTCAGAATTAGCGGGTCATACACCTCCCCGCATCCACGCAGCGAGTAAGGAAAGCTGAAATGAACGCTTAAATGAAGGATTTCTTGCATGCAATCGACCCCGACAGGGAATTCATCTTGCCGGGAGACTCAAAGTGTGTTTGAAGTGCAGCAGCTATACATAGTGCGACAACAAGTGATTGTTAAGACTGTAGAGCACTACTTTGCGTGTTCTTCCGCGTCTTAACGCCCTTGTTGAAGTTTATCAGCATGAACATGTAAAGTTCCGTTCTAATCATTTGGCTCGTCCATCTATCACTGCATGGTTTAACCACGCATGTGGTTAGACCCTGCTTGCAGATTAAGTATGCTGCTAAAACTCCCACCCTATCTTCTTTTCAGACCATATACCAGTTCCGCTTATCTATAGTTCATTACAGCGTCCCTTATTTTCCTTTGATTGGGATTTCCGAAAACCTAATGGCAGCCTTCTGCGGCGCGACTCCTTCTTTGACGGTTCAAAGTGCATGTTTGACTTTTCTTTTGCACGGAGCGACGTGAGCGTTGTTTTGGTAGCGTAAGACCTCTGAAAAAATGGAACGAATAGTTTTGCCATTCGTCAATCCTGAGGGCTAGAATTTGGAGAAAATGACAACAAGGCGAGAATTTCAACGACCTTTTGACATTTCGTCGTTTGGAGCTTCACTTTACGGCCAATATTTTGAAGTTACTGGCTATGGCAAGCTTGCCTGCAATGTTTTGGAACTGAGCCATAGAAATGGGTAGAATCAGCGGTCGTTCCGATTGTTTCTCTAACAAACATTCTTCGAGGCACTCCACAAACGGTGAGCGACGTTCTGCTAGTCAACCACAAGAATTGGAACCAACTCAAAGACTGTATACTGCACACCTTCAGTTCTTATAGTTTAAACTGGTTATTATACTAACATTTTTTAAAGACCGCTTGCTAGTCTGTCTCGTGACGTACAGCCTTGCCTTGTCAGGCTCTGAAAGGGTCCTCATACTGGCAAAACGCACGTTGCGTACGTTCGTGTCAATACACAGCCTTCCTTGCCGCGTACCACCACAGCCCCAACCGTCCAACGCCCTGCATTTCCACCAAATTGCATAATTGAGGAGTGTAACAATTTTTAACGTTATAAAACATAAACGTAGAAAACTTGTGGAACGTAAGTAGCACGCAAAGATACAGAAAATAAAATAGAACAAAAGTGACCTAATAAATTCAAAAATATCTCTTATACACGGTGCGAGGACCAGGAATGCCTCATTACTTGCTCCCAGACTGCTGCGCTGGCTTACGGCTTTCTTGACTAAGAAATGCAGCCACTTTTATGCTCCATAAACGTTTTCAATCCAAGTATACGCCGCCCTCACAAAGCTAAACCAAATATGAAAAACACAAAAAACAATTACAGAAACACGAATAAAATATTGTGAAATTACCCCTTGTATCTGCAATGAAATACATAATTGGTGAAGTTAGGGCATTTAGTTCTTAAAACAGTGGAAGCGTTAATCATTGGCTAAAAGAAACAAAGGAATACCATATAACAACCAAATAACCAAAGGAGTTTTCCTGTTCACAGACAAATCCGTCTAAAAACTCCCACAATAAAGAAAAGAGGCGTAAGGATGTTGCGTACTAGTTGAAAATTCTCTGTATTTGGGCACACATCTTTTTGTTGTTCAAGCATTCATGCCTTCATTTCAGCAGTGCATGCCCTACCCGTTCCGCACGCCATGCTCCCAGAGGAGACGCTCATTCTTTTGTTGTAATCCTTCCTTTGCTGGAGGTAAGTTTGTCATCTGTATTATGCCTCCCCTACAAACGCAATGCGCGTACGCAACGTTAGTCCGATTAGCTAAATGTAGGTCGAACAGTTTATTTTACGCTACTTGTTCACTGACTGTCCACACAAATATGTTGACATACCTCAAGTAACAAACCTTTAACGTGGAAACAAGTGACCTCGTGTACCGTGACCACATTTTCACGAGGTTTCGACAGCGCCTTGTCTCAGGTTGGGCCGCTCATCGAAAGATGGCTGGCGTTCACCCGCCGCCATCCCGTCACAAAGTTTGTCGTCGACTCTTCGAAAAGGGTGCAGCTTCTCGGACAGCAAGGACAAACGGCCAGACAAAGACGACAATGTTCAAAACCGCAAAAGCGGGTGCGCGGCTGCAGCCTGTCGCAATCGCGCTGATAGCATAGGCGCACCGAAGAAGGCGCGTGGAAGGAGCAAAAGGCCGTAGATGGCCCCGACTACGCACACGTTGCGACGAGGCACTCCCGAGTTTGTTTGGCGACCATAGAAGAGGCCTTTTCAAATCGTCGAGCGCAAGGCAAAGAAAGATTTCTGGGCGCACGGCTATCGATTGCTTGGCTCTGTTCTGGCACACACCCACAACGGCGAGGGCGGGAGCATTAAAATTAAGTGTCGCCTTTGGCAGCGGCGCCTCGAATTGTACTCGAGAATGCCCCGTTTGCGCAGCTCTCGAGTGGGACTGGCTCCTGGCAATTCCGAAGCTCGTTAACGGGAGGAAGAAAAAGAGAAAGAATCGAAGGGCCCCCTTCGAAGAGCAGCGCAGACAAAAGCGCGTCCTTGGGGGATGCAGGGACCGGCGCAGCAGATTGTGTCCTTTCGGTTGGCGTCTTGGAGACGCCTCCGCAATGAGAAGCACATAAAGACGTCCGCACCTGCTTCTTCTGAGCCCAACGGCCCACGCAGCACTTGAATAGAGGACTCCGCACGAAGGGTTACTTATCGCGGAAGAAGCGGGACGTTGTGTATTGCAGGCACACTTCGAGTGACCTATACACTGGATGAATACGTATACCTAGCGCCCACATGCTCGGTTAGAAAGCGCGCCACGGGTAATCAGTACATGCGTACAAGAAACTGCTTTAAACGTGTGCTGCGATCCAAACTTCATCGGAGTCAATCGGCATGATGCGAGGGTGAGGAGCTATCGCTTTAACCATACCTGACTCTCGCCTCCAAACAAAACCTTTCACAGCTGCCCTACTACATACGATAGGCCACGTACACTTAAACTTGTAGGGGGCCAATATTTCTCGTCGACTTTGGTTGGTGATGAGAATCAATGTCTTGATTATTCCATAGTCTAGCAACCCGATTCTTTGCATACCATCATAACGGTCTAAATTCGGGTATCTTACGCAAATTCCTGGACACAAAACTTTTTGAAAAGTGTGCAAATGATGAAGAAACCGCCGTAGCTGCTTTCACAACATACCACCACGTGCGTTTAGCTTTCTTGCAAAGCATAGTTTCCTTATATTTAATTAGGCGGGACTGAGCAATGGGGTGTACTGCTCATCTTTGTTGCAACCATGATGAGATCTTCGCACAAACCGTTTCAGAGTGTCCCCATCCTTTCTTCTTATAGCAGATAGCGCTGGACAATGCTGCTATTCTGCTTGGTTCCTTTCGGAAGGGAGTGGGCCGCAAGCGCCTACATGATATCGTGGTAGCTGTCCTGTTATTTGTCATGCGTAATCACACGGAGCCGTAGCACCAGATCATATTGTGAGAGAATGAGTCGTTGACGTTTAGGTCCTCTTAAATTCACACGCATTAACTACTTTTGAATAACGCAGTTTTGCGTTGTGTAACATCACCAGCATCGAAAACCTGGGAACTCTTTTCTCAAATTTCAGTATCAGAAATGCCTCGTCCTTTGCACCTTCAGAGGTTTACTGACTTCGAATTGGGGTATAAGTTAAAAAAATAAATACTTCTGAGTTTCACGAGATTCTAACCTCATTCTTCGGCAGTCCTACATTTTATTTTAGTTTTACCAAATTCTAAGCTCATTCTCCCAAATTTCGGAAGATGTTTTTGTGAGTTTCGCGAAATTTCGCAAAGATACATCTCCCCAGCAGGTACCTTCGTGGGCACAGGTTGTTGGTGGGGGTCGCTCCAGCGGCTGGGCACAGTTTGTTTCTTTTTTCAAATTTTATAGAGCGCTTCTGCAAGCATCTCCGTATGTGTAGTCACCCCAACAAATTGGCCAGTAATTGTTAGATATTTTGGAAGTTTCACATATGAATATTTCGCAGAATACAGCACTTTTTATTCACTCTTTTTTTCTTTAGACGCTTGTATTTCACCGCTTTCCGGTAGCAATCAACTTCGAAACATTTTTCAGCAGCGGTAAGTAGGTACAAAGTGCTACGTCTTGAAAGAGCACTCCAAAGTTGAGATATACAATTGCTGAGGTAAACAGGAAGCTTTGGAGCAGTATTGCTTCACGCAAGCGTCCGTCTGGTAACCGTACTGGTAGGCGATGCGCGAAACCTTCATTTATATTCATGAACCAACCCACCCACCAACACGTTTTATTGAGCCGCCTTGTAGGGGGTCTTAGACTAACGTAACCCTGTTTTTGCAATGCTCTAGAAGCGCGCCGAACGCCTTAATACGTGAGCGAAATATCCTATCTAACTTGAGCTAAATTTAAAACTTCGAAAGCCGGAAGTATATTGAGAGACTTACGCCGCGCCGGAGGGGGCTTAAAGTAACCCTGAGGTACAAAGGAACTATACACCGGCGCGGTGAATATCGTTGGTGCTTATGTGAACACATTGTTGAGTGCTGGAGGTTAGAAAATACACAATACGTAAGCCGGAGCTCTATGTGGTGCATACGAAGACGCTGTTGTCCATGTACCTTCCATTGTAACATACTTTGCGCCCGAGCTACCTTTCATGACAATAGGGCTAACAGTCACCCTGCCGTAATAATCAAAATCAAAGCATTAACCTTATACAGGGTGTACATCTGAAAAGGTTTGCGCTAATCGGCAGAGGCTTTCACTGTCCTTGTATCGCAAATTAGACTAGACTGTCGGGCTTTAGTATAAGGTGATTCGTGAATCTGTACATAAATTTGCGGCGTATGAGGGCGCGAAAATGCAAATTTCGGGATCAATACGTGGGTTAATGCGGCTACGATATTACAGTCAAAACTCGATCTAACGGAACCCTATCTTGCCAACTTCGCGATCTAACGAACAAATTCGGATTCCTCCGCAGGTGCCTTATACGACTCAACGCTTCCATGAACTCGAACTAACGAAATAGATTCAGCGTAATACCCCATTTAGCGAAGCCATTCGAGAAACAGACATTCAAAAAAGGATTAATTTCAAATGTGTTTCGCCAGAACGTCACGAAGATTATTGCGCCACGTCAGAAAAAACGAGTCATCAAATTTAGTTTTTACGGAGCTCTGCGAGACATTGATTTATTGATTGAGGGGTTTAACGCGCCGACGCAACGCAGGCGATGAGGCGCGCCGTAGTGGAGGGCTCCGGATTAATTTTGACCACCTGGGGATCTTCATCGTGCGCCGAAATCTCGTACACGCGGGCGTTTTTGCTTTTCGCCTCCATCAGAAAAGCGGCCGCCGCGGCCGGGAATCGAACCCGCGACCTCGTGCTCAGCAGCGCAACGCCTTAGCCGCTGAGCCACCGCGGCGGGTGCTCTGCGAGATAAACTCAGCGTTCCCGTGGTCGCAGAACACGGCATAACGGCCAGCACACTTTCCGCAATCTAGAAGGGAAAGGACGCCATCATCTATGCCCCTTCGTCTTGAATTTTATGGAAGAAAAAGAACCTCAAGGCCACCCTGCACGAGCAGTTGGAGGAAGCGCTGTTTACATGGTTGAAGGATGTGAGATCCAAGAACGGTCCGGTAAGCGGAGAAGTGCTACAAGAAAAAGCGCTGTGTTTCGCGCGTCTGCTGAGGTGCAAAGACTTCAGGGCACGCCCTGGCTGGCTTACTATTTTCACAACGGAATTTAACCGCATTACTGAATTATCGGCAAGCAAGCGCCGCGGCTGCTGCATCTACGATATCACGGTAGCTGGTGGGATGCGCGCCCCTTTAAACATCGAATTTATGGAATCAACTGCTTGTAGGTTAACAGTCCCGATTTTACGAAGTTCTCGATTTAACGAAACAACTCGCCGTTCCGGGTGATTTCGTTAGATCGGGTTTTAACTGTACATCGAGGCTTGCCTTTCCCCATGCAAGACTGGCCTACCACTGAAGGGCGTCAGTCACTCTCGCTGTTACGACCTCAGGTAAGAAACACGCATAAAATGTGCACCGCCACGGGATATGAAACTCGAAGAAGGGGAAAAAGCGAACTTGACCATACAATGTCTGTAACGTGATTCAGTAATAATCGCGTACTTCTGGTAAGTAGTTTCGTTACTAGCGCAAAGTGACTTCACTAACGCAGACCTGCAGCTACTTATGGCCGTACTCTGAGTCCACTCCACTCCATGTGTTCCATCGATTCGGCCGAGGGGAGGATACTGCAACGCTTTTATTTGCACACATCGACTTCAAGGATCTCCGCGAGTTGAGGAGGGATTTAAAATACCAGGGTTAGTCTCGAACCACTTCGTTTTCACAGACACGTTCCGACGATAACTCGCACCTTACCACTTTAAATGCATAAGCTATGCCGAGCGCACCACCAGGAGCTTTAATTCGATGCTTAGTTCGCAGAAATACGGCCAAACTCGAGAGAGAGCCGGTAAAAGTTAGTAACCCGAATTTTTACAAAGTCTTCTATATTGTCTGCTTATACGATGTATGCGTTCTTTTTTGTGAGTGGGGCTGTATGTACGTGCGCGCGGGAGTGCGCGAATGAGTGTGTGACATATTTTCATGAGCTTGCCCGGTGGCTCAGCGCCTATGTAATCGTATCGTATAAGTATATATAGGCTGGGGTACGCAAAAATGTTAACTGAACATTCATTGGTAGACCTTTAAAGGAGTACTGACGCCATAATTTGATGATCCTTTCTTATTGATTTTATCAATGCTTAAGGCCTGGCAAACCCAAAACATCCCTCTAAACACTTGAGCTCCTTACAATTAATTGCATTGAATGGTCTGAAAATCGTCAGTTTCGGTTTCCCGGGCTTCCAGCCCGGAGGCTGCGTAGGACAGAACCACGGTGTGAGCTCACCGTTTGGAGCGGACGCCAAAACAACGCCTCAAGGCCGCTGGAGGCGTTTTTTTCTACCGCCCAACCATCGGACCTGAGCAGCTGATCTCCCTGAAAGGGTTTAGGCCTAGTGCTGAGGAAATTTGATGACCGCTTTCCACAAAAGTCTTCATGGCGACTTCTTTTGCGAGTTTGGGCTATATTGTCGGCTTCTGTCCAGTGTGTGGACCTTTATTTTTGCCAAGATCACCTTTCTGAGCATCGGATATGTCTGTAGGTCTAGATACGTGCATCCGTTCGTGAACCCGCAAGCGCCCATTCACCGCTTGCCGGGCCGCGCTTCTGAAGTGACGTCACGAGTTTCTAACAAGCTTTGAAGACACCCAGCTACGACACTACTTTTCCTACCACGGAGTGATGTCGTCCCAATATCCATTTGCTGCGCGGCGCTCCGCGTGCTGTTCCGTCGGCGCGGCAAATTAAATCAGATTGCAGTATGTTCCACGCGTCGCAGATTTCAGCCACGGTTTTCTCTCGCGTAAAGGAAATGAACTATGTAATAATATCAACGCCGAAAAATGGTGTCGCTAAACCTGTAGGAATGTCTGAGCACCTCGTACATCTCTCTTGCGAACTTGTGACGAGGCCAGATGCGGATGCCTTGTCCCGTCTTCAGAAGTCCGCAACGCGGCGTTTCTCGCACGCCCCTCGCGCACCGTGCCAACTATGTTTAGCGCTCCAACAGTCTCGGTTCTCACGTTCGCTCGCTTTAGAAACGGTATTGACTGCCTGTCGCCCCTTTCGTCGCCACCACGGTGGGCATTTCGTCACCGTCATTCCCCTTCCCGCCCTTTTTGTCGCCCACTCTGACTGCAGACTCGATTCTACAACGCGTACATGCGGTGGCGGGAGCCGTACGACCCGTAGAGGCACAGGCAGCTGGGAAGGCGCGGTTCGACTAGCCATCTCCATGGAAACGTGGCCAGCGTTGCGAAGGCAGTTCTCTCGATGCGGTCTGTTTGTTCTCTCGGTTATTGCTGTTCTATCGCTGTCTGGGTCGTTATAGCGATTTGTAACTGAACAGAGCGCACAGAAAATTTGGCCGACTTTGCCCACCTATTGCTCACCGAATAAAAATAACACTTTTAACGCCACTTACGAAAAAAAATATATGGTATAGTACGCATCAATAAACCGTTTAAGCGGCCCCCGTAGAAACATGAACGTCGTAAAATAAAATAAGGCGTAGTGTATAAACTCGGACAATGGAAAAATGAGGCCCCACGTGTAGGGCGGGATTTCAGATTGCAGTGGCAGGTCATTCCACTCTTGTGCGAAACCCTGCGACTGACATACATTACCTTCCTAATTTTTTTACGCTTTCACACGCCCCCAACCGCTCTCGCTAAGCCGCGCACTCACGAAAGCAGTCCTTCTTCCAATAGAGCAAACAAGCACATCAGCCGAGGTTCATTCCCAGATCTTCCCAAAAGTCCCCTCATTACTGGAAGCCTGCTGTTCCTTCGGCGGGCCACCGTGAGTGCACACGTGTTCAGCCGACATTCACTGCCCAAAGAAGGCCTATGTACCGTGTCATAATTCACTGGTGATTTACCCGTGCGAATGGCCAGTCAGCGAAATCGTCATTGCAAGAAGTATCCACACCGAGGCTTGTAAGGGCAGACTCCATAGCAAATATAAGATTGTCGACGTTAGTTTATTGCGACCTCGCTATCTTGGCGGTGTTGACGAAGCGCGTGTAAGCCGTCTGTCGGAGAGGAACAAAAGAACGCGGCGATTGCAAATATACCCCGTACCAACCGCAGGGCTAAGCCTTGACGACGTCGTCGTCGGGCGCACCAGCGTGTTGCCAAAATCAACATCGCGCGATTTGGTAATAAGGCTGGGCAAACAGTGGCGTCCCGTTTCCCCGACGAGCAAGCCTCGGTGGCTGTTTGACGTGGACGCCGCTGTCGTCGTTGTCGCGGTGTCGTCTTTCCGTTCTTCTGCCGGCCGTTGATCATTTCGTTGCTGCTTTGGCTCCCTGTCTCTGTGCGGGCAGCAGCAGAAGGAAAGGCGATGCGGAAGAGAAGCTCGGCTTCGTGTTCCCGCTATACTTCTCCCCGCACGACGCTTTCAGCAGCATCTTCTCCCTGTCTCTGCCATGCTCTTCTTGCACAATGCAGCGGGATTTCTATTGTCTCATTACCGTCGTTTTCTCACCGTTGCAGGATGGCGGGAGGAGGAATCGATATCGGCAGCCCAGCGCACGTAGCCAGCTCGTGTTCTCCATTAGATACAAAAGGGGCTAAGCTGATTCCACTGCCAACACTCGGGCGTGTATAAACACGGGCAGGGAGACGTGAACGCGGACGAGTCGCATAATGAATCTGATGGGGCGAGCAAACAGCGTTTGGTATGCGATCGCCGCTTGATGCGGTAATGATTGTGGCCTTTTTCAGTCTTCGGGGAGATGAGAAGCCTGAAAAAAAGTGAAAAAATCTTGGAGAGATGAGTGGCAAGGCACACATAATAATAATAATGCTTTATTGCGCAAAATACTGAAAAATTGCAAGGAGGCAGGCCTGCCAAAGACGCATTGGGCTTGCGCGGCAGTGCTTGGCAGGCAACGGAAACTGCAAATAATAAATAACACTTACACAAGTACAAAGCATAGTATAGCAGAACGCTTAAGTATATATACAAAGAAAAAAAAGGGAAAACAAGTTGACTTATGACACATAGATTACACCCGACAGAATAACAGCACTAGAGGTTTAAAATATCAGCTTGTATCCTAAACGCGTCACAGCTTATCAGAAATTTGTCTTCAAGAGCTCGAACGTTATACAACTCACAAACAGCGTTTAGCACACACCACGTGATATGGTTAGACAGAACATGAGGTGCTGATTAAAAAAAACGGAATTGTAAAAGGTCAATATTAACTGGACAGAAAAGTTTCTCGCATTGCTTTGAAGGCTGAAGGCGTTTGAACCGATAAACAAAATTTCGGCAAGACTAGACCCTGAAATGCAAATTATATGTTTACATGACGTAATACCTATTTGAATAAGCGTTTCGTTTTTACAGAAAAATGCTGGGTGGCAATCTCTTAAAGTAGAAAGGGACATATAAATGACGCATTCTTCTACCGTACATAGTTGAGCAACGAGGAATGCAGTATAGGTCTTTCGGTCGGAAACAACGAACAGGTGTATATGGCTGCTTGAATGTGCTAGTCTAGAAATGTTTTTTTATGACAGTTTCCATTATTAATTGATCAAAATTCGGTAAAGATAATACTTTAAAGACGTCGAAATCATCTTCATAGCAGAGCATATCGCATGCTACACTTTTTAAAATACATCTGAGAATTCCGTCAATTCTAGTTTTCCAACGACGTGAACAGTGACCGTACACTGTTACACCGTAGCGTAAGTTGCTGTAAGCTAAGACATGCGTGACAGCTTTCCGTAGAGATTTAGGCATGTAGTATTTAATATTATAAAGCCGAGTGGATTCAGCCCTAAGTTTTTGCAGAAATGCGAAAGGTGCGAATTCCAGGAGAGGTCATTATCGATATGTAGACCGAGATACTTTACAGTGGGTACATAATTGACAGGTTTACACGTGCAACGGAAACAATCAGATGTATGTTGCAAGAACGAATAATCAAGATTCGCTTTTTTAATGAATTATGAAAGCAAACTAATTGTGTCTTTGCAGCGTTGACTTTAATTAAGTTATCTCTAAACCAATCCATTATATTCATTGCTGCCTTTTGTAATAACACCACCGTTGCCTTTTACAATTTCGCGGAAGCTATCAGAACAGTATAATCAGCATACTGAAACAAAAAAACTGCCACAGCGTTGACAGCATCATTCACACATATACTAAACAGCAACGCGCTCAGAATAGAACCTTTAGGAACTCCACCTCTTATTAATGAAGCAACACTTTGACAGGTTTATATTTTAACTCACTGGTATCAGCCCTGAAGGAAATTCTTAAGCAACAAAAGCCAAGTAAGGAAAGTTTCTCTGACAACAGGTGATGACAAACACTGTCGAAAGCCATGGTGACGTCAAGGAAGAGGCCGCAAGTCCCATTATTACGTCCGAAAGAAGAGTTTAAAAGATCAGTAAAATCTTCCAGTAACGTCTGCGTTCCCCTACCTCCAAGAAAACCATATGGTGTAGGCGATAATATGTCATGTTTCTCTAGGAAACATCGCATAGTTAATAACAGGTGTTTTTCTAGTATCTGGGCTATGCTCGATAAGATGGTAATAGGCCGGTAGTTTTTTTGTTTTTTTTTTTTTTAGACGGGAGCCGGATTTATACAGTGGAAAGACAGTTGACGTTTTCAATTGCACAGGTATTCCACACGTTGCAATGATATTATTCAAGAGATGCAAGAAAATGTTTTTTAAGGATTCAAACTTTTTTCGTAATTCATTAATCGCCATATTGCCAGAACCAGGCGATTTATTGGCTTTAAGGCTATAATTTATCATTCTTAAGTCGTTTTAATCCAAAAATGGAAGAAATGCGGACTCCGAAACGTTAGAACGCAGAGCGCACACTCCTGTACTGAAAGGCAAACTACCAGACACTCGTAAAAAAAGACTATTGAATTCATTAGCAATGCTTTCATCATCACTGGAAATATTAGAAGGGAAATGATTACTACTGCGCCTGGATCGCAACCTTTTCTAAAGTCATTAATCAAACGCCAAGTTTTTCTGCTGTCTGAGCGTGCGTCTTCAAATGTTTTCCGAAAATTAACCCGCTAACCAAACGAATTTCTCATTAACTTTGTTTCCAGATTCCTTAAACTTGGAACGCAAAAAAGGCACTCGGAGGTGCTCGTAGTGACTGCGCCCAGATAATATCTTTCTCCTTTATTGCCGCCAAAATTTCCGAGATCATCCATTTATTTTCTGAATTCCTTTGTTAAATTTTAACTTTGCGCGTAGCTGTCCCCCTAAAGCAATCAAGCAGTGTAACAAGATTATCATAGATTTCATGTGGTGCCGTATTGACCAGAAATGTATCCCAGTCGTACTGCGCAATTAAATTATCAAACATTTTGTATTCAGTGATCGAAGCTTTTTTTGCTATGGTTTGACTGCCCCTGCGCAATCGGTGGAACAGTCAATGAACAACAAACAAAGTAATGGTCAGCGAGTTTCGATTCTACGACTGCAGATTGGACAGTACACCTTTGAGTTGGAACGTTTATATGATCAAGGCATGATTCCACGTGGCGACCGGATAGGAATTCAGAACGAGTTACTTTTTGAATAGTTTCCTGCATCCCCCATTTAGAAATGACGTCTTCATAATCGGAAACCAAACCGAGAGTTGGACGAAGCAGGTAAATATTAATATCACCTAGCATAATTACATTTTCTTCTAGGGACTGCACAGGTAGAGCTGAATCAAGCTCTGGCCAAAAAATGCGTCCATTGCAGCAGGGTGGTCTATAGATAGAAAACACAGTTAATGAAAACGTATGCGTGCTTAATCGCTACGCAAATACTTCGGCCTGAGTAAATGACAGCGCTTCCTCTGTTACAGCCCAAGTGCTTTTAACGAACACGGCAAACCCTCCACCTCTCCCTACTGGACGCGTGTAGCAGAACATTTGGTAACCTGGGATGGCATACTGCGGCATGCAGTCTGAATTAACATTAATCTGTGTCAATATAAAACGGTCGTAGAAAAAAGGAAACGGCGAGGTTAGTACTCGGAATTGCTCCCACCTTTTGCGCACACTTCGAATGTTAACGTGACAAGCCCGAAAAGCATTGCCGGAAGTTGCCGAAAACGACTGTTTAACTCCTGCAAAGGTCGTCGCTGTAGTGCCGAAGGCTCCCATAATTAAACTATCTTTTCCCGGCCAGATAAGCTGTCGATGCGAATGACAGGTGCACCTTCACACTTTTTTTAGCCAGAACCTTCCCATTTCGCGTCCAGATGAACTTGAAGCCCTTTTCTGTTCCTCGAAATCGAGCAAATCGAAATAGCTCGCGGTTAGTCCGTGTCCGGTTCTCATTGAAGTAGAGCCGTGGGAAAGTATCCGACTCGAGAGCTGCAAGACCCTTTCGGGCGTTCATCCAAACTTGCTTCTTAGCTGCAGTTTTCATCTGGACAATAATGAAAGGAATGACATCCTGTCTCGCTGGTAAGCGATGTACTGTTGTAATATCGGTTTTCTGGAATTCGGCAATGTTGCGTTTGACGGCAAGGTCAGTCATAAATGCCAGTAGGTCTTGACCCTGAGTTGCCGGAAAACCATGTATTTCGAAGTTGGCTCGCCTTGTGTATTGCTATAAGTCATTGATTTCTGTGGTCATCTTATCAATCGTGTCGTTTTGCTGCGCTACGGTCAAAGAAAGGGACGCAACTTTTGCCTTTAGCTCTGCCAATTCTACCTTGTTGGTGGTTGCTCTTTGAAGGGCGTTGTAGTACTTCTGCGAGAGAAAGCTTACTGATCCCACAAGCTTTTAACTTGTCACCTTGAAGGCTATAGCATTACTTCCATTTTCTCCGCCAATGTCGCGACAGTGGCTGTCAGTTGATCCAACTTAGCAATGACACTCGATAGTTGCGCACAAGATGGCTCATCTGGGTTTAATGAATCGCCTGTGGTAGACCGACAAGATCGGCAAATCCAGGCATCGCGTTTGGCTGCGGACATATTATACGCGGCATTGGTAACACTCTAGCAGTTTTTACCATTATGATAACGTTCCTTACACACTGAACAAGTCAGGAACTTTTCATTCAAACACTTGCAGGAGACAACGCACAGGAAAACACTGAAATGAACTGAGATGCAGTCAGCGGCAACAATCATAAAGGTACAGGCATTGGTCTGAGGGGCTGACCTGCCGAGCGAAAACAATGTGTTCAGAACCGGGAATCGGCTCGCCGCAGACTGCAGAGAAGCGTAGATCCGATGGCGTTTATGTAGGCGCTGGCAGGTACCACGTGGCTTCTACTGGTGGCACCCGGGAATGACGACGATGATTGGCCAAACTCTAGAAAAGCGCCTACAGAAGGTCCGTATGCGCAGAAGGGCGTTCTTGAAAGCTGCATCCCAAGTAGATCCAATTGATCCGGGGTGCCCCTTGGCTTGCCTGGGAATTCTGTCGAACGAAAACAATATGTTGAGAACCGCGAATCGGTTCGCCGCTGGCTACCGCTGACTCGATGTAGCAGTGAGGTATCGCCAGGGGAAATCATCATTCTACCGTATTCAAAGTACGTACAAACACTTGAGTCTACCTCAAAAGCGGCGTTTTTAGTGGCGTAGGTGTACGGTAATAATTGAGTCATGTAACTCTTACCCCTCGTCCCTGCGCGTGATTACCACTCCTATTACGGTTCCGTCTTTTATTCAAGGCTAGTGGATTTTTGGGGCCATCCGCTACCCACAACGCCGGCTTTTTCCCTTATGAGTTCTATAATGCTTTCTCATTAATTTTTTCTGCCAAATCCTCCTTAACCTATGCAGTGAGGAGTCGATCATAAAACTAATTCTCAATTATAATAGTCCTCCATTACGAAAATATAGGAACCAATTGCGAGGCAGGAGAACAAAATAGCTGTCGGAGAACCAAATAGCTGACAGTGAAGAGTGAAGACTGTTTTAATGATTTACTTAATTTAGAAGCCGTGGCACGAACGCAGATTAAAAAAAAAGCACTAGAATGCTATTGTTGCCACTAAAGCTTAAAATACTACGAAGACGTTATTAACCCATCATACTGCATGGAACCTCCCTATAAAAGCAGGACTTTACCGTGGAGTTTACGCCCTTTGTGTTACGAGGCTACTGGTCTGAAAGAGTACCACCCGAACGTGTGTTTTGTGTTTGTTGTCCTGAACCATGGGCCGTATACAGATTTCACGTAACCGAATGCAACTCAGTTAAACATCCAAATTTGAGTCTGTTGTGCCGACCTTCTTTGGGTAAAACGGCCTACATGTCATTGGAGTGAATGTGGCCCTGGGAGCTCGTTAGCGGTCTCTCGATGTATTCGAGGAGGAAAGGAACCCATACCACCTTTCAACCACCCCTCTCTTTAAAAGCACATCAAAACATTCAAAATAACCTTTGAAAGTAGGAATATACTGAAAATCAACCACCGGGTAACTATATCAGCCTATTTTTTTTCTTCGAAAAATAAAGTACTTTTGCGTTATTACGACGAAGAAATTTTTTGACTTACAAAATTAGGCATTTTTGTGCAAATATGAAGATTTACATGGCTGGTACTTTTTAACGTTTTTCCTTACCGTTTTAATAAAATTTCTTGTTTATACTTTTGCCTTTTTATTGTCAGCACAGTGCATAAGACAGACATTCTTTATTTACTTTGTAAATACTTGTTTCTTTATTTCCGCATTTGTTGTATTACGTATTTCTAACATTTCTTTTCGTCACATTCTCTCTATTTACTTCCTAATAGCGAATAAATCTTGTAATTCAAATCTACCAATTATGCCTTTTTGCGCAGATGCATTGCGTTACCCGGTTGTTGCTGATGGCGGCATGTTTATTCCTGTTGGGGTTATTTTTCCCTGTTATTTAAAATTTCGCTTTCCTCGTTTGAGAGTGATGTTGCATAAGACCACCATTTTTGATTTCCTTAATTCATTTTTATTATTGTTATTGTGTCCGCTTTTCGCACTTTTAAATTTTTCTAAATGTCCTCTTCTACCAATAATGTTACAGAACGTTTACGTGTGTTACTTCGGCCACTTATACCTTTTTTGCGCAGATGTTGGATGCTACGCGTTTTGGTTTGTAGGGTACGCAACATACATGCTTACCAGCTAACAATGTACAGAATTTGTAAAACTGCCTCCTCATGCGTGCCCGTTCTTACGGCGCTTCTACGCTTCACCAACGTCAGTTTTCAATTTCTACCTCCTCTTTCCTATTTTGAGTTAATCGCGAAAGGGTGCTAGATAAGACAAATATTTGTGATTTAAAAAATCTATTTCCAGATATTTTGAAACTTCAGCTTCGAAATTATACACAGATGTATCACTCCAAAAAAAAATGGCCGCGTATTTTCTTACGTCGCTGCCAGTGTCGTTCAAGGAAGGTAGTCTTGTGCCGCCCCTTCCACATCAATTTCATTCTTCTCTCCTCCTCCAACTTCTCACGCTCTTCTTCTCACGTCTCGCTCATCCCCCGATAAACACCGGGGAGGTTTGCTAACGTCAGTTGAATTTATTCGACGCGTCACCCTGCGGGCGCACCATGTCTTGCAACCTTTCTGCACTCTTGGACTTAGCATTGCGCCACGAGGTCTAGTATCGAGAGCGAGCACTTTTTGTTCTGTGAGGGTCAAAATGCGGTTTTCAACACGCCTTTTTTTTTTTTAAGTGCGGATGCACTTCTTAAGCGAGCCTGAATCGTCCGCCGCCGTCGTCCGCATAGCAACAGCTGCGGGTGCGCGCGCTCCTCGTCTTCCCTAGCAACGGGGGGAGATGGGCGCGCGCTACTCTCCTCCTCCTCTCTCCGCTCAGTGACTGCGGGTGTTGGGCACCTCCTCTCCACTTCGGGCGGGAGAGCTCTCGCTCGCGTAGCGGGCGCTCCGCATTCCGACGCGTGAGGGCGCTCGTGTAGCCCTCGCCGTAACGGCGGACGCTACTCTCCTCCTCCTCTCTCCGCTCAGTGACTGCGGGTGTTGGGCGCCTCCTCTCCACTTCGGGCGGGAGAGCTCTCGCTCGCGTAGCGGGCGCTCCGCATTCCGACGCGTGAGGGCGCTCGTGTAGCGGCCGCGTAGCGCGGGAGGGTATTAGTCGAGCGCGCGCCGTCGTCGAGAGCGGTCGCTGGTCCTGCATCTCGATAACGATGATGGCGGACCGGGCAACGGTACCAGCAATAACGAGTGAAATATCTTTCTTTGTAGTTATGTGCGTGTGTGTAATCTCTCGACTACTCATTAAGATCACGATATCCACCGTAATCGCGCAATCAACGACCGTGCATTCGCACTTACACACTCTCCCCCTCGGGGAAGTGAGAGGGAATTTTTTTTGCTATCGCAAATTCCAAGCCCACGCATATTTTCAAATGTGAGAAAACTCACAAGTAGCAGCCATGTATTGATGTTTTGCCTGTTACGTGCCTAATGTTTTTCTTTTGCTGAACAATGTTAAGTATGGAGCATGGTTCCTAGGTTTAATTGTTTGGAAAGGTTTCGTTCCCTCCTATAAACCTTTTTTATCTGTTAATCTGTAATAATATCAGGACAAATTTTTGGCTGCATTGCGCATGCGCATTTACATTTTTCTGTCAACTGTGCCAATCATAGAGTCGCTACTACAGCCCCGGGTAAAATGGCAACTCCCAGGACGAAGAAGTTGAAAAGGTCTATAAACCTCGCGTAAAAAGTAAGAAGGAGGCACCGACCAGTTCAAAAAACATCATTCTTGACGTTTCGGCTTCCAGCATGGACGCCTTGTTCATAATCTCGTTGCAGAAATTCTATAACTTGTGGCCGGGCGGCTTAAGCGAGGTACAGACAGACCAAAATTTCCGGGTGAGGTAGCCCAAGAAAGGCTATCATCAAAAAATCGGCCCCGTATCTGCTCCGTTTGTTTCAAATGTCGTCAAAAGACGATAGTCTTTGTAGACATTTGCCGAGCAAATGCCCCCCTTTGCTTTCCCGCTCACCTCTCATGCTGTTCCAGTCCCGTCGCGCTCATTCCAAGGTAAGCACACTAAAGGTTTGCTCAAGGCAAAATTTACCGCGTTTCACTCCTACAGGCCGGATTCCTCGATACCAGCGCTAAAGTACAGTGGAGACGCGCGTGAATTGAGGCGGCCGGCTACAAGGTTTATAGAACGGCGTTGCCGTGCTCCACGTGCGTTCCAAGCAGAACGTGGAACCTAGCTAGTGGAACCTTTCGTTGCTGTTGCCGCGTGATTTCTCATATACCGCCACGAGGTGGCGCGGACAACCGCAGGCGGCGGTTTTCTGCAGTAGATGTAGAATATCATTTCCTATCGAAAACCCACGCACACATGAATTGTTTTTAAATAAAGAAACACTGTAAATATCCCTTGTGTACTAATTTCCGGTCTTATATTTACTTAATGTCTTGTTCTTGCTCAACAAATTTGGCAAGTATGAACATATAAACCGGGCTTAGACGTTTACATTTGGCTGAGTATACGAGGCTATTGCGCAATATGTTTTACTTTGCCCGGGTGGCTGAATCTAGTCACAGACAGACAGACATTCAGACCAAACTTTCTGGGTTTAAGCAGCCCAAGAAAGACTATCCTCTTTGAAAAATTACAAGTGACCTATTGCTGTGGGGTTAAATGTTCCATGTAAAGCGCTACACACTCACTAAGGTTAAAGTTGGCTGCACCATTGTGCCCAAATGCATTGCTGCACACTAGATCGTTGCAGACATAATCGCCAGTCCGGTTCTCTACTAAAAACACCTGCAAAGGAAACGCCCTTTTTTTCTGCTTTATTTTTCATTTTTCATCTTTTCCTGTGGGTTCTTACGGCACCGAATTATCCACATTTACACTACTGCAGCACATACTACTGTTCACTTATTAAATTTTGCGTTTATTTTGCGGCTCTAAACCGTCACGTTTTTGCGGCGGTATGCTCAGCAAAGAACACTTACTCACTAAACTCAGTAAACGAAAAGCCCTGCGCATGGCTTACAAAATGTTCTTTCGTTCTTGCCTTCTTTAAAAAATGTGTGGCTGGCACTCACAAAGAGGTAATGCACTTAATCCCGACACACCTGCTTCTAGAAGGACGTTTCTTATCTCTTTTGTGACAACAGAATCCGTCTAGAAGAACGTAGCCGGAACATTGACAGATATCACCCCATAACCAGGCCCGACACTATAGCTAGGCGTCCTTAGGGCATCAGCCAGCGCCAGCGCTGGAATCACGTGACATGCCGCCCCTTAAATTTGCACCGCGACGCTTTCCCATATGGGTGTGCAGTTGAAGAGAGCCGTGTTCATTATTACCTACGACAGGTCACTTATTCAATGCTGCTGCCTTCCCATGTGGTTCAGAGAACCTTGGCTGAAGGGTCGGAACGGCTGTACACCTTCAAACGAGACGCTACAACGAAAGGGTCACGCACTTAAAGCGGCTCCAGTTCGGGGAATTCTTCCTGTTAAGCCGAGGTTTGGGTCGTCGCACGACAGGGAGACTCGGATCCGTGTGCGAACATGCCATCGACCTAAGGGAGAGAGAGAAGAGACGGAGCTTTTAGAGGAAGGACCACGTATTTGGCCAGGCTCGCCGCGATGTTGTGCGAGTGTGCTCTTTTAAATCTATATGCGTTCGGTAAAAGCCTTCGGTACCAGCCGCCTCGTGTCGTGTTCAGAGCGATGGGGCGGGCTTTCAAAGATCGCCTCGCGCGTCGCTCGGGGCTCACAAGACGCGTATAGCCCATTTCACTTTAAAAGCCACCACCCCACCTCTCTCCCATTCCATCGAACATCCCTTCAATTCACCTACCCGGAGCACCGCGAGGCGGCGACCCTCTTGAGGACAAAGTATGGTGGCTGTGCGTCTTCTCTCGGAGACGGTATTTCGTCGTTTTCGCGAGAAACCCTCGGATGCTCTATGTACATTCTACAGAGGCAGCTTCCATGACAACACATCACAAAAGAACTCCCCATCTGCCCTGCGTGTGTGCGTGCGGCTTTATAAGGGCGGTGTTTCATGGTGCACGGGTCCATCATCGCCAATCGACGTCCATATCCATCTGCTGCCGGTCTTCAGGTTTCTTTCTCTCTTGCGATCGGTTTACTGAGAGACAGGGTTTGCTCTCTTGTTTAGGGTTTGCTCTCTTGTGGTTTTTCTTGGTTATTGTGCAAAGCGCGGCAACAGAAAAGGAAACAATGTTTGCCGCGGGGCGTTTGTATTCGCTCGAGCTCAGCTCACTTTCGACGACGGAAAGCGGTGCGACGAAGAAATGTCGCGCTCGTGCGCTCACTCCGAAGCGCATTCTGAAAACGTGTAAACTCTGGCGGAGTGGGTCACAATGCGCCTCTCTTAGAGTGCCTTCATCCCATCTCGGGAGAGGCTTGTCTAAACACTTCCACATAGCTCTCGTAGCACGTCTTCTAAACCCTGCCTTTCGAAACGGGTAATGTGTTTCGACGTTTGTTGTTTTGCCGTCATGTCTACTGGACAAGAAAGAATTCGATTTGTGCTTTCTCTGTCTTGAAGGATGGCTTTGTCTGCAGCGGGTAAGGCTTGTTGAGCTACGCGTGTGGCGTTAGCATGGTTCCGTGCATCGGTGAAGTGCACCACGCTAGATGCAATCAGCCAAAGTCTTGAGTTCAGCACGTGGCATTGAGTTCTAAGATGATGCTAAAATTGCAGCACTAGTGACGACGATGAATACGGGCTTCCAATTCTGATCGTGGGGGGAATTAGGGGCAACTCAAGAGAGCGAGGTTGTTCTGTTTATGCTTTGTGACGCATTGGCAGTGAAGGCCGAAAAGCGCTATTTGGATTACAGCACTTCAAACTAATGGATGGTCATGCAGCTAAAAATGGTGGGTTCTCGGGCATTGAGTCGACCTTTTCGAAAGCCTTACTGGACAAGAGACACTTTCCCACCACCCTCTTCCCCTTTCCTTTAGGTCCCATACATGTTTACTAGGGCTATCGGTTTCATTTAAGCTTTTCGCTGTCTCTTTACCAAGAAAGCATAGGGAGCTGATTTAACTTCTCAAACTACCAAAACAGCAACGCGAGAACGCGAGTATGGTCTTTGAACGGTCATCTTTTCGCGGAGTCCGCAAGGTTTGTTTTACTTGCGTGTAAATTAACATGCGCGGCCGTTCAAGCGCAGAAAAAAAACGTTTGCATCTGTGAAAATATTGGTGCTGAGAGGTACATTTTTGGTACAAATGTGCATTAGAACTTGTTAAATGAGGAATGCGAAAGGATTAGAACTTACACAGCAGATTTCATGACGAAACTGGAAAAGATCGCGCTGCTCCGGCCAAACGCCTCCGCCATGAAGGAAAGGTTCGCGAAATTACAGTGACTGTTTAAATTACGGCTTTTCGCTCATCCTTTAACAAAGATGTGCTAGCGAGATGATTTAACTTGTTTAACTATCGCAACAGCAACGCGATAACTCGAGTATGGCCTTTAAGCTGTCACCCTGTCGCGGAAGTTAGCTAGGTTTGTTTTACTTGCGTGTCACTCAACGCGCGCGGCTGTCACAGTGCTGAAGAAAAGAAAACAAACCAACAGACACCGTAAAGAAGTAAAACAAACAGCCACCGTAGCTTCGAGGACCTTCCTGTCATGGTGGACGCGTTTAGACGCAGCTGAACGAATTTTTACATTTGGGACGAGGAGGGACCCTAAAACAACTTCAGCGGCCTTTTGCGTCATCTGAGCTTCAAACTAGCCATTTCTTGTAGTTATACATTTCATCATGGAAGTGGCGTGCCATTACAACGGCCAGACGTCAGTGAATCTCACCAGTAAGCCAGCGTGTTAGCTTATTTCTGCTGAGCCGTGCCTATAAAAAGCAAAACCGACCAACGCTGCCTCAATATCCCTACAAAGGAGCGCGGACGCCGTCTTGGGAAAACTTCTTTCGCACGCTTCGAACTCTTTTTCGTCAGGCTCTCTATGCCCAACTCATGCATGTATGGACTGCTGCCTGCTCCAAAAGTAACTATCATCCCGGATACTTAAGGAGCTACTCTAGAAGGGTTCAATCGTACGAGGAAGGCTCTTAGAAACGTAAACAGCACTCCCTCACCAGAGAAGGACCTGGCCACCCTGGTGTAGTAGTTGGCCGCCACCTCCCATGGCTAACCGAGTTAACTCTCGGCCCTCAGTGTCCACCAGCTGTAGACCACCTGTCGACGGCAGCGGTCAGAACAGGTATGCAGCAAAGGGGGCTAGGTTTATCTGAGTACGGACATGCCGCATTTGTTAACTGACTTTGGCAAGGTTCAACTCAAGCACGTTGCCTAGTGAGGGAAGCTTATCTGTACTACTAGAGGAGCCCTCGGACATTAACTGATACATTAAGAGTTAGGCAAATTCAGAAGTAGAGGAGAAGGCTTCACATAGCTCACTCGCGTGAATATTCTATGCTACAGTGGACTCCAAGAGAAGAACCCGGGGAGAAATTTTCAATCCACAGAGAAACAGCAGGAAACGTGGAGGAGTTTTTCGGCATTATCGAGGGAGAAGCGGCTGTTGTGATCAAGCTAAACAAGCGAGGCAGGTTAAAGATAGTACAGGCCTATGCACCAACAACCAGCTATGATATTGAAGCCTTAGATACCTTCTACGAGGACGTCGAATGAGCAATGAAGGAGGCCACAACGCGGTTCACAATTGTGATGGGAGACTAACACAAATGTAAGCAAGTAGCCAATGGGAGTAAGGTAGTTGGAAACTTCGGCATAAATAATTGCAACAGAGATACACTGGTAGGATTCGCAGCGAGAAATAACCCGAGGTTGATGAACGCATTCTTCTACAAACGAAAGATTTAGAAATGGACATGGAAAAGCCCCGATGGTACGTCAAAAACAAAAGTGACTTCATATTGTCACGAAGACTAGGACGACGCAGTTGTCTTGAAGGAGAAACAAGTTTATTGGAGCGAACTTGTGCTCCCCTAACAACTCAAAAGAATACAGAGGCGGCGAAGCAGCTGTCAACAGCGTCGGCGAGCGTCGCAGAATCGAATGCCGAGGCGTCTGCTCTGCAGGCTTTTTATCTTTCGGCGCGAGTGTTTCTGGAACCGTCGATTCACATCCAGAACATTGTAGATTACAGACGATTATTCTGGGCTAGCAACGTTAGGGCGAAACAGTTTGCTTATCTGAATGTGATAGCCCGTGCAGCATAAAAATAAAGAATGGAAGACGCGCTTTGCTTGAAACGCAGATAACACAGCCGGGCGTGGTCCGGCAGTAAAAACAAACAATAAATGAGCAAGCCCATACATGGTTCGCGGCAATATGACAAACGAAATTGAGAACCCCGGTATTGTGTAAGACGTAGAGGTGCTAAATGAGATTCGTAGCAGCGATCATAGGATAATTAAATGCAAGCTAAGTCTGAATCTCAAATGAGAAGGCAGGAATCTCCTGAAATCTAAGAAACCCAGGCTGGAGTCAGTCAGCACAAGATCGCAGGAGTTTAAAATACCTCTTCGAAACAAATTCTCGCTTCTTAACGAGCCGATTGAGGTCAGGGTAGACAGGCTAAATGACAACCTCTAATCGACACTCAGTGAATCATCACAGGTGTGGGAGAAACAAAATCTAGGGAACAAAGGGGAAAACGAACTATGAAAACGAAGGAACTAATTGCCGAACGTAAGAACACCAAAGTGTCAAGTGCGGCGGATCAGACTGAATTAGCCGAGCTGACGAAACTGATTAAGTAAAACAAACGACATTCGTGCCTATAGCATAGCAGTGATCGAGGAAACGCTGCAAACTGGGAGGTAGCTTGCAAGCAACTAAGAGAAAGATAGCCATCGGCAAAGACAGGATGTACGCTTTCAGAGATGAGCAGGGTAAAATTACGCCAATCTTGGGCAAAATAATAAATGTAGCAGAACAATTCTACACTAGGCTGCGTGTCAGCCATGTTAGACCAGGGGAAAGTACTGAGAGTACAAACTCAAATTTTCATTTCCCACTAGTAACTAAAGAGGAAGTTGGAAAGGCTCTCAAAGGCCTGAAAATAGGACAAGCTATAAAAGGCGACGGCATAACCGTAAATCTTATGAAGGAGAGAGGAGATATTGTACTGGAAAAGATTGCTGCACTATTTTTGGAATGCTTGAAGACACAAAAAGTTCCAGTAACCTGAAAAAACGTCAATATTATTCTGATTCATAAGAAGGGAAATTCCAAAGATTGATCCCATCCATGTCGTCAATCCATGTCGTCAAGCCTTTATAGATAACGATTCCGAGAAAGCGCTTGATTGCGCATGCCACACAGCCGTTTTATACGCCCTATAAGACCAAGGAATCGAAGAAACCAACATAAGACTTCTAGAAGACATATATAAGGAATCTAGGGTCAGGTTAACCCTCAACAAGCAAAAAAATAAGTAAAGTTTTGATCTTAAAGGGAGTAAGACAGGGAGTTGCTATCTCTTCAAAACTATTCACAGCACTTCTGTTGGAGGTATTTAAAAGCTTGACTAGAAAAACGTAGGATTAAGGATAAACGCGGAATACATGAAACGTCTGAGGTTTGCTGACGGCATAGTCTTGCAGAGTGACACTGAAGAACACATGCAAAGAATGCTTGAGGAACAATAGTCAGAAACCACGGAGTGGGAAGAAAAATAAATATGAAAAAATTTAAAGTCGCGAGGAGTAAATATGCCTAAAACGTCCCCTTCAACTTAGGAAACGAAACGCTAAAACACTTGAAAGAATTATAGCTACCTCGGAGAGATTGTTAGCGCTGACCCCAACCATGAGATAGAAATTTGGTAGAAAAAAGAATGGTTTGCAGAACACTAGGCAAGCACTCCCAAATAATGAACAGTGAGCTACCTCTGTCATTTGAAAAAAATTCACAACCAGTGCATACTGGCTGTGATGACATTTCCGGAGCTGAAACTTAGTGCCCTAATTAACAACTAGAAAGAAAACTTATCTCTGCCCGACGGGGTATGGAGCAAATGTTGTTAGGAAGAACACGCAAAGATAGGAAACGAGCTACCTGGTTCAGAGAACAAACTAGAGTCGACGATATCATAGTTCAAGTAAATAGACTTTGATTTGGGCTGGTCGTGTGATGAGATGAACCGACAATCGGTGGAAAATTAGGGTAACACAGTGGATACCAAAAGATCGGCCTAGAAGGGGAAGGGCATTAACCCGATGTTGGGATGAAAGGAAGCAATGCGGGAGTAAACTGTGGGCTCGAGCAGCATCGGGCAGGAGAAGTTTGAGGTCAATTGGAGAGGCCTTCATCCTGCTATGGACCTGAGTAGGCCGACGATGATGAGTAGTACTACTACTACTACTACTACTACTACTACTACTACTACTACTACTACTACTACTACTACTACAACTACTACTACTACTACAACTACTACTACTACTACTACTACTACTACTACTACTACTACTACTACTACTACTACTACTGGTAAGGGCAGTTGATAATGGCGACAATAAAAGAGCAAAACAATTATGGGTCGGATATGATGCTATTAGAAGTGATTCGTGGGTGCATAAGCCCTTAATTAAGAGTGAAGAGTAGCATGACAAGTGACAATGACACTGAGTGACCCATATAATATGTATCACAGGAGTGATGAGGCCTTTGGGGATCCTGAAAAACGTAAAAATTGGCCATTCAGCTCCGTTCTACACACAACAACTCTCAAGCTTGTGACCCCAGCCCTAAGTATCGCTGTAGCTGATCTGTGCGGAACAATGTATTTGTACACACAGATCTAAATAAATTAAATTTTTTTCCCGTTTCACGTACAACGGATAAGAGGCCTGATCATACGGAACAGAGTAAATTCCGTTATATGTAGAACTGAGGGAGCGCTCTTACCTTTAGGAAGAACGCGCATTTCCGTGAACTTACAAATGTTCTGTCCGCTTTGTAAAAAACGGAAGTCTATTTCGTATTTTACCGGTCGTTGCGTCCGTAATTTGTTCGTAAAATTACGGATTGTTTGTACAGTTCAGTTTCTTATCCTCCTCGGAAGCGCTTGTAGTTTCTATTTCTCCCCGATACTGCACCTCACTGATATCTTCCGTACGGTTGGCTTGGGCCGAATAGACGAGGACTCGCTTCGGTCTCATTGCCAAGGAACGCCGACCTTCACGGTGCTTATGAGTAATAGCCACTCAACCTGAACCACCACACACCAGCTTCAACCAGGTGCTCAACGTGCACGCTGAAAAGCTCCCTTTGCGCTACTCACATCTTACATGCCGGTGCCCACGACAGTAACCTTGTAGTAAGTTGTTAGGCCCTGCCTAAAGTGCAACCCGGATCTTTAAATCCCGTAGTCAATGTGGGAACCATGTAATCTGTTGTTTTTCGGGTCTGCTTGAAATTCCCGAGAGCATTTCTTTATCTGGCTACTTTTTTAGGTCACGTGGCAGTTCCGCATCAGAAGGGGAGAAGCGTCCGGCTAGCACAAAAAGAACTTGTTGCTGGGTTGTTGGGTGAACCCTCGGCGGAATGATTTTAGTGCTAAATCAGAGTAACACATGCGGGAACAGGCACTTGTTCCAAATTTTATACGTTCGTCTGGCATGGCACAAAAATTTCTGTTCCTCAACAGATCACCTCCTTCTTTACAACATATAAAGCTGAGGCAACCTCAAGTAAAGAGGCAGCTGCACAAATGGTGCTGCAATTTTATTCTTGCACTGCCCAGTGGGGTGGCCCCATTTCTTTATTTGAATATAAAAAAGCAATTCGTCTTTCATTACGACAAATAGCGTGAAAAAATTTATCAGGATGCTTAAGCCTTCTTATATGCTTTGAAGACGAAGTCCTGTCGTAATATTGTGAAGGGTACGTTTTATACACATGTCCGCATGCGTCGCCACAACACCCACACCATTTTACCGTTCTCAATCCGTCTTAATCCACCATATATTTATAAAATCGACTTTCATCCATCCTAATCCTACGTTTATAACTCTTAACATACCTTAATTGACTATATTTTATCTCAACCCACCTTAGTCACGCCGTAATCCAGCGCATTCCTACCGCAAAAAAATAATCTACCTTGATCACGTCGAAAGCAGCCTTAATCTGTCAATCTATCGTAATTCACCTTGACATATTCTAGACCTCCCAAATCCCGTTTTTAATCCACCGCGCTCCTTCGTAACCCACCTTAAGCAATTTTAATTATTTTATTCCACTTCACTCATCGTAATTCAGGAGAATTTCACCTCGCTGTTGAATCAATCAATAACTAATCAATATTCCATCTAATTGATTAAAATTCATTCTCCTTCGTCTTAATCCACCTTAATCCCTTTTTACAAGCCATCCCTATCCGTAGCCAATCAATCAATAACCGTATATATTTCACGGCTGGCGTGCTTTGGTTCGCTTCTGGCCTTACTTGGTTTACTTGGGTTTTTGCATAAATCATGCGATGCCAAGGTCATTGCAGGTGAACCCTCCAAAGAGACATACAAGGCTTTCACCTTGATAGAGAGAGAGAGAGAGAAGTTTATTTGCCGTCCGAGAGAGGTACAATTCTTAAAATATACAGACGAGGGTCCCAAAGTCCCATGACTGCCGCGGGACCCTCGATGAGCAGTTACAAATCATGACTCTTAAAGAAACAGCAATGAAAAGTTTATGCAATAGCAAAGGTAAAATAATTATCAGATCATCATTATACAGTAGGTAGAAACCTTGTACAAAGATACAATAGCTATACACACAAACACACACATGCTAAACACTAAGAAGTTCAGGATACATAATAGTTCGTGCAATAGAGACAGCACTTGCCCGAAAAAAATAAAAGTAATCTTAATCAGTTGATAAGTTTAAAACACAGTGTGATGAGATACATTGAAAAATTACTTTTAACCACGGGTGAATGAACTGCAAAAAAAGATACTAGTTCTGCAAAAGAAGGTCTTTTAGCGCTTTTTTAAATGCCGGTAGGGACAAGCCGGGTTTTAGGTGCAGAGGCAGAGTGTTCCACAAAGAAATCGAAGTGAAGTGAGCACTCCTTTTTCCGTAGTGTAAACTGTTGGCAGTAAAAAAATTTGTTGACAGGCAAATCTAGTGGGGTTCGGATTACGCAAATACTGATTATCGATAAATTCAAAAGAGAGTTAATGGCTGAGTAGTTTAAACAACATCACAGCAATGTTGTAATTAAACAGGCAGTTGATTGACAATACATTAAACTTGCGTTGCAGTAATGTCGAACTATAGTAAACAGTACTATTTGAAATGATGCGCAATGCTTGGCTTTGGATGTGTTGAACAGAGTGCAAAATGTATTTATAATTGTTGCCCCATGCAATGATACCATAATTCAAGTGGCTCTGAATGAATGAAAAATAGAGCGACAGCAACGTATGAGTAGGGAAATAATTCCTAGACTTGAGTAGTGCTCGACTGCCGAACGCAGTCGCTGTTTTTAGGTGGCCTGTGTGATAGTTAAACTTAAGGCAACAATTGAGGCGCCTACCTAGGAATGTAGTGCAATCACAAGGGGGAATTGAAGTATTACCGAGCGACAAGGAAGGGACCAGCGGCAAGTGTCTGTGGCTTCACCTAAAAATCATAAATTTAGTCTTACTAGGATTAATAATTAAATGATTCTTTTCGCACCAATCCAAAATATTAATGAGAACAGAATTTAATTTATTTGTCAAGGAATTTCAGCATTTGTCGGACATCGAAACGGTTGTATCATCTGAGTATAAGACGCAATGAGGTGAACTAGCGATATCAGGCAGATCATTGATATAAATTAGGAAAAGCAAAGGGCCCAGAATGGACCCCTGCGGGACCCTTGGTTAGATATTTTGGTCTCAGAGAAAGCATCCGCAGCATATACCACATATTGTCTATCAAGTAAATAGTTTTTCAGGAAGGTTAGCGGGGGGCCGGATACACCATAGGACTGTAGCTTGTTAAATACAATATCATGATTGATTGTATCGAACGCTTTTGTAAAATCTAAAAACACTGAGCCAACGAATAGTGATTTATCTTACGAATTTTTGACAAAGTCGAGTAAAGACATTAAAGCGAGACTGGTAGAGCTGCCCGAGCGAAAACAGAATTGGCAAGATTTTATTAAATTAAACTTTGTTAAATATTTAGTTAGCCTTTTACAGAATAATTTCTCTATTAACGTGCTGAAAGAGGACAGAATCGAAATCGGTCGGTAATTAGAAACGATGTCTTTGTTACCTTTTTTGAACACAGGGATAACACGCCTGACTGGAATATCAAATTAATTATGTGGCAGATAGGGTCGGAAACGAGATGGGCAACTAATTTTAAATGACGGATAGAAGTATTGTCTAGGCCGGGACTTGTAATTTTAAGCTGAGTGGTAGTAACGCATACTTCCTCAGTAGAAACGGGATGAAGAAAGAATGAGTGAGGTGTATGACGTGGGTTCGAAAGTGCCGCAAAGGGTTGATGCGTTTGGGGCAAGGAAAAGTAATCGCAGAAAGCGTTGGCAACGTCGGAGGGCATGTGATAGACAGTGTCGTTGTAGCTAATGCTAAATATCGGAGATCTTGGTGGGCGTCGGTATGAAAAGTCATTTAACAGTTCCCACTTTTTCTTAGCATTATACTTACTTTGGGAAAGCGCTTTTTCGTAGTACCGTTTTTTGGCTTGCTTAAGTAAGCTACTAAGAATGTTGCAATATTTTTTATAACGTATATCAAGTGAATTGTTAAATGGTTGTTTTTTAGTTTTTTATATAGGTTATCTTTTTTCCGCATACACATCAATAAGCTATCGGTTACCCACGGGTTGGAGGATTGTTTATATCTTCTTTTACATTTCACAGTCGTGGTGCTCATAGTGACTGCTTGTAAAAATGTCTAGCAGAAGGAAGTAACGACCTCCACACGATCGAGCATTACTTTGATAAAGGACCAATCAGTATCGCCAATTTTTTCGACAAATTTTGCTTCATTGAAAACTGAGTCGAAATAAGAAACATCAGAACGAGAGGCGTCGGCTTTGAGGACAATAAAAATAGGGTCACGATCAGTTATGTCGGTTTCAACGACACCAGATATTGGCCGTGTTGGTAGGTTGCACAGAGCATGATCAATTAGCGAGTGAGCACAGTTAATTAAACACTCAAAGCCGTAGCGTGTAAAACAGTCGGTATAGTCTTTGTAAACTGTAGAATGAATATCAAGTAAATTAATGCTTATGTCCCCCACAATGATCACGTATTTATTTTCGGACGACAGTTTTTGAAGAATATTATCAAGGGAAAGAAGAAAGTCTTGAATTGGTGATGATGGAGACCGGTAAATGCTGCCCAAAACGAAATTTGAACTGTCGATAGCTAAGAATGATGAGTTCGCTTCAACCCAAACCGACTCGCAATTTGCTACGTCGAGTGATAAATCATACCTTCGTGTGTATGCGATGTCAGTAGATATGAAAATTGGTGAACCACCATGAGTGTTATTAGAGCGATGGCAGAATTCTGCATTGTAAGAATTTATGCTATATAAGTTGCCGTCACCAGGAGTGAGCCAAGTCTCAGACAAACAAATAAAGGAAAAGGAATAATCTAGAGAGGAAATAAAATTTGTGATGCCGTTGTGGTTTTTACGAAAACTTCGAGATTTGAAATGAATAAACGTGCGATTGTTTTCGGAAAGAACATGTTTGAATTCGTCTGAGGAAATCAGAGACATTGGCGCTAATGATTTGTCGGTCTAACCAAAGATCCGCAGATCCGATTCCGTGGATATGCGGAACTGGCCGCTGTCGTTAGTCTGCCGGGCTTTATCAGGCAATTTTCCGTCCAGATGTACTGCCAACGGTGTTCATTTTTGAGGGCGAGAGCTTTCGAGAACAACATTTTGTTTTCAATACTTAAGTGGTCATTTACGTAGATAGTGGAATCGGCGCTTTTGGAAAAGCCAATCTGATTAGTCCGCAATCGCGCTTTGCGTGCTTTCCTCACAAAATCATCTCGCTTGTCCCTGCAGACAAAACGAGCTATGATAGCCTTATTGCCAGACTTTGAGGGAACGCGATGAATGGTGTCGATGTCAGCCGTGGACACCGGACAGCCCACGACTTCGCCCATTCGTTTCAAGATCGCAGAACAGTCTTTATTTTGAGTTGAAGGCACACCGTTTATTTCAACGTTGTTCTTTCTGGAATGTTGTTCCAAATCGACCACTTTTTTACCCAGTGTTTTGTTTTGCTCAATCAAGGCCTTGTTGGCAGCGACGAGATCATTCTGCTTTGCACTCAATTCATCAAATTTCTTGCCCATGAAATATATACTTTCAAGGACATTTGCAGTCTCATCTAGACCGAGTTCACAGCACTTCAGTTTAATTTGCGCTTCTATTTCCTTAAATACCCCTGACAGGTTATCGTTAAAGCCTGATTCGAGTTCATCTATCCTCCTCGCTAACTCTGCGCAGGTCGGCACAGCGAATGCAAGTTTGCTTCAGTGGCAGGGATAGTGCAAACAAGATCGATCCAACAAAATCAGCAATCAGCAGCAGTTGCGGCAAGGCATGTCAGAAAAACGGAAAGGTTAAAAATACAAGTGAACAAACCTGCAGGGAAGCAGACTGTCAGTTACAAGGTCCAACCACCGCAACTACTGCTGCTGCTGCTGTTATGGGAACAGTGTTTAACAGTGACTGCACCAATGGGGCTGAATAAAGGGAACCTCTAAGAATAGATTGTCGATCAGTGACACTGCGGTTTTCTTCTTATAATAGCCGTTTAAAACTGTAAACTGAGAAAACTGAAATTGAAAGTGCCAATCTAGCCGGCAGTTACCTTTTGTGATCCGTGAATTCCACGCTTCCTACCCAATCCCAACACTTAGAACACGCTACACCTACGTGTGCTTTTACTACTTTTGTACAGTTCATTGCCTACTATTATCTTTTCCGAAGTGGACCAAGGAAACGACAATAGAACGGAGTAAAGAAAGATAGCGGGAAAGAAAAGCGACCCCAGCCTTCAGCGCTTGTTCTGAGCCAGCCGCGTCATCAACGTTGAAGGGTGACAAGGCATACCAATTAGCCGATGCTCCACACAAAGCCCACGGGCGCGCACAAATGGCCACGGGCTCAAAAAGAGGGCAAGAGGGGAGAGCGCTTCGGCAAAGCGAGCTTTCGTGTTTCCCGCGGACTCCTTTCCGGAGGACAAAGGATGCGGAGCCACATGCGCTCGTTTCTCGTTAGACGAACACTCGCTCGCACCCCCCGGGCGAGAAAGAAATGGATCCAACGAGCAGTAGCAAAACGTCGCGTCTTCGCATAATGCGCTGTGTCAGAGACGACGACGGGCGCCGAAAAGCCGCACGAGACGCTGGATAAAGGCCGAGATGCAAGCCCATGATTCCTTACTCGCGCAACTATTTCTCGGGAGAAACTGTTGCCGACAAGGTCGTTACCATGTAGCTATTTCCTTTCGAAAGAGAAAAAATAGGTTTGCTTTAGTAGACCAGAAACCCCAATGCACGAAAGCTTTTAGCTCCCTCCCATTTTGCTTCTCGTACGCTAACGCGGAGGCGCCCTTTGGTGCGTGACACATGCATGAAGCATATCCGCTGTGCAACGCCTATAGTACGCGAGCAGTGAACTAATACCGACGCATTAGCAAAGCGCGGTCGTTCCGCGGCGTGCCCGGTCTTACTGCTCGCCCGAAATGCGCTAAAAGTGAAACCAGTAAGAACGGAAGTAAAGAGGAGACAGAGCCAGCCCTTGCAGGGTGCCGGAGATTATCAAGGTTTCTATAGCGGTCCGCCCTCGTCGCCTTCGGCACAGATCGGGCGCTTCCGCATTTTTCGAATTCCCCTCGGGTTAGCCACCGAGACGTGCTTTTTTTCTCTTGCATCTCCTCTGGCTTCGTCCTAATCGCTTCGGTCGTGGAATGTTGATGGTTAAAGAACAATAGCGAGCTCGGCGGCGCGCCCGTAATGCCTCCCTGCCGGTGCGCCATCGCCTAATTTCGTCGTCGCGCTTTTTATACCCGGTCTCTCAGCGCGGCTAAACTGTTTTGTAGCTTGCTTTTGTGTAAAATATTTTCTGGCAAGGGGAGTATATTTATGGCTAAACCACTTTCGGCCACCGTCAATAATGCAAGGTCAACAACATAAAGGTTTCCTTTAGTGGAAGAGGAAGTTTTAAGAGCAAGCAATGAGCATCGCCGGTAGTCAATTTAATTATATAAGACAACATTGCAGTTGGTTTCTTTATTCTAAAAAAGTCACGGAGTTTAGGAAAGGTGAGGATCCTTTCTCACATAGTAAGCAAGCAAGGAACCAAACAGAAGAGCAAACAAGGGCGCATAAGTACCAGATGGCGCTTATAGTCGTCTATTCTTGGGCACTCCTCGCCTCAGGATAGGCCAAGTGTGCATGCTTGGGTATATTGAAGTCACAGGCAACCGTCCGGATAGCTAGATATCAGCTTGGCAAGCTTCAACGAGAGACTCATTGGACCATCCTGCGCTAATCCAGAGTGCGACTTGCATACCTACGACTGTGCGAAAAATTCATTGGTCGAGGCATCAACGTAACGAAACACATTCCTCACATACCCGCTCAAGGGGATTGGCGACGTCTCAGCGATTCCCACTTTGCGGCGGCGTCAACTAACGCGTCACGGTCAAAGGTGTTTATTGTCTTTCGAGTTGTAGGTATTTCCTACAGTGTGGAGAAATCTCATATTGACTTTGGTGGTTTTGCTAGATTTGATCAAATACGAGAGATTTTCTAATCCTTTTGTGGACTTGGTCGTGCGGTGCTTGCTCAACGACGCTCAGCAGTGGTCAGTTGCCATACATTTTCTCCCTCAACGAATTCGAAAGTTCTTTTGTAAATATTTCAGTTGCTATCGCATGAGCTGAATCACACTTGCGCCTGCGTAACAGCCCTTTATATGCTGTTCGGACCTCGGATTCGGAAAGAATGCGGCGCCATTTGTCACGACGGGCGGACAACCCCGAGAGCGGCAAGATGCATCACAGACTTGGCCATTCAGGACATGGCCTGGCACAAGAGGCTGGGCAAATTTCAAGCACGTCGGGGCCTCCATCGGCCGTGTACGGTGAGCATGAGAGGCGTGGACTCCCGGAGCGGTCATCGGGAACGCAGTTTCGTAAAGGCTCCGAATGGCGCGACGTGCGAGGCGACGCGAAGAAAACTTGGAAAGAGGATGAGGGAAAAAAAATGAGACCGGAGTAGAAGTTGAAATGACGAAGAAAGCCGGAGACAAATTGAATAACGCACCGACCGAGAGGAGGGGGTGTGGAGTGGCTAGGAGCGATGGAAACTCGAGGACGTCGACGGCGGCAACGGATGGGAAAAAATCGGCCTATCATTGAAGAGGAAAGACAAAACGGCTGGGCATACCAAGGAGGTCGTCCCAGCACTACGCAGAATTGAAAGGCTGGAAATGTGGGGAACGAAAAAGGGGGCGTTATCACGCCAACACGGAAAGAACCAAGCGAGCAGAGAGAAGAATGGGAAGAAAAAGGTCGGACAGCAGCAAGGTATTATTCGCGAGGAGGTCTACGAAGTATTCTCCACCACAACCCGAGCTGAGGAATATACAGCGGCTCGGCCCTCTAAGAACCAAAGCGAATTGACAAACAGGCTGGGCATCAATTTTCACCTCAAAAGTGCACCCTTCCCTTTCCTTTCAACCATCTTCCCGAAAACTATTCCCGCTCCCTTGAGAGCTTCCTCGTTTTCCCCTTCCGAGACATCTTCACCCTCTTGGTTTTTCGTGCCCGTCAACTCATTCTGGCAGCTGTTTATTTCTTTGAATTTCCCGCCCTTTTGTTCCAACTTTCCCCATTCTCCCTCGCCCATTTTGGGACCGCTGCGGCGTGCTGCTCGAGCCTGATCCAGGCTATTTCCTCTTCACACGATGCCCTTTTCCTGGCATCCTTTTGTCTTCACGTCTTAGTCGCCGTCTCTTCCCAAATCATTTCCACCGCTCCCCGTTTTGCCGGCATTTTTACCATTTCCCCAGTTCCCTTTTCGTCGTCCCCATGCTTCTGTGTTTTGCGGCTGAACTTCGTTAATTTTCACTTCTGCCAGGGCTCACGTAAACGAGTTTACTTCCGTCTTCCTCGTCCTTTATACAACGTTCCGCTGTAAAGAAGCCTCCCTGCTCGGCGCTCACGTTCAACAAACAGCAGATAAAGGGCCAAAAGTAGAACAACGGCCTCCACTCTATTTTCCTCCCTACGCCCTCTTTTGTTTCCTTAACTTCCTTCCCCTCCTTTCCTCCCATTGCATATAAACGCATCCGGTGCGTTCGCCCCTGCAAAACCGAATTTACTCGTCGTAGAGGGACCTGGGCACGTACACCCAAGCACGGCCAACACACCCCGCATTCCCACCCCAGCCATGCACCTCTTCGACGCTTTTCAACCAGGCCTGGCAGCCGCTGCACTTGGCATTCCATTCATACGCGCTTCTACTTTTTTCCCTTTTCCTCAGCTATTCTCTCGCCTGTCTCGCCCCGGGGCCACGCGGGTATACTAATCCTAGCTCTCGCCTCCGGCCATACACAGACGTGCACGCAACAGTCAGAAAACTAAGTGAGAGGAGAAATCTGTCCGCAAGCGCAGCGCCAAAAGGGAAGAAAAGAGGGAAGAAAAGCGTCGAGCCCGCGATGTTTTGCGGACGTATCATAGAAAACAACCGCGGGAAACAAAGGGCGTGCCAGCCGCCGGACACGAAGGCAATGCGCATTTCGGAGTCTCCAAAGAAAAAGAAAGTTGGACCCGCAGGAAAGTCCGGGAAGGAAATAAAGAAAAATAACAAGGAAAGAAGGAGCGTACGAGCGGTTTTGAGAACTCCGGCAATGGCGTATATGGCGCCGACACCGGGCGAGAGGTGGCGGATTCTCTCCTTCAAGTCTCCCTGTTTACGACTACAGTGAAAAGCGCTCGTGACCCGAAACTTCGAGAACGGGAAGAGGGAAAGTGTGTATGGGAGGGGACCATTGGTGAGCTGAAGGAAGGTGCAGACGGGACAGTGCTTTGACATTCGGAAAGAAGACAAATCGAAGAGCGAACCCAATGACAGTGAGAGCAATGGTTTCTGGTGACGATAGTCAGTCGGATAATGTCATGCAGAAAAATAACGCAAAAAAAACGAGCTATGGTGGCCAGGCCGCTAGTGAACGGAGCTAAAAAGGTCACTGCAACTAGCTACCCCTTGGCACAAACATCCCCGTTAAATGCTCTTGCCAGGCCGAACGCCACAATACAATTTTTGAATGATAGCCTAGTGAGAGGAATAGGGAATAGTTGTAATAATAGTAGGCCGTTTACCGGAAAAGGAGGATTACTGGCTGCGATGCAATACGGCAGTGGGTGAAAGGGAAAGGCAAGGAAAACACATGAAGGGAGCTTCTAAGGGCGCAGTTGTTGGAATGCATAATGAACGGGCCAGTTGTTAGCATTTTTAGTTGGCCTGGCAGGAGGGCTTCGTAGTGGTCTTGTGCGGTTGTTCGGCGCAGGTGTAGAGCGCTTGGTAGTGGTGTTGTGTGGTTGTTCGATGGAGGTGTATCCTGTGGAGACCACACGCAAGAAACCATGCAAAACCATTTTTATCGATTAAGCTGTAATTTCAGATAACAGGGGATAAGAAAGCATTTGTCATTGGAAAAGAGGAGTTCGCTCCTTCTGGTATCCCTGAGTTGTGTACGATGGCGGGGTTTGTTTTGTGGCTGTTACAGGTCGCCAGCTCACAAAGGAAGACGGCAAGATCTGCGCATATTCCCTCCAAAAATATAAACCTTCCCTCCACGATTCGTCACTTCACGATGTGCAGTATACGTCGGCTGTGGAAAGATATTGACGACCTGTTGGGATGTGATTACGATGGGGATAGGTCATGATGCATGCGCAGTTTTTGGAAAATGAAATGCGAAAGAGCGAAACTAACCACACAAATAATGCAACTTCTTTCCACGAAATTCCCATTGTGGCATGGCTCCATAACAGTAACAAAGTTTGGAAATGTTACTTTCTAAATTTACCCCGACGTTCTGATTGCGTGATCTCCATGAACCACATTTTTTTCGGTTTTACGTTTTCTGGTTCATATTTTCCTGTCCACTTTCCACTTGTCCATGACTGCACGCACGCATGTACAAGAAAACTGTTCTCTAGGTACGGTTTACATCGCGCCAAATTGTAAAAAACCAAACGAAATTCTGGATGCGAAGCATTCTAGAAAAAAAAACATACAAAGGCCTTCACCACCTCTCCTTTTGTAGCGTAAGCTACACTAGCCGAGGTTGAGCAGTTTTGCGTGGACCCTGAAGGGCCGTGCTGCGCCAGCGCAAGGAGCATTGAATTAGATTGGATTGGATTGAATTGGAAATCCAATCCAATTGGAGTACGGGTGTGTAGCAAATTCGGTCTGCACATTCGCCGGTCTGCGCATTCTGGAGGAGAAGGGATGTCATAGCCGTGGCAGACGCACTGGCACCAGCGCGTGCCCAGGTGTGCGCCTCAATCACAGTAGCCAAGTCTGACGCTGCGCCGGAGCCGTTGATAGCCGTTTGGCGTAGCTCCTAGAGAGCGTGCTGCACATGCGTGAAGAGCAGTGAATGGAATGAACTGGATTGGATTGGATTGGATTGTGTTGGATTGGACTGGATCGGATAGGATTGATGAACCTTAGCTCACGCTACGTATATCCTGACATAGCCGAGCTAAGCCACTGCTATTTTTTTCGTGTCATTAGTTTCCATGATTGCTGCTAATTCCTTGTGTAATGTCGGACCGAATAACGGTAGTGGAGGTCTACCGCAAATACCCTGTATTAGGCAAAGCTGCTATAGTGTCTCGAAGTATTCACAGACCCACGAATGCTCAAAGTTGTTGCTCCCGGGGTGGGGTATACTGCTTGCATAACTCAGTTGGAAGTTTGTGAGGAATGTAGTCGGGCTAGAACTGCCGGCGGTATGTGCGCAGTGTTGGTGCGAGAACCCACGTGGTGGAAATCGGGTCGTGTTTTCATCCAAGGCAGGGCTGCTGCTAAAACATAAAAGTATATCTCCTCCATTCATCCAGCTCCAAAGGGCAGCCCTATCGAATCTGTAAACGCTAATTCAAACACTAGCGAAACCGTGTGGTGGCTACGCCTTCAGATGTAGTAGAAGACAGCGCCCAAGGAAACCTCTACATGGTTCTATAAAACATGTTTGCGTGTTTTTTGGCACCCGTAAGATTTATTCATGTATAGAAAATTTTCAGTTGTAGTAACATTGGTCGGGCAAAAGCTGGAATGGTTGTTCTTAAAATCTACCTCTAATGCATTCTTGGAAGCCTTAAAATCCTGCATAAAGTGAGTGAGTGAGTGAGTGAGTGAGTGAGTGAGTGAGTGAGTGAGTGAGTGAGTGAGTGAGTGAGTGAGTGAGTGAGTGAGTGAGTGAGTGAGTGAGTGAGTGAGTGAGTGAGTGAGTGAGTGAGTGAGTGAGTGAGTGAGTGAGTGAGTGAGTGAGTGAGTTCAGTCGCTAATGCGTGCTGATGCACAGCACAAGAAGGCAGGTTCGATCCCCTGCCGCGGCGGCCACTTTTCTGATGGAGGCGAAAAGAGCTGCTTGTTCGATATGTCGGCGCACGTTAAAGATCCCCAGGTGGTCAAAATTATTCCGGAGTGCTTCACTACGGCGCACCTCACAACCTGTGTAGTTTCGGCACGTTAAACCCCATAATCAGGTCCAATCAAATTCAGGCGCTGATAAGCGAAATTTTTTTTTCTACAGATCCTGGTGAGGGTAGTCTGCATAAATGAATGCAACATTCATGAATAAATCATGATCTTGTATACAGTGGTTCTTAGGGAAATGTGATCGTACCAAAGGTACCAGTTTGAGGGGACCTTACCTGCAGGTACGGAGTTGAAGTGTGTGCCTACTGTTTGATGTTGCGAAATTCGCACGAGTTCATCCGATTGGGCAACTCCAATAGCATTAACCTCGAATGCCTGCGCCCTCAAGCCTTCTAACGCCGATTGCAATAACGCCTGAAATACCTCAGTCTTACCGATTCCCCGTAATATCCATGCTTAAAGGTACACTTAAGTACACTAGTAGAAGACTTATCTATGCAGTTTGTCCCGACTTATATATTATTTGCCTATTTAGCGGAGGTTCAAAGTCTTACTTGCTCTGTAATAAAGAACACCAGCGCCATTCGGGGTTAAGTCTCCAGTTATCGTAATAACGGCACACTAATCTGTCATTTTAACGCGTTTTATGGTACCTCAGGCTTTTAAATTTGGAATTTCAATATTTGCAGCATATATGGTACTATTGATTTTGTTTTATTGCTCGAGCACAGGTTGTACATGCTAAACATGCTAGTAATCTTCGAAATTTAGTCCTGAGGACTTGCCAGTGTGCCGTCATTGCAAACTTCGGAACATCGGTGAGGAGAAAGGTTCGAGGGACATGACATTAATAAATATATTTATGGTTCAAACATCTATGTAAATGAGCCAGGAATACGTCGGAGTCCATTAAAGGGACACTGAAGTGAATTTGTCAAGCTCCCGTTTTTGCTTGCACTGCGTAGACTGGCTCAAATTAGCACACTTTTCATCGTTTTTACGATTGACAAATCGGTAATTATTTTACAAAGCGCGAAAGAAGAAAAACTACCATGCGCGGTTTGCGGCGGCCGCACCAACTAAAACTGTGACGTTAGGAGGAGCGAGCACCGTGATTGGACGATGCCCAAGGTGAGCAACCAAACAAGTTTCGGTTTCGGTTCTGTACAACACAACCGGTGGCGTTGTTGGATGGGCATTCTCAATAACTCAGTAATCATCGTACCGTGCTTCTGCCATGTTGTCAGCTGTAAAAATGCATAAAGATAAGCCTCCTAGGACGGCTTGGAATCGTAGCATTCACTAGCCGAAACCTACGCAGTGCATGAACGCCCTCCGCGTACCCGCAGACGCCCAAATGTCATGCGCTTTTCCCCCATATTTGGAGCTTGCCTCCCTCATGCCTGTATCGTAAAAAGCGTGTTCGCACCAGGCCAAGGGTCTGTTCATTGCCCACTGCCTGCAAGCAGTCGGTGCTTATGGCAACAGCACGCCAACGAGAACTCGCTAGCGCGCCAGTGCCAGCCTGCGCGCGTTTTGCGAACTAGTTCGTGGAGCCATGAACGTTGCGGCCCAAAAAAAGGTGACCTCAATATAGAAAACATCGGCGGAAAACAAAAAAGTTAACTTTAACGTACAGAAAAAAAAAAAAGCACGTACCCGCGGGGATTCGAACTCTTGACTTCCAAAATACTTGCGGTGGCACATCCAACCCTCCAAACCACTCGGCCACGGAGCGGGCTCCGCCGGCACTGGTAATATAGGGTATATATTGTACAACCAGTTTACACTTTTATTTAGTTTTGGCATTTCAAGCAGCTTAGGTGACTATTTGTTGTATTGCGCTCGTGCAGTAAGCGTCGCCCGAGCTTCCACAATAGTTCACGTCTAGCAATTGCATTTCGTAGACGGAAAAGCGTTCGCAGATGCGTAGTCGTGCTGCTGACCGCTGTGTATGTTCGCCCAGCGCAAAAAAGTACTTCCCGCACCCTAGTTTTAAGCTGTACGGTAAAAATATCAGTTGATTTTATTTCCTTAGTACCTATATTGACTTCGCTGACTCTTCTCCCGCCTTCAAGAGGCCTTACTGGCGTACCATTCAGCGAAGCGTCGCAGCGCTTGTGTGAAGCGACCTTGACTTGGAGCTAGATACAGTGTACAAACTAACCAAGTAAAGAAAGGCAGATTCTACCATTCACAAACGTGTCCTGGCTTCGTTTCAACTGGGCGAACGAATTGCGACGACCCGTCGGCGGCCGGCGGACGAAACGCTGGGCCGACTGACTGTCTGAAGGCAGGGGAGCCGTGCAGTAGCGCAGCCAATTGCGAGCTCGGCTCCTCTCGACGTCACACGAAAACGCCGCAGAAAATGGGCGAGCGTAAAGAGAGGAGGACAGCATTTTCGAATTAATTTTTCTACTAAATAAAATCGCGTAAATGCGCCCAGGGTGGTCGAAACATGGTCTGGGGACTCCGGACTACAATTTGCGCAAGTAATCCCGCAATGTTTACATATCACTTCAGTGTCCCTTTAAATGCTACTGAAATACATTTTCAACCTTTTTAAAGACATAGAACGCTTTTACCACATAGTAAATAAACGCATCCAGCCGCTAAGCTAATGGATCACGAAATAGGAAATACTCCAGTCGAGCATTACTTTCCTACGCTGTCACACTGGATAAATTAGAAATTCACCTGAAAGGCTCTTTTTCCTTCTTTTCCAAGCGTTTTTCAAGGTGCGGGCATTTTTTGTGTGCTTGTGGAACTTGAAGCCAATCTGCGATATTGACTGGCTTCCTTTCAAATACAGAAAATAAAATGATCCCAAAGGTTCTGTAAGAAAATTGGAGCAAAAGCAGAGTAGAGACTAAAATATGTTTCTGCTGTGGCGAGTAAACCCCGAAGTACGGCTCTGTTCTGGTAATAACTACAGCTTTCGCCGTGCTTCATAGATGACTGAAAGCGTACATCAGCACCGCTACAGATTCCCTTTAAAAACACAAGAATTCTGGTGAAGGCTCGGTAACTATTACTACAAAGAACCTAAACCTTATTTTTACATTACGAAAGTTCGCGCCAAATTTTTAAAGTCCGCTGGAAAACTTTACTTGTTTAAAACGTTATACTCGCGTGTTTGCTGCATTTCTGTCGGATCGACTGGGCCCTGCGTCATTGTGTTGGGCTACGTGACGGACGACGTTTGTATGACCAAATCAACGCACCAAATTCAGCCGCTCACGACACAGCGGACCGGGCACACAACGGCAGAAACCTGCCTGAAAATGAGTGGAGTAAGAGGAGGACCCTGCGGTCCCCCCTGGGACGCGGCGCACACAGACACACACAAATACGCGTTCGCACGTAGTTCGGGGCCGACGTGCCCTTCGGTGCAGCAGCGCGTCGTTTCTGCAGCGAGTCGGTTGCCGACGGGAGTGATTAATACGCGGGAAGTGTAAAAAAAGAGAAGGGAAGCAGCATCCGAGTGGCCCGGGCATCGACGCTTTTGGGTGTTGTGCGAGCTCACGATCGGTTGCTGCAGATTGCCGGTCACAAAGGACACAGACACAAGCGCGGAAGGCACCGAGATGGGAGAGAGAGAAAAAAGTGATCTCGCGAACACGTCAGCCGCCATTAGCGTAATGGGCTACGATCGGCCAATGAGGCGCGTTGAACCGCGCGGCTAGCTGCTGTTTCAAGTGAACTTGTACATCAGCAAACCTGAAGTTTGGCCCTCCCACTCTCACACTTTTCTTTTGTTTTTTCGACACTAGTCACTGTTAAGAGAAATTGAAACGTTTTCAAGTCAGTACAATTCCGAGCCAAAGTGCATGCCTTTCTAACACGAGTAAGAGTTATAAATTACGCAAACCGTCCACAAGGGCGTAGGGGCGCTTGTTCTATGTACCCTATAGTTCTGGAAAGGCGTGTGGAAATACATTCCGTGGAGACCATGGAAGCGTTTGTGACAGCGTCTAGACTGCTCTGAAGGGTGGGTGGACTGGGCAGGACATTCAATCTTGAACATAATCGATCGCCACAACGCGCTCCAGTGTAAGCGAATTCGGCTATTGCGAAACAGTAGGGCTTCGCGAAACTTTCGTGATTGAGGAGTGCGCCGATCACGTGTTACTGGTTGTCATAGCGATCGAACGCCGCGTTCAAATGAACTCGCAAGCAGGTACGTGCTTTCGATTCGGATTGGCCTGTGGAGATTGGAGACGAAGGAATGTTGCCCAAGTCTAGGAGGTCTGAAGTTTGGAGACCGAATGTAATTGCTTTGAGTGCGGCCTGAGCAACAGTACTAATTGAAGCCGTACGTATCTACACTGCGCTTATTTGCAATGAAGCATTTACTATCTTCGGGGTTTTATCGGAATATTATGTCGATCCCCGAATGTGACTGCTGCTCGTGACCGCCAGTGTAACGCTCCGCGCATCTCTGATCGAAATTGTCAGTGATAGTTGATTGTCCTCAATTTTTATTTAACGCGTTCGGCAGATAACCCCATTATAGAAGCTGGCGCCTCTACAAGTTATCCCCGCAGTTCGGATTGAACTTATTCGTGGTTGCTCACCTCCTAAAACTGGTGATTGGATAATTCCTGTGGGAATTTGATTCGGCAGTCGAAAAGGGCTAAGAGTTTTGTTTCAAACAATATTCATGGAATATTTCGTAAAACTAGTAAAAGAAAACGCGGAATACGAACTCTATATTATGTTGTACCTGTGGCAGTTGGCGCGGCGACAGCAAACCGCGCATGCTGGTTTTCTTCTACCGCCCATTACATAAAAACTGAAGCACTAAAATTGTGATGAAAAGCACAATAATTATCAATAACATGGCCTAAACTTCAAAACGTTGTTAGAAGTGATTTCAACACAACCTTCGTTTAATAGCTGATTCGAAACGGTTTGTAGGAGAAAGTTAAACCCCACACGAGCCCACGAGAAATGGATATCGGAGTACCCACTCAAAGCCAGAATATCCTCGTGGCTCCATGCTAAAAATATTGTTCATACCACACCTCCGTTGGATATTTTCCGTTAACCACCTCTGCAGGCCGGAAGCGTTTCTGGTGGAATCCGTGCGTTAGAATTGGGTGGGTAAGGAAGAGTCGTTTATACCACTGTAGCAAGACGTTCTCTTTAAATGACTACAAAAAAAAGCTGCTGCAACCACCCCCATCGACACGTACGCTACCCCATTCACCGTGAGTACATAGGCTACGTCGTCACACAGACCATGGTGCTCTAAATTATCGGAGAGATTCAGTGCCTATAAAAGCGGCAAGTAGCTCCAGAACACTTGTAGCATGTTCAAAAAGGAGGGGGGTGCAGGCTGGTGGGTTTGGGAAAAGCAGTGGGGAAGTGACTGCCAGCAGTCACAATTACTTCGCAGTGTGGTGCGTTCATTTGCTATCGGGAATCATTCGTACAGAATGAGTCCACCTGCTTGTTCCTTGGATTCCTTCTTACTTCGATTTGGCGTGATTGCCCATTTTACCCGTCTGAAAGAAACAAACTGCCGCCACGAGGAATCTCGGGCGTCATTTTCTGAGGAGGAGATTTTTTCTCGTTAGCCTTTTCTGTCCCAATAGGCGACCAAGGAGCTCATGCACTTCCTGCCGCTGCCAAACTATTGAACGGAAGATTCCCGGGACAATGACTGAACTTGGGCGTTCAGTGCTCTCACCATGGGCATACCTGTCTGCGCCCTGCTCCAACCTTTATAGTTTCTATGTTTTGCCCATTTTTCCTTGACCGCGTGAGAGATTGTTAACTTCCCTTTCTCTCTCCCTGCCTCTTAATGCATAGAGTTATTTGCTAGTAAACAGGGGAGGATTATCTGTGATTCAAGGTGTTCAAATGAACCGGGCCCCCACGGCTAAGGGGGCGTCCCCGAGGGCTGAAAAAAAATGTCAGACTTTGTGGTCTGGTTCAGAAAAGTTTGAGCCTCCTGCTAATTTGGCCTTATTAGGACATGGATCATCTATTTAAATAATGGATGCTTCTAAAATGTTGTTCGTTGCATAATGTGCATAATCCTTATATCATGCAAATAGTTCTTCTGTCTGAGGTAAAAACGTTTCCCTCTCAAAACACCATGCGTCGCGTACAGCGACGCAGCTGATTCAGTTGGTGGGCACAGAGAGCAGCCGGACTGGAATTTGTTGAAGCGTGAAGGGTTGAGATCTCATCAACAAGCTAACCTAGCAAAGGGCAGAAAAACGCTTGTAGAAACGTACTACATTCAAGGCATGAAGTACACAATCCTTTGTTTCGGAAAAGATGAGTAAAACGAGAAAACAAGGTAATACGCGCACCTGTCCCATTTGAAGGTTGAATTGTTGCGAAACACATAACCTATTTTCTGCACATTGTTGAAGTAGCAAATTCTTGACAAATTTATATGAATTCCGAAATTTGATACCAGAAAAGGCGGGTGCAATCTTTTTATATTTCCTGCTCTTATAAAACTGGATATTGCCTGCAAGAATGCAAGCGAACTACCTGTTTAAAAGTCAATTGTCTGTACATAAATGAAAATACTTGTGATTGTTTACTTCAGAATATTATCAAAAACGTTTTTTTTAAGTTCGGTATTGATTGTGTTTTCTATGGGCACCGACATTTCTAAAAGATTTCGCTCCCTGCATGATGAAAACATTTGAATAATCAACCATCTAAATTATTTGTTGTGCTCAGTTCACATATACAATATACATAATATCACTGTTTGTATGGAAGGGCTGTCTTAGGAGACCTTAAATCTCTGTTGCGGGAGCAAATCACAAAAAACCAGACAATCGGTAGCGTATTTGCTGAAGAGATATGAGAACAGTTTCTGAAAGAGGCTCACCTGCTACTTCGGCAGTGCTCACACGCCGACAACCAAAGCGTGTGCTGCCTAATTAGTGAAGCAGGTAGAAGAAGCCATTTTTCTCGAATGCGGCTGCCGAGTTTCGAGTGAAGATGTCTATCCAAACAAAGGCAAACAGCGCTAAAGGTTAAGACAAATAGAAAAAAAACGCATAGGACACTCACACTGAACTTCTAAGTCTCGTATGTATTTCTTCCTTTCGTCGTAACTTCTCGATCAGTTTACCCTTCTTTTAGTGTGAACCAGTGATTGATTGTAGGGTTTAACGCACCGACGCAAAGCAGGCGATGAGGAGGCGCGCCGTAGTGGAGGGCCCCGGAATAATTTTGACCACCTGGGGATCTTTAACGTGCGCCGAAATCTCGTACACACGGCCGTTTTTGCTTTTCGCCTCCATCAGAAAAGCGGCCGCCGCGGCCTTCAATATGAACCGACTATCCCAACAAATATTATTGCTGCGATGTCTCTTGGTCTCCTGGTATAGTACAATTCTAACGACGATCTCTCCGCGTATGCTCTGCGAGAAAGTACAAGCCCGGACGATGCTCATCAACAATCCAAAGATTCTTCGAAGGAACACGGCATGTGTTCGTTGTAGTGAATTCTAAAAAGCGTCATATCTGAAGAATGACGAGAGGGTAAGGCGGGTAGTGGGGGAGGGGCCCTCATTTTTGTTTTACCGGGCCCTGCGCACTGTTAATCCGGTCCTGCTCGTAACCTGTGGTACTGGGGTAACCAGCGCTGTCCTCGCTGCGGTAGCTCTTCATAGAGCGAAGAACCACTATCGCCCGCTCTATGCCTCCGCTAGGTCCAAGCAAATAAAAGCAAAACATTTGAAAATTACTACCAACGATTACACGCATCATACATGTCAACACTACTTGCGCGAAGGTAGCCTGGGAATTGCTAGGAATAAACAAAATTGCATAAAGAAAAATTACAATTATTTAAAATATGCATCGATTTTGAGAAAATAAATGCGAAACCAGGGTTTAAAAACTCCGTCGCAAGTAGGCGATACAAAAAGCTAAATTAAAACAAAAATATACAGAAAAGAATCAGCCTCACGCTGTTTCAAGCGGTCCCAAATACTAGTGTAAGGAGGGACAAAACGAGACACGGGGCAAAAGGCGAGATTTTGACTTTGCAGCCGCTTTCTATGGCTAGTACAAAAGTAGGTTCTGTTTCTGTCATTCAAAAATAACCGGTAGTTTTGCACGTTCATTGGTGAAAAAGTTAAGTTACTGCTCGCAGCGTTCACGCGGGAAAAATTGCGCATCTGAAATCAGTGTGTTCATGACTAGCCAAAAAGGGGTGAAAATCTGCTAGGAAAAATTTTAAGATCCGTGCATGAAGGTACTCCGCGGTCACTACAACAACGTAAGTATTTATGTTGTTACTTTATACTGGTGGCTACATTCCACCAAAATTTCAGTACGTTTGGTGTCCTGGGCCAAAGGTAAAAATGTATTGATTTCGGGCATGTGAGGGTGGTAAAACGCGACAAAAAGGCATTAAATTAGCTTATACTGTCGTAATAAGTCAATTGTTTAGTTGCGCTATTTATACAATATATTTATTTGGTTCATAATTTTGCGGACGTAGAATAGAATATCTTCTAGAGCTTTCTGGGAGAAAAACGACATTAAACAGCACTATATGCTGGTCAGGACGAGACTCACTCCTTTCGCGCTGCACAGAGGTTGTTCCGTGTTCCTAAGGATGCTCTCCATAGGCGCGTAAAAAAACGGGAAGTATTTCAAAGCCAAGCCGGTAACAAACGCGTGTTGGGATCGAAAAGAAGAGTTTCGTCAGAAGAACAAGAGAAGCAATCCTCGAACACATCCTATGCATGGGGAGAGCTTTGTTCGGGCTGACGTGCAAAGATGTGCAAAGGTTAGTTTATCATTTTTACGAAGCATTTAACATCGAACACTCATTCAACAAGGAAAAGAAATTAGCAGTCAAACACTGGCCGTCTTCATTCTTTAGGCGTCACAAAGCGATTCTGTTGCTTCGAAAACCAGAAGGACTTTCAATTATGAGAGCTCTGTCGCTTTCCATATCACCAGCAACTGAACACTTCGACGCTCCTGAATGCATTATAACTAAAAAGAAGCTGACACGTTCACGAATTCTCAATTTAGACGAGGCTGGTGTCCAAAATGTGCACAAACCTTCAGAAATAATTCCCTCAATAGGTAAAAGGAGTGTGTCGGCAATGCCGCACATAGTTGCAGTCATTTGCTGCGCCAGTCCAACGGGGTTTGTTATTTATCCAGCGAGGGAATTCCTTCGTAAGCATCTTAGACCGTCACTGACAGCGCCCCCCATCGTCTGGTACAATACAATGCGTGTCAGATAATGGCTGGGGGAATTACGGTTTTTTTTTTCACTTTTTCAAGCCATTTGTGGAGGTTGTCAGCTATTCCCGAGACCACAAGGTACTGATTATTCTGGGTGGTCTTTCCAGCCACACCAGGAACTTCGATGTCATCCAATATGCCAGGGACAAAGGAATCGTTATGCTCTCCATGCCTTCACATTTATCGCACAAGCTACAACCCCTTGACGTCAGGTTTTTCAAGGCATTCAATACAGCATACAGCGACTCCTGCTTTGAATGGATGGTTAGCCACGCAGGCGACCGAATCACAATGGACCACATTGGCGGATTGGTAGCAAAGGCTTTCAAAATATCCGGCAACATCCGCAACATCACTGTTGGATTCCAAAAGTGAGATGTTTGGCCCTTTTCACGCACTATTGTAGGTGGTCCCGTGTTAGACAAGGAAAGAAGTTTAAAATGAAGAATAAGGGACCAGTCTAAGGAAGAAAGACATGAATTAAAAAATCAAGAAACAGCACACGAAGGGACAAAATTAGCGACAGTGTTTGAGGAAAAAGGCTTTGTAGCGTGGGGCAAATCCCTGTGAAAGCAGGCGCTCAAATAATGCCTTTTAACATCGATCGCTATTTGCCCTTTGGTCTATGTGCCTTCACTCAGCAAGCATGGAAAACCGCGCGGCACCGCCGCTGCCACGCGCTTCCGAAGAAAGCAGCGGCTTGCGTCATCTCGCCCCGGGGGCCTCCCACATGCCACGGGCATCGATGGGACAAGCGATCATGAATTCGTCCCCTCCCCCATCAAAGCACCCGCCCGAGGCGCAGTCTACCGGGAGCGTCCGCTGACATTGTTTGCGCTCGGGATTAAATGGCCATCGCTGAATATTAAAGCGGTCGCTAGGTGCTGCCGTACACGCCACTGTCCCTCTCCCTCTATTTGACCGCGGGGACGGCCGGAGCCGTGAGGTCCAATCCATCTGCATTTCCGATGGACGGCGATACGGCGAAGGCGACCGATTGATCCGCGTCGCTTTGCGCAATGCGGCGAACGCTGAGACGCGCGTCCGTCCTTTTCCCGCACCTTTCGGTCACCCCCGGCGTCCACTGTGCAATCGGCTTCCGTGTGCGTGTACACGCATACTGGCGGCTTCGAACTACTAGCCTCATGACAATCTCAATCTGTTTCGGATTGACCTAGCCGACAAGAAATGACGAACGTGCGCAGGACAGGTGGTGGAAAAATTACGGCGAAAAAATGGCTGACGAATACGATACGTCCTAATGCGAAATTTGTGCGCTGCGCGAACTGCAGTATCTTCGGTCATGGCGCATAGCTGCTGCGTCTCGGGAAGTGATCGTTTGATCAGCGAACGCGCGGCGACGCGCGCTACTCTGCCGTTATCTTGCAGCTTGTCGCCGCCGCCGAGCATGTTGTTGCGAATTGCGTTTGAACCTCCCGCGCATATGTTACGTGGGTTCGGATGAGTCGTGCAGCGAAGAGGAGAGAGAGACTCGTTTTGTTGAAAGAGCAGGGAGCAATGAGCAGTCCTCTGAGGACCCATGCGCGTGCACCACGAAGCGCGTGCTGGGTTTCTGTAGCGTAACCTCGGCATACCACCCTCCCCCTGGCCCTTTCATCACACTTTCCTCCTCCGTCTTCCATCTGTCTTCTATATTCTCTTCGTTCGGTCAGTTATAAGCCCGGCGACGCCATGAAACCACAGCAGCGGGTGCTTAAGTGCTGTGCTGAACAGGAAAAAAAAAATCACGCCATATCCACGGAATGAATGATGATAAGTGGGGCGAAGCTCGAGAGGGGGAGATCATCGGTAACCGTAACTCTCCAGTGAAAGTTCGCCCATTACATCATTAAGAAAGACGTAAGACTGTGTGCGTACATTGTACAAATCAACTTTTAGATGCAGAACATTTGATTCACTCGCCTTGTCCTTCCGGCGTCGTCGTCGTTGTCGGCGTTGTCCACCCCTCCCCCATTCTCCTCGCCGCGCCAGCTGCGCTCTCCGCCGCTCACCCCCTCTCCTCTCCGATAGCGAACACTCTCTCGTGAGGGGCGTTGGATTGGACTCGATTGGACTCGATTGGATTGAATTGGATTGGATTGCATTGGATTGGCTTGGATTGGATTGGATTGGATTTGGATTGGATTGGATTAAAGTGGATTGTGTTGGATTGTGTTGCGTCATAGCCGCGGCACGTTGCGTCATAGCCGCGGCAGGCGCGCTGGGGCCGGCGCATGTGCAGTACTCTCTCCCGCGGTTTCCTCTCCTTCGGGCGCGCTGCAGCGTGGGCGAAGCAACATCCACGCTTGGCTCAAACACCTAGAGTCCACGCCGCTTTACAAGTACGCCAACGTCGTCATCGACTGGGACCGGCTTACGCGGTCCCCTCAACGTTATGCGCGCTATAAAACGCGGTCCCTTCGCCACTCCGCCTATGCGTCGCATCTACACAGGGGTTCCCGCGAGGGGAGGTGGGAGTTTTGGTTTTATTTTCGGAGTCAATGCTCCCAGGCCCAGACCTGGTGAAAGACCCCGCGCCATCGAGGACTACCCCGCACCTCCACCACAATTTGTTACGTAGGATGGGACACAACGGTAAAGAAAGAACTTTTATTTAGGGCGAACTTGTGCCCGAACAAGACGAGAGGAAACGAGCAAAGGTCATTGCGTCTCGTTCGATCTCCGAGAACGACTGCCTGCGTTCGTGGCGTGATCTCTTGCGTGATCTCCCCCTCGCAGTGCACGTGCGCTCGCGCCTCCGTTGGCGAACACAGACAATCTCGCGCTCCCGGTGCCGAGTTTGCGCTGCCGGTTGCAGCCGGTTCTTGCGCGTGCAACGCGGCCCACTTTGCGACATCTCTTCCGCCCTTACCACGTAGTGGCCAGATCTTCATCAACAAGTTTATCACAAACACTGCCTTCACACCGGAAACAGTTCGTAAATGGTACACGCCTCACCTTCCTCCCCGATGTCCTCATTGCCAGTCGAGCCTCCCAGCCGACCTCCGGCACTTGGTCTGGACATGTCCAGCCTTCAATCGCCACCGTACCTTCACCGCCCCAGCCCTCAACCAGACCCAACTCTACTGGACACGTCCTTACTCGCACAAATAGCGACGTATTCTCTAAAGAGTGGCCTAGCACGACTGGTATAAGAGCGCCATCTGTGACTGTCGTGCTTGGACTATTTAGCAGTGGACACAATTAAGACTCCGGCCTATATATGTATAGGACTGCCTCAACTATTGGACTTCATCGAGACATCAATGTGGACAAGTGCTTAAGTTATTGGCTTCCATTTCCCTCCTTTCTTCCCTTACCACGCTCGGACCTCTGGTCTTCCTGTCTTAAAAAAGGTTTTTCAATCAATCAATCCGAAAGCATGCGGCGGTCACGTACCACGAGACACAAGGAATGGACAGACCCATGACTTAAGGAGCTTCGCCCCTAAAAAAATGGAGGGGGGGGCGAATAGGGGAGGTCTTGCTGGAACATTGATGTAGCTCGCCCGTGACGATGAAATTCGGGCTGCCGAAAAACAATTTGCACCGCACCTCTTATTAGGGAACTGACGAATTGTGCGGACTGTTCACATCTAAATTGTCCTTGTCACGTTTTCTTTTCAGACCGAGTTTTCCAACTGCAAAAAAGAAAAAGCCGCTATAAATATTTCTATGAGCGGTGCGGGATAAGCTGCTTTACAAGCACCATCCACAGAGTTTCTCACTAGGCTACATAAAGCGGAATCGGGGGCTAGTGTCAACGTGATTCTGAGAAAGCACTCCATATCTCCATGAGTGCAACCGCAGTGAGTAGTTCACCTGGAAGTGCGGCGTGGCATTGGCCGGAAACGGGTTTTTGGCTATGCAAATTGCGGCTTTATCTGAAAAATTGCTGCCAAAAGGGCCTCCGTTAATAAATTCTCCTTTCTATGAAAACAATGTGTTAACAGTGCTCCGGCTGAGAAATCATTATTTGGTTAGAACGGGAAAAGCAGGCGTCTCGTATTGGGCTTACGCCGCCAGATGCAGCGGGCGATCCCGGATATATTTCTAAATTATTTCATACTCCAAAGTAGGTGATGTTTTCGTTGTTTTAGGCGCAAAGCCCCTCAGGATCTCGGGCTGTCAGCGTCCCATGACGTATTCTCATGTGGTCACGGTGCGAAACACCCGGCCATTTCTTTTCCAACGCCTGACGCTACAACGTAGCACGTACTAAATTTATATAATGAATAGAAGCGGTTCAAAATAAGCTAACATCATTTCAAGATTTATGTAATGCTCCATGTCTGTTTCGGCAATCTTCAAGAACAAGCAGTACCTGATTGTAAGCCGGTTACAATTTGTGTTACACTGATTCTTTGTTTTTAGGAGAGCAGCTATGTTTAAAACCCTGCGTGTCGGCAGCCTACTACTACGTAGCGAGGGTGGCGCGGCCACGGCGGCATGTGCTCAGGAAAATGGCAACTATTCTCGGCTCCTTTGTCTGGCGTGGGAAAACTGAAAAAGTGGCCCGCACTTGCTTGCCACTTCCAAGCAGCATGGGCGGTTTCAGTTTCCCCTGTTTAGATACTACGAGTAGTCTCCTCGCAATAAGGAGCTTGTTCAACCTCGAGCGTGATGAGGAATACCCGGGGAGAAGGCGCTGTGAGTTCTTCCTTAGCACTGACCGAGCATTGTATTTCGATGGTGTGCGGGTAGGACCATCAGCCGAGCACCCTCCCCCCGTCTTATAAGTCGTTCAGAAATTTCAAAAGGCAACTCCCTAACATGAACGTCCTCAACACATCACCGAGTAAAATTTTCGAAACCCTAGCAGTGATGCAGCCCACTGAGGACCAGCTCCGAAAGAGCAGGGCAGTAAGGTGGAAGCACCTGAAGGCCTCATCTTTACCGGCCGGCGCCAGAGATCTCAGCTGGCAACGCGGCCGGGGGGTCCTGCCCACCGCAGAACGCATCGTAGCATGGGGTGTGGCACCCTCGAACAGCTAGGTGCCCGTAGTTCGGGCTGCGTGAAACCGCGCAGCCTGCGATATTCGATTGTCAGGTTGGAAAGACCTACTGGAAATTGTTATCTCGGATGTTTGGGCACAAACTCGACGCACGCACAATGTCGCGCGACGCATTTGTTCTGTTTTTACTGTGCGTTGGTGCCCAGATCATCTGGAAAAGGAGCGGCTTTGCGGCGCTTAGAGCGCGGCCGCAAAAGTGCATGTTTCTCATGCTACGAAAATTCGCTCGCGTCTCTGCGATCATGTGGAGGCTGAGCTCGCCGCACTGGGGGAAGAGAAGTTCCTTCAGCGGTGGTCCACTTGGTGTATTCGTCTGGTAAACAACCAACAGAAGTGTCTATTCTACCCCATTGATTGTGGTATCGATGGTGAAGTGTTGTCGTGAACTGTCGAGGAGGTGATCTACTGTGATCTTTCGGTGTAATAGTGGTTCTAGTAGTGTGTGTACTAGTGAACTGTGGAGAACCGTAGAGGGAACTGTGTGTGTAATGAGTGGTGTGATATAGTTGTGAAGTGATACATGCAGTGTGTATGGTTTAGGCGACTCGTGTTATTTAGCACAGCAGGTCTTTGTATCGGCTACTATTAGGTGCGGAGTACCTTCGGACCGCACAATGTCCGTCCGCATTCGTGCGCATAGCATTTACAATCGAAAAAAAACCACACAGGCACTGGGAGGATTCGAGCCTGTGTCGTGTAGACCAGACAGAGTTAGTACCCATTGGGCTACAACCGTTTTTTTTTCTTTATTGCCGTACTTTGACAATACAAACAACCACAACAAAACACTACATCTATAAAACTGCTAACTGACGCTTGGGTAGCAGAAAGCCAGCTAAAATTGTTTCATGCTTGTTAATGTTTACATCAGAGGCAACCATTCTGGAGGCTCAGGCTGAGCCCTCCATACTTCAATAATCAACCGAATGGACTCGGAAAAATATTCCTTAGAGCGTTTGGCATCAACATCACGATGGCGTATGGCCATACGCGACTTCCAAATGCCATGCAGGGCCAGAACCATGACGAGGTCGTACGGTACACCATCCTCACCTTCGATGGGCAAAAACCGGATTCCATGTGCATCTAGCGAGAAATCTTTCTTTAATGTGCGCTGAAGCGCATCCCAGAAAAACACACCACCCCAACACTCTAAAAACACATGTTCGATCGACTCGGGTTTTTTCCACGGATAACACTGAACGCCCCCTGGAGGGTACAAACCCTTCTCTTTCTTACACGTCTTTACGGGTAGCACGCCAGCGTGAAGTTTAAAAAAAAAATGTTTTCACCCACAGTGGTACCGCCCTTCTTTTGACACGCTTAAGAAGATCCTGGCCTGGCCCTGCGCGGTCGATTGATCTATACAATGGCACAAGTAATACAATATCTGCAAGGTCTTGGTAAAGTTTTTTTCGCGTCACACTGGACAAGTATTCAAGATTGAAGCGGGCTTGTAAGAACTGGGCTGCCAGAACCACTTCACGGAAATATCCTCTGGGTGCGCCAAATGAAAAACACGCTGTCGAAACAATAAAATCAGGCAGTGACCTAGCTAGTTTCATCTGACACGCAGTGCGCAAGAAAGGTTCCTGGACGTCCCGCAGAAACAAAAAACGATTGACAACCTGCCGCAAAAACAAATGTGAGAGCGAAAGGCCTCCGAGGCGCACGCGCCGAAACAGGTTCATGCGGCTCGTTTGTTCCCATGTCGTCTCCAAAATAAACACTGCAAAAACACGGTGGAGTGCCTGTATTGTCATCCGCGAACCGTGCAATACCTGTAAAACATACCATAGTTTACTCATAAAAAACACATTGCACACTGAGGCTCTCGCAAACATTGACAGACCAGTGCTTTTTCATTTTTCGGCATTTTCGCGCAGCTCGATGTCCTGCCTGCGCCAGGTTGGGTCGCTATCGGTGTAATTTTCTAAAGGCACTCCTAGGTACTTCGCTGGCGTCGTCTGCCAGCTGACACACTCGAAGACATCCGGGGCCTTGTCCCAGTGGCCATGCCAAAAAGCCAAACATTTTTGCCAATTAACGTCACTGGCACTATATTTGCGAAACAACTTCAGGGTAGCAACGCTCATGCTACCTTTATCAACGCAAAAGAGTGCTATATCGTCAACGTACGCTAAAATCCGCACCTCGCATGACTCTAGGCGGAAGCCGTTGACGCGTTCACTCCTAGCTATACGCACATAAAACGCTTCAATATATACACAGAAAAGCAGATGAGACAACGGCCATCCTTGACGCACGCCTAGCTTAACTTGAATGGATTTACTCAGCGTCTTATTGACGGCGAGCTTTGTGGAGCACCCACTATAGGACATGCGTACACCCTTGATAACACCACCTACGTTGACGTGCTCTACAACTTCTAAGGAAAGTTCGTGTGACACCAGGTCAAAAGCCTTCTTCAAATCTATCTGGAGCATTGCTACGGCACTTTGCAGGCTCTCACAACACTCGAGAACACTTCGAGTGGTGTGAATGTTAGTGACAATTGACCGCTCTTTAATTGCGCTACGACCGTGAGTTAGTACCCGAGAGTCAAACGGCTTTTTCCCTCGCCTCTAACAGTGCGGAGTACCTTAGGACCTCCCAATGTCCATCCGCGTCCATCTGTGCGCACAGCACCATCAAGCAAAAATCAAGCGAAATTCCATTTGAGCCGTGAGTTGCAGTTTCATTTAGGGAATATTCAAGGTGCAACTCACGGCTAAAATCGAATGATGGTCGGGGCGCGAACCGGATGTCACTGGGGGGCAACTTGAATGTAATTGCGAGTTCCCGTACTCCGCGCCCTCACCATCATCCACGAAGTGGAGATTCTGCCATTTTTTTTAGAAATAGAAATTTATTACAGACAATAAGAAAGACACAAGTTGCATGGGGGGATCGGCGTAAAGGCACAGGAGGCCTGACAAAGCGCCGATTCACCTGATTACACACGCATAAATCACCAGTCATACATGAACATTCATTGGCTAAGGAAGAAAAATAGAAGAACAGAAGAAAAGATGCATCGCAAGTGAGAAATACAAATGTCATGCCATTGGACACTGAACATAAGCACTTTGAACACTCGTACGTAAAAAATTCAATGACTATCTTATACACAGTTATCGCATATGTAAGAAGAGACAAGTACATTACGCTTGAGTTTCATAGAATGGGAGGAGGAATTAAGTTAAGAGTGTGTGGATTTAGTTTAGGATCATAAAATGTAGGCATGAATCTTCTTTTTTTCTGAGGACCGCATGGACGAGCGCCTGCTAACCGACAGGGATAGTTCTGCAGCACTTCCGGCTTCGATGACTGTTCTGTGCAAGTACAGTTCTCTCCCTTGGGATGAGTTGAAGGACACTGGCGCATTCTTTTAGTTAAGGAGGGTCGTGCGGGCAAGGTGCGCTTCACGGCCGCGCTTAACGACACGTTGAGGAGACTTCGTATCGTACAGGGAGGGGGCAACTTAACCTTCGCTTTGCGGGACTATGTCAACCTGCTGAAAATACGCTACGAGTCCCTCTTACGGCAGTCATCCCAAACGGCGAGCCGTGCGCAGACTTTGGGCAGGCCCGTCTCGGACCCCTCCGTACTCCGGCATATTAGAGCTGGATCGCTTGACGAGGTCTGGTTAGCTACTGTTCCAGAAGTTACACTCGCCGATGGGTCGGGTAGCACGAGGGCTGAAGATATAGCCGAGATATTCGTGGGACATTTCGCCACCCTTTTCTCGGCCGAGAGCTTGTCTCGGGATGCAGAGGAGCTTGAGGACAAGCTTAGCGCATTTTGCGGGGTGCTGCCATGCTTCCCAGATCACCTGTTTGAGTTGCTGTGTGCAGCGCTCTTCTCGCAGAAATTTCTTCTCGCACAAAGTTCGTGAAGATCATCATTGCTCCGTGGCTCTGTCGTCTAGTTTGCGCGGGAGATAGTGGCATCAACTCGGTAGCACTGCTTTTGCCTATGCTGAAGTGCCCTTTCTCTAGCGGTGGCTTCGGCAATAAACTCGGAGTTTGTGCTCGCAGGGTTCCCCACAAGCCAGACAGATTTATTTATTTATTTATCACGATAGCCACAGCACCAACGTTGTCATCACAGTGGTGGGAAGCATGCAAAAAAACACTGAGTACAGGTTTCTACAATGCAACATCAAACAGTAACAACCAAAGTAATACGAACTGTTATACAACGGCTTACAAAAGCAGCATACAATTCTGACATGAATCACCTCATCTGCAAGCATGTGCAGTGTCTGCTGATTATAAACGAGACGGAATGCGAGTCCCTTGCTGATTCTTCTTGTGTTACTTCCACCTTCGAAGTTCTTACGGTTCGATATCGTAGGTGTGTGTTTTGTGTTTGCTATCGCCCACCAGGTGTTGATTTGTGTCGGTTTTTTTTCATTTATGGAAGGTTTTTTTAGAATTTGTGAGTAATGAACAATGCAAATTAGTTTTAGTTGGCGGTTTTAACATCAACGTTCTTGATCGGAGCAGGATTACAACAGTTTAAAAGCTTAGTTAGTGTTCATTCTTGTCGTGATGTAATTACATTACCAACAAGGCTGACAGAAACATCTGAAACCCTGTTGTGATGTAATTACATTACCAACAAGGCTGACAGAAACATCTGAAACCCTGTTAGATCTTTTCATAACCAATTTGGATTCTGGTTCTCTAAACTCTGGTGTAATTAACTACCCAATAAGTGATCATTTTTCAATATTTTAGATGCGAAGCAGCTTATGGTCAAGCCTGTTCCCTCCGCCGTTGTGTGGGCGCCATTGTGCGGCGTCCACACCCCCACTGCGCATGCCTGGCCAGGCACCGATGATGATGATTGTGGCAGGATGCCCCTAGGAATTGGCCAACCACAGAATCCATGACGAGATAGCTTCTCGTTCAACCACCGTCGTCATCTTCCCTTAGGGGAACCCTGAGTACCCCACCCCCAATGCGCATGCCTGGCCAGGCACCGCTGATCATGATTGTGGCAGGATGCCCCTAGCGATTGGCCAACCAAAAAATCCATCACGAGATAGCTTCACGTTCAGCCACCGTCGTCATCTTCACGTAGGGGAACCCTGAGTAGTATGCGAAGCATTCCTCCTCTCCTCTCCGGGTTTGCGTAACGAATGGCAACACCTGCGGCTCTTCGCGCGATAATGCGAACCATCTTAGGGTTAGAGACGCGACGGTAGCCGCTTCGTACTCCGCTGTGGGCGCCACTGTAGCTCCGCGACATAAATGACGCGCGCGCGCCCTCCGCGCCCCTCATTCTCCTCCCGCAACCCCGCGATCGAACTGAAAACTAAAGGCAACTTGAGTCGACCCACGGCTGCTTCGCATACTACTCAGGGTTCCCCTACGGGAAGATGTTGAATTTTTTTTATCTGTCAACCATGCTGTGAAATGCAGCAAGTGGAACAACAATATTCCTATAGATGTGGAAAACACGTTCACGCTGTCAAAATTTAGAAATGGCTTATGAAATGTTGTAGGGGATGATGTACTGAACGAATATTACCCTAAAATAGCCTATGAAAAACTTATGCTTATATTCACATCTGCTTATTACAAATGTTTTCCGTCGAAGATCACTGCTCGCTATAAGAAATCCCGTAAACCATGGATAATATCTGCCCTATTAAAACTCATAGCAAATTGCGACGAACTTAACGAAGATTTGTCCAAACAAAATGTCCTGATACTTTGAAGGAATAAGAGGTTTAAGCGCACAGAAACAATGTTGCAGCGAAACTTCATTCTGCAAAAAGGCGCTGTCATTACAATGTTTTCGTGTCACCCACTGGGCAGCCGAGGGAGGTCTGGAAAAAACTGAAATCACTTTTTGGTAATTCGTCACAACCAGTTACGGAAATTTTCACCAGTGGTGTGGAACTAACAGGTGCTCAACTGGCATATGCTTTTAAGTTATGTTTTGTTTCTGTTGTCCACCCAGCATCAAACGTCCATGAATTACGTTATAGGGAACCTTCCTGCAACAATACTGTGTTTCTTTAACCTTTAACGGAGAGTGAACTTATAATGGCTTTCACTAGCTTGAAAAACAATAGGTCTACCGATATGTGTGACTTGCGAGCACAGCCCCTTAAGCGTTATTGATTTAATTTATCATTGCCTGATACACATATTTAATATTTGTTTAGCATCTGGAACATGCAGTGTGCAAAAATTACAGCTATATATAAAAAAGGGACAAGAATGACTTATAGAATTATCGCCCTATTTCTATTCTTCCGATCTTTTAAGAGTACCGAGAAAACTGATTCTTAAGCGAGTGAGTTCTTTCATAGTACTTTATGATATTTTAACGCTCGCCCAATATGGCTCCTGCAAAACTAGATCGACAGAATCAGCATTATTGGAAATGAAAGAATTCATACTGCAGAAATTAGAAGAAAAATACATGGTGCTCGGCATCTTTCTTGATTTCACAAAAGGATTATACCTAACTATTCATGACATACTTCTACTGAAATTGCAGCATTACGGAATAAGAGGAACAGCTCGGTCACCGATATCATCTTACCTGCAACATTGCTGACAGTACGTGCAAATCAGTGGTTTGCCATCTGCGGTAAAACAACGAACCGGAGGTGTCCCTCAAGAGAGTATTATGGGCCATTTTCTGTTTGTCTTGTACATTAATGAAATCGTACGTGCTGATGACACTGCAACGCGCATGATGTATAGAAATGACACGAGTTTCTTTTTTTCGGTTCGCTAAGGAGCAGACCTATCTATTCGAGCCAATCAAACTCTTGCGCTAATTGATGACTGGGCTAAAAACAATGATTTTAAATTGAACATAAATAAAACCAAAGCAGTTATGTTTCACCCGCGTAACAAACCATATGAACTACCACCCCTGATACTACACAACATCGAAATAGAAGTAGTGAATGCTTTCAAAACACTTACGTTGTATTTTTCTAATAATATGACGTGGGTCAGTGACGTGGAATACTTGCCTAAGACGTTATACACTAAATTGGCTTCCTCCGCCGTCACTCTTGCAATTTCCCAATTCCCGTCGATGTTATGCTTTATAACTCTTTATTTTCGTCTCAACTAAATATGGGTAACTAATCTGGGGAGAAAAAATTAAACGGCTACTTGTACTTTGGAAACGTATTGTACGAATGATATGCAGTGCACCTTATCTAAGCCACACAAGTAACATGAATAAAATATTCAATATAATTCGCGCTGGTCGCTTCTATAATTTCCGACTTTGCCGTTACTACAAGCTGCAGGTAAGCAAGAACGACAAGGCTTTAGCTGCTTTATCTCGTCTAGAAAAATATGTGCCTCAGTATCCCACTCGCCATACCACGAAATGGATAATTCAGAAATGCCGAACAATTTACCGTGACCAAATGGTAAAATTTCGACTTCCAACATTATTAAATGAACTGGCTCGACATCATAACATAGATATATTACCCCTATCTTTTGAGGACCTGCGCGCAATGTTCATGTAAACGTCATAGATTGTTGTAATTTTTCCTTTTCATTCTTTTCTTTGTGCGCGTGTTTTATGCTTACTTGCTGGTACTTTTCTGTTGTTTTTATTTCAGTTGAGTTTTCTTTAAACTTCTCATTTCTACACTACAGTTACATCTTAAGATGTATTTAGGCACTGTATATATGTATGTTTGTATGTAAGTATGTATGTATGTCTGTATGTATGTATGTATGTATGTATGTATGTATGTATGTATGTATGTATGTATGTATGTATGTATGTATGTATGTATGTATGTATGTATGTATGTATGTATGTATGTATGTATGTATGTATGTATGCATGCATGCATGTATGTATGTATGTATGTATGTATGTATGTATGTATGTATGTATGTATGTATGTATGTATGTATATATGTAGCTCTTATTGAAATGGGTTATTGCGGACACTTCGAAAAAAAGGGATGCATGCTGCTTTTTCACAATATTCCGCTGTTGCAGCGGTTTGCATCTAATCAAGGCATTTATAAAACATTAGCGAATTCTCGGGTAACCTGCGCTCACAAAATGTCAACGAAACCAGGTTGAATTGGTTCTTTTTTCGGGCCTTTTCTTAAGTTCTCCGCCCTTTTTATGCTCCATCCCTTTTCTTCGCCCCCCGTTCAAATGACATCCTGCGTACTTTACTGATGTCGTAAATTTCTCTTCACATCAGTCAACTGCTTCCATCGTTTCGGCCTACCTCCAATGAAGAAACATGGCACGAGTGCTTATGCTACGGTTTGCACTTCTTATATAAATGAGCATCTTCTGCCTTCATGGGCAATCCTTGCGACAAGAACACGTGCCACAGCATTGCAAGGAGTCATAGTTCCTCCCAACCAAGAAACGATGGCCTATCCTCCAGGAAAGATTTCCTGACTGCTTTCGCTATCAGACGAAAACGACTCAGGAACGACTAAGATGAAAACGACTCAGAATCACGCGCACAGAAGTCACGTAGGCACACGTTGCACGTAGGAAAGTCGCGGACCAAGATCGTGCTGCCTAGAAAGAATCTAACTGTAAATTGTTGAGAACGGCGCCACTAAACAATATTTCTTGGCTCGCTCTGCATCGTCGCGCACACGTGGCTACATTCCGGTTCAGTGTCACCCAGCTCGCGGCGGCCGTGGCCACCCAGCTCTTCCCTGCTCAGAGAAAAGACCTGCGAGAGACGGAGCGGCTTCGTCACGTCGGGGCGCTTAATCCCGAACATGATTCGGGCGTTTCCAGAGGCCGCCAACAGGGCATTTTAATTGTGGCTCGTGACCCCGCGCACCTCTCTGGCCCCAAGTTGGGAGCACCACAGGTAAGTAGAAGAGAACAAGCGTCGTTGCAAAATGGCCGCGAGGAGAGGCCAAGGCGCGCGGTTATTAACGCTCGCGCTGCATAAACAGGGGACGCGCCGGTGCTGGACCATACACGAAACAATGGCGCAACTTTCCGACGATCATTGTGACCGTGCACGTCTCGCCTCTGGTGTTGCTTCACCCGGTGTTGTTGTTGGGCCTAAATCTCAGAAGAAGGGGCCGTGCGCCGCATGTCGTATGCGGAATACGGCGGCTTTTGCAAAACTCGGTTGGCCGGGCTGGCCATTGGGGTGTCGGAGATTTCTGTAGCCCGCTCTCTACGGGCTCATTCACGCGTTAGGGATGTCGCTCGTTGAATGACTGGTGGGATCACCTCAGGCGTCTATTTTGGGGGGAGCTGGGATTGTGGAGGGCGACTGGAGCAGATACAAGACAGCTGAAAATTATTTCTGTAAAATAATTGTTTCACGTTCATATTTGGTGGTGGTGGTGGTGGTGATGATGATGTTTATTGAAGGGTGGACCTAGCCTTGCGTGGTATGCCGGCAATTGCTCACCCGATCAGCACCTTTTTACCGCTATGCGCGGGAATTCACCATGACTCGCTGAGGCTTGTGACACGTAAAAATTGCGGGATCAAACGAAAGATGTCCCTCCTCGTGATCCAATGGCCTTCCGGGAAAATTAAATCGTTCAAAGAGGCATGCGGAGCGGCCATCCTTCGCAGTTCTTTAAACAAAGGTAAGCGCTCCTCCGCATGCTCTCGGCAGTCCATAATAAAATGACCGATGTCGCCTGTAGCACCACACGTTTCACACAGAGGTGAAGCGATAATGTTCAGCTTATGGAGCCACGCCGGTGTCCGCGCTGAGTTGGTCCGGATGCGGAACAGTAAGGTTGCCTCTGTCCTCTTCATTCCTTTTGTGACACAAGATCGATGTTGTGGTCGCCAAAGAGAGCGGAAATGATCTTGTATGATTGTTTTTAAAATGCGCCGTTCATCTGGAGCCACCTTCAGAAGACGAGTGCACGATGTCGCTTCACGAGCCAACTGGTCCGCAGCCTCGTTTCCAAGCACTCCTACGTGGGAAGGGACCCACTGGAAGCGAACGCAAAATCCGTTTTCCTTTATCTGCTGAAGAAGACGCAGGGAGCATTGGCAAATTTTATCTGCTGGAAATCCAAGCTGCAAGAGTTGTAGGGCCGACTTGGAATCCGTTAGAATTACCGCATCCTGCACCCGAAGCGATTTGATCTTTTTCAAGGCCGCCTCGATCGCTATGCACTCTGCCGTTGTTGATGACGTCAACTGGTCAATGCGAGCCACCCAGGAAACGTTCATGCCGGGAATCACAAAGGCCGCTGCGCTGGTATCGGCTTCTCTGTCGACAGATCCGTCCGTGAACACATGAACACAATCTCTGTACGACCGGTCCAAGTGCTCAAGTGCTAACATTCTCGCTTCCGCCACTGGTGTATATTTCTTCGAGCGGATGCCCGGGATGGTGAGCTGACACTCCAAACTCTCGAAAGACCACGGTGGCTCCAAGCGATGTTGGTTCTTCCGCCGTTGCGGGTAGAGAATGCTGAGAGCGTTGAGCGCCGCGTATATGCGAGATTCCACCCTTAGGCGGAGACGCCTGAGCAAGGCCTTTGCGGCTGCGGACTCTCCCAGCCGGACAAGCTGCAAGAGCAACCGCTGAGACGCCATCAAACGATATTTGATGAAATGGTGGTCCTGCAAATCTCGTTCTCACTGGGTCGCAGAATCACAGCTGTACAACTGGCCTCTTATAAAGATTAGTCACGGCGACTGCGAACTCAGAGGAGTGACGGTAATGTCAGTGCTTCGTTGACATTGGCGCCCCCTGGTAGTTACCCTCACTCCATTCATTTTTGTGGAAGCAGTTCGTTCGAGATCCGTGAGAATCCAGCATTGGCAGTCGAATTTATACGGGCGCGGTTTTTTTTCTAGGCTTTGCATGCTACAGAAAACCGCCCGAAACGTGCAGACGTGGTATATGTGTGCAATGAGGTCGAGGACCCTGCATGCGTGAACAACGAACCTGCCCTGTTCAGCAAGCCACAGGCGGCAGCCGTGTAAGCTATTATTGCTGCGACTGTGTAGGGAACGTTCATCGATATAAAAAAAAACACTGCGTTAACCCATGTTAAAAAAAAAACGGTCGCCAAGCTGGCTGTGGTGCCTTCGGGAAGACCAGATACCACACAAATACATTATAGGCGGCTACTTCATTACACAGAGTCATCAAGGTGGTGTATTGACATTGCTTATCAGACTTCTGACGGAAAACTGAATACCTTGCTTACGGGCTACCACAGAAGACAAAGGGAAGAATCCGGGCGCTCCGGTGATTCCTATCACGCTGGAAGCCGATCCAGTGGCCACCTTGTTTGAGTCTTCTCAATGCAGTTTCCGAAATGCAAGCGAATTGCCATTTGAAATAAAGGTGTTTACAACTCCATTGAAGTCACTGTTGACGTCTTTAAAGATGCATATTATTATCTGAGAGGGCGCGTTCATACATTAAACGAGAGTCCTTCAAAAGGTTCTTGTATACGCGTTTGCTGAAGACGAAGATGACAGAAGGTGAATAAATGATTTTATTGTGCGTGTAGTATATTTATAGCGAAGCTATACCAGCGTCCTTTGAGCACATTACAAAAAAAACGGGTAGACAGATTAATAAATGTTCTCTTTACGACCAGAGGGTAAGAGCCATTGCAGTAATGAAAGATTACACCACCGTCCAGCTTAGAGCGTTCCAACTTTTCTCCCTCTCTTTCTAATCTCTTTTGACGAACTAATGCAGAATAGAAGCAACACTGCAATGTAAAGTGACGTCCCGCGGCGCTGAAACACGAAGCCAACACGAGACGTATGGACGCTGTTAGCGTGTCGGAAGTAAGGTGAATAATAATTCCGATCCCCAAAGCGCGCCTCTTCAATTACGTCCCCAGACTCAGGACGGGGATCCTTCGTTAATTTTTCATTCTTGGCGACTGGCCATTATATGGCGCATGTACGGGAAATTTAAAACTGCGCCGGGCAGCAATTCGTTATTGCCGGCTAAGCTCTCGCTGCGAGCACTGCCCACGCTGCACTCAGCAAAAGCCTGCTCGATCCGTTTATACAAGATTCCGCGCTCTCCTACTCCACGCTGGCGCCCTTGTATAATATAATGCTCAAAAAGAAAGCGCTCGAGCGCGCTCAAAGAACCGCAGGGAGAAAAAAGTGCCCGGCAACAACGGCACGGGGCGCAATAATTACGCTTCGGGATTATATCGCGAGGTCGAAATAATAAGCATAAGCAGGAGCTTGGCACGTTTAATAAATGTGTCCAGTGCTGCGCCGCTGTGCGATTCGGATCGGCTTGGCTCCGCTCGCTGCCGAGTGGGTCGTTATTTATGCTTCCACCAGTTCGGCGCAGTGCCTGTGATTCGTGGAAAAAGAACGTCGGTTTCGCTGAATTTATACGTTCGCATCGAATTTGTCTCTGGAATTCGCGGAACCTTTAGCGTTATTTGAAGTGCCTTTCGATGCTGAATCAAAATGATCACAGACGATCACGCCCTATCGATGAGAATTTGAAGAGCGGAACGATTTCCCAAACGGTTTCAAAGTTGGGCTCACTTTCAAGTGAGCGGTGGTGGGTGATTTATAGGGTGATTTATAGACACTGCCGTTCATGCATCAATTCTTCGTTTGCATTGCTATTGTAATGACGGCAACTCCATCACACAGGCAATGCTACATGCTTCGATGCCGTCTGATAGCCAGTGCTGATGCTTTGTAATCATTAAAATAATATAATCTTCGAAATTTACAAGGAGGACCCAGGTTATGTCTCACAGCCAATGCTGCCATGCTCGTACGATTCACACTGCTTAACAGTCAACAGCACGAGGTGTTTTTTTATGCGTCAACGATTTCTTGCTTGTTATGTAATTACTGGTGAGGGTACGGCAACTGTATTATAAATCAAATGTTTTTATGGCCAATCACTCACAAAATACGCGATATGTCGTGCACTGTATTCATGGGCAAGATTTCGTGACCCGTGAGCGATTGATGGTTTTGGTGTACATTTCCATCATCCTGTTTCTGCAAGACCGGTCGGTATATCGGTCCATTCTTCAGAATCCCGTCGCATTAGCGACCATGGTTAAAAGTCGGCGGTTGAGTAAGAGCGGGAGAAGGGCCCATATGTGGGCAGAAAAATCATTCAAAGAGAGGTCTTCGTATCAGGTCTACTCATGTGCAATCCTCCTCTACGTGCTAAGGCCCGGATCCAGCTTTGATTGCAGCGTTGGGCCAGTCGGTATTTCATAGTTAAAAACAACAGGACATAAGTACAGTTGCCAGGAAGCTGGAAAGGAAAAGAATGGAGCACAGTGTCGTCTCCTGATGCTCCCTACAAGCCTTGCTCGCATCTTATCCACCACGTAAACCATTTTCAAGGATGTACTGGTAGGTTATTGGGAACAGATGAACATGACAGTACGGGAGGTGGCGTTTTAGGAGTTTTCTAAACGTCATGGCATGGACCAGTGTTAATGCAAACTACCTTGCTTTGCCTTGCGACAAGCTGCGTATAGTATGCGCAATAACACAGTGAATGCGTTTTCTTGTTAAGAAATAAAAAGGGAACTACCATCAGCGCACAAAAAGGTGCAGCAAAAATCCTTCCAAAGACCCGTTGCGGAAAGTGTCAGCTGCCAAGTAAAGTATTTCCTGTAGCAAGGCGTAGTACCTCACTTCTCAAATTAGAAAAAAAAGACGTTAAGACGGGAGGACCTAGAAGCCGAGCAATTTTTACCGCATTTTTTACTACCGTGTGCCATGTGGGAAAGTTGTAAGCGTCTGGGTCCTCGCGTCTTGCCCGAAAGGGCAACTATGTTGATATGTAAAAAATTCTGAAATGCAAGCTTTACAAGTTCCGTAAAGGTTATTTCTTATACGATTCTATCAACGTGTCTACAAATTGCGATTATAGGGGAAAACGATAAGAAAGGAAGCGGACTCTGGATGTGTTATAAAACAATCTGCTGTTGTCGTGAAGGACCAGCTGTCATACGCCACAATTTAACAACCGATGAGCTCTGCTCCCTTACTCGGAGGAATGCTGTTAATCAGCATGTCTGTCAACCACCAAAGCGTTTCTCACAAGGGGAACATAAATGACTAAAACCCCCGGCGAAATTTCTTGGTAACTAGTCAGTGCGGTTCTTCGGCGTATAGAGCGAACGCCACGCTACAATCGCGCTCAAAATTATACAGTGCAAATCAACAGGGACAGATTCATGGTGACGTCAACACATATCACTGCACATTCGCGCATGTCCGTAGTTTCACAATGTGCGAGGTTAGTCATTTATTATGACGGCCTCAGAAATGCTCGTTGATGTAGACCGCAGGCTCCAGCTGATTGCACGGAGTGCCACATTTTCCGGTGCATCGATGTGGGGCTCTGCGGAGAATGAAGGCGACTTCTTCAGGACAGCCCACACAAGAAGAGCGGCCGACAGGTAGAGCAGCCGCGGTGAGATGACGTGGCCCGCACTCGGCATCCATCTGCTGGTCGGAGAAGGGCGGCGGAAGGTCGCGCATTGGTTTATTGACACAACCTACGTAACGCAAACAGAAGCAACCGCACACTGCTCGGGATACTATGTCGCACCGATACAAAATGGCCGGAGTTACAATGCAAACGTAGAAATATATAAAGCATTTAATTATATAAGGACGAACTCCCTCGAAGCTGACTGTCGATGACTCTTCTCGGTAATCAATTCGACTTGGAGGTATTTTACCCTGTTCTTTTTAAAGATTGACGAGAGCGATGAGTACATTTAAATTACCTCACGGCAAGAGGATCCCCGCGCATTTATTGCGTACCTAACAAGCTGGCAACAGCAGCTCATCACGCATGGGGGTCCCAAATAATGCCTCTGACAGTAAGTAAAGCACTCAAAAAACAGGCCGGCTTTACTGGCCGAATCACAAGAATTACGTGCGTGGGGACGATGGGGAATGTCAATGAACGCAGAAGGTTGATACAGAAAATTAGTGATTATAGGTGCCAACTTTTATTCAGTAACCTGTGGCAAGAAGTTATCCGTGTAACTTGAAATCATGCGCTTGTAATACAGACAATCTTGCATTCTAAGCAGTTTTACAGGGTTGAGGCTGCCACCTTGTGAGCAACTTCAACAAGGTAAAAATTTGGGCTGGTTGGTGCGTATTCAAGAATTCTTCTGAGCAACATGCGCCTCTACCCTGTCTGAGGTCAGCAGTAGAAGTGTTGTTGTAATGGTGCTCATATGATAAAAAAGGCTGGGCGTGATCAGGATGGGCCTGTGCTTGGAACACTTGCATCTGAAAACTGTCAGGGCAGGGAGAGTGGAAAGTGCTTATATTTTGAAGGCCTCCTGGTTAAAGGACTCCGAGAAGGCACAAAGTTATCGCAGAAAAAACGATCAAATACGCATAGGCACTTTACCCCAGCTCGCAGGCAGCAGAGACTTGCCGACCACGTTACCGTACACCCAGCTACAATGCAAACAGGCGTGCTTATGGTGTCAAAACAAACGTTAGCAACGCACCGGCTCAGATGGGTGCAGGGAGTGCTATGACATTTTTTTCTTGCAGTGGAATAAATTTCTTGATTCATTTATTATTTCTACGTGCAAAATGGCATATTAAGGACATTGTAGGGTCATGGCGTCCCAAAGTGCGGGGAATCTCTGTCAGTCCTGGACGTTCGCGTGTTTCCTGAACTACACTACATTACACTACACTGCACGAAAAAGAAACAGGTATGAGCAAAATGAATATTTCAAAAACCACAATGAAGAATCCCACGGCAAAAAAGTAAAAAAGTAGACTCCGCCTTGCCTATGGCATGATTAGATTTTTCTGGGCGATTGCTGGACGATTTTTCGTCAACGAAGAGAGGTGTGTAGAAATTTTGCAACGATTCACACAATTGCAGAAACACTCGAGACCGCAGACTCGCAACTCCTGGCAGTCTCTCTTTTTCGAGGCCGCCATCGTTCCAAGCGCTGCCCACTCGTTGATCCTGAATTACTAGCTCGAAGCAAAGCGTGTTTAGGCCGCTCAAGGTTGGCGACGGATAAGGGGCCAGTACATCGAGGACGCTGTGAACATTCGCGCTGAGAATTATGCCAGATAATAAATGTCGGTTTGCGCTAAACTACGCCGGGGGATTATCGGACACTCCGGGGAATATTCAAATCTGCTGTCAAGTATGCCCTAGATGTCATTTATATCTCTTAGGCAAGTGCTATGACTTTGTGCTTCTAAGGGTTTCATCATGTTTGGCATCGCAAGTAAAAAGTGCGAGCAAGTGGAACATTGGGCAACAACGGAACTTGAACCTGTTTGTCAGGCATTTCCGTGTGGTGCCGTGTACTCGAGCCGGATGGGTCGATAACGGGATAGAAGTACAAGCACCACCACAGAAATTTCAAAGTTCATTCATGCATAAGGCAACTTCTTTGTATGGTTCCGGAAAGTAACACATTTCGAGCGGTAGCGAAAGGCCCGTGTCCGGTCCGCTACAGAAATGCGTCATTGTATTGCCAAGCAAGGGAAATCGCAGAAAAGCAAAATATAATAATTTTGTAACCCCAGAAAACTATACAGGCTCGAGTTTATATAAAAACATACATCGTGGGAAAGGGGGGACTGAGCTAGCACTCTTTAGATGAGGCTGGAGATTTTCGGAGAGCCCTCAGTGCTGCAGTAGACAAAGCCAGGCTAATGATGATGATGATGATGATGATGGTCCGTTTAATATTTTAGGCTTTGCCTCAGCGGCGTAGTACAATTCACGCTGCTAGTGTATGTCGTTGGGACCAAGGATTTGTGGATATAAGTTGCTGATCATCAGAGTAAACTGGCACTGTTCTTAGTACGTAGCCTTCTCTGTCCAAACGTTAGGTACGGCTGGTGTCCAAACGTGAACGATTAAATACGGTCTCTAAATCCTCTCAGCAACACAATGAGGAATTTATTCCAACTATTCCTTCTTTCTGGAATGCTCGCAGAGTGCATTCCATCGAAGAGGACAAGGCGACTGTTTCGCTTTGCTGACTCCGGCTACTATGCACATTTGGAGTAAGCCAAACGTGTCATGAAAGCATTGTGATCATACAGCATTGGAAGTGCTGGCTGATATGGCTGTAACAATTAATCTATCTAATGGCAGAGCAAAGGCCTCAAGTTACGGAAATGTGTGTTCGGCTCACAGAAAAAAAATGCCTTGGAAATAAAAGTGTAATTCTGTAAATCGGGGCATACCAATGAACAGACAAAATTTTGTTGCCAGACATTTTTGCCTGTTCATTGGTGTGCCCCTGCTCCGTCTTACTGTGGAAGCGTCAAACACGGCAGACAAATCCCTCAGCAAGATGTTTAGTTAACACGAAAACATGCGGCGACCGAGCCTTCTCGTCTCGAAAACTTCTAAGCGCACCCAGGAAACACAGTTCTGCATGCCCGAGGTTGTTTATGAGATATTATTATCGCAACTATCACAAATTCTTATCTTTGTGCTCATAGCATCATTGACGTTACCAACTGATGAAGTGCGGAATTATCGTTAATCATCTTAATAGTTACGATATATGATCATCATACTCCTTCGGCCGATCACGTGATCAACGATGGCGATACTACCAAGACAGACATCCTTTGTGAAGCAACCAAAGCCGTAGAAAATAGATTGCAAGTGATTTGCGTGATAACAATGCAGAGGTAAAGATCGGAAAGATAGGAGGCGATCTCTAGCAAACCTGATTGTTGCCGAAAAAAGAGTAAAGGTTCAGGTACAGGTCTAGGTAAAAAGTTTAGGTAAAAATACTTATTGCGCTGCCTATAAATCAAGTGATTACAGTGTTGGTCGTTCTTTTTATGTAAGGGAAGTTATGTCGACGTAATTATCGAACATCTCCGGAACATTTAGGTGAGTTATTTTGTAGTTAAATTTTGTAATTAAATATGTAGTTAAATTACTTGGACGGAGCAATGGTACCATATATTGTAACGTTAGCCTCTCCTGATTACAAAAGCAACCAATCCAACGAAACATATCAAGAAATGAATTTCAAGCGATTTTGTAATTGCTGAGTTCAGGCTATCTAACCTAATTAACAGAAACAGGTTTAGGAGACTGTTCGCGATAGCCGAGTGGATGTTAGACCATTATATTCAACTTCACAACATACACGAATTTTTATTACCCATATATCTATTCTTTTTCCAAAAAAGTTTTTTCAGGAAAACTCTGTTGGGATGTGGCAATAATATGCTATATTGTTCGCATCCTTTTTTCTTGTTCGTTGTCAGCTGCCGAAATTTACGTCTTTAGAAGGTTCCCGATTAAAAGATTGCCCAATTAGTTTGTTTATTGCATTCTAGAATAGCGGAATACTGCCTCTCGTTACACATTCACTGAAAGTTGGTCGGCTTCTCCCTTTATTTGCCGACATTTTTCACACAATTTAGATTATTTTATGCCGGGCACAATTATTGAGACGATACATTCCTTGTGAATACATTAACGTTCACGCTTTAGACCTGTTCTGCATTAGGCTGGTATTCCGATACTCGGCAGTGCGATTTATGGACAGGTGTTGCCCATCACAGTCCCAAAATGCCACAAAGCATTACTTCGTTTTTTAAATGACACAGGCTTGTCTAAACAATTGTAGAGACACTGTACCATTGTTCATTTGCCACTTGGTTAGTTGAACTGTACAGTTTAGGCTTTATTATCGCACATTGTTTTGTTTTTGTAGTTACCCTTCATTTTACTTTTCTTGCACCTCGAGCTCTATTCCCTGTCTCTTCAATACCCTTTCTTTCTCTTTAAATCCCTCCTTCCCACTTCCCATGCGTAGGGTAGCCATTTGGACTGTAACCTGGTTCACCTCCCTCCCTTTTGTGCACTGTATTATCCTTCCTTCCCTCAGTTTAGGGCGAGCTTGTTCCCACACTTAAGAGTAATTTAATTAACACGCGCTGGAAGGTGCCAGTATTCTGCGAAGTAGTTCCCGCGAGGAATTTTTCTGGGAGACTTCCGAATAAAATCGGAGCCTTAACCCTTTCGACCCTGGTGGTGTCAATTGACGCCATCACCTAAAAGTTCCTCTAGCGCATAGAGAACGAAACCAAACATGCCAGTTTTCTGGGGAATGGTTCTTCAATGATGGTTATTGCGATAGATATCACTGTTGTGGCATTTTAGTAGAACTTGACGCTACAAAGAAGAAGCTCCGGTGAAGACAAAATTACGCCGTTAAGCAGAGTGTAGTATTGGGCGAGTTGGTGATTCATCTTAACAGAAAGAAAGACTTAAGCTGAGGCACACAGGACGAGCGCTCGTCCTGTGTGCATCAGCTTAAATCTTTGTTTCTGTTGCGCTGTATTGTTAAGAAATTACGACATTAACACTGAAAAAATTGCGGCCTGAGTTTTCTTCCCAAGATTGTATATCTATAAATACGTGGACTGCGAAGCTCATTTTTGTAGGTAGGTTCCTGTAGTCCTGAGGTGTATGAAAATATGCAAAGGTCATGTCTCTGCTCAACACGAAATATTTAGTTTCCAGATGTCCTAATAAATTGCCTCCTTAATAAACCTGTTATTATTTGCACATTCAGCTCTATTTTTTGTTTGTGGGCTTAAGGGAGCCTAAACTTTAGGAAAACACAAAGAAACCATTGTTTTGATTGGAGTAAAAACATCGGGGCTGAAAGGGCTAAAACTCCTGAACGAAAGACAGAGCTCCTGCACTGAACCCCAAGAGCAGCAAATAAAACAAATTGTTGAAGGGATGCTTTGTGTCGTCCCAATTATCAAATATCAAATGCGCCCTCCCCTCGCCCCTTCTCCTCTCGGCCTTCAAAACAAGTAGTATGTAATATTCGGCGCTTGGTTTCAACATCTGTTACAGAGTACAGTTATGGAAAGTGACTTGCCATAAGCTGCTGAAAAAGAGCGCTCTTTCAGATCGGCCCGACCAATGGCAATATTTTGTGCATTATGATTTTAACAATTCTATTCGGCGAACTAAAGTTGCTTTTTCTGAGTATACCGACGGCCTGCAGCAAAATCTTCAATCTCGCTTAGCTCGTTTAGCAATCTTATAATGCCTTCACGCTGCAAACTTGAGCTTCGTTTTATCGATTGTTGCACATGCTGGGATAATTCAATCGCTGTTTTCATCATCGTACGCAGCTTGGAAAGCCGCTGCCGCAACGTCCAGAATTAGGGCTTCTTTGAACAGCTGATCTGAATGCTGATTGCTTTAAGTATACTTCTGGATGTTCAGCAGGCTCCACGTGGGTTGAGAAAAACTCTCAGCCTCACTGCCCCATATCGGTGATGGGCGATCGCTGCGGAAATTCGCTCTCATTCTAAGCGATTCTTACAAAGTGAGTCTTATCATATTGATGCCGTGAAAGATTTGCTTTATTGACGCACCCTAGAAGTCGGCTCAACCAAACTCGCTGGAATATTAAGTCGTTTCCAAAGCCAAGCTAAAGTACATTCTCCCTCGCAGTTCTGGACAAGCAATGTAGGAACGTGCGTGTGGTGAGTGCAGCTAAAAACGTGGTACAGCGAAAGGGAGCGATATAGATATTTAACCTAACCTACCTAATGAGGACACGAAAAACAAATGTCGAATCTACATCTCCACTTCGTTCACCCTTTGTGCGCTAACGCTGCAGGCAGATATTCAGCGAAGCACCTTGAAAGCCGTCCTGACCTGAAACTACGTTCAACGAAACAAACAACGTAATTAGGCTTGCGGGAAGTTCACATCTCTCTACTTTTTCGAGCGCTCCTCCATCCTTGTTCGTGCACTTCGATCACGAAGAGCTGTGGAGCAGCGTTGGCAGGCATGCGCAAATGCCGAGCTGTTAAACGCGTGCACGAATTACCATGGGCAAGCAGCATAAATGTGGAACCCAGAACGTGTAACCTGGCAGAAAATACGGAAACAACAGTGCAATCAAAAGAACGTACAGAGATGGAGGTAGAAGGAGAGAGAGCTAAGAGAGCTAAATCTGCACGTATAAGCGCGCTCCTTAAGTGAACATCAGGGAATGTTGCACAAGAAGAACTTTCTGCATTCCAAGGCCACGATCCTACACCGTCGTTTCTGCCGGTACATAAGCTGTGATTTTTTTTGGAAGGCGTTAGGCCAGGCAGCCCGCCAGTCGCCATTTCCCCAAGTAATCCGAGTGGGAACAAAGCGGGGACTGACACCTCTGTATCTGCTGAAAGCAGGTCTCGCACCAGAATAGGCACTCCGAAGGAACCTCGCTTTGTCCGAATCATCGGGAGAAATTGTGTCCTAATATTTTCAGTCATTTTAAAGAGATAGGTGCAGTATTCAAGCGGGACGTACCAAAGGCCTGCTACCTGCGAGGCGTTTTAGAAGCCCACGTGCCGACAGGGACAAAAAGAAAGAAAGGGGAAACACGGCCCGTCGGGAGAAGCGGCCAGCTAGGACCTGTCACAGGCTGCGTCGAGGCGGGCTTCTCCGGGCGGCTGGACGCCGTAAATCAATTGACGCCTCAGGTGAAAGCACGACCGGCTAGCCCCGCTCCCAGACGCATATCACGTCCGGGCGTTCGCTAACTGCACGCCTGCAGAGAGAGCTTTCCTGCCGTGCGTCGGAGCCCGGCACCACAGCAGCTCTAGTCTTAGGCTGCGCTCGCTAAGAGCCTGCACCTGCCGCGTTGTGGCCTCAGCGCTAACTTCAACTATTAGGCCAACCACCCAACGAGTTAGAGTACATCGCGCGGACGCGTTGCAGCGGAAAGGCGTTCCTCATGCCAGCCATAACGTTAATCACATTTCTCGGTGCTTAGTTTTGTACTGGCCGTTAACGACCTAGAGAGACGCGTCTGGCGTGGCGCCTATGTTTGTTGGCAAGGGACAAATGTTTCGTGCATGTTTTTTTTTTTCTATTGCTTCTTAAGCTGGGGGCTGACCAGCTAGCCAGGAATAGTTACTTGGAAGTACTATCCCAGCGACGTGAGCTGCTACGCACTGCTTCGTACTTTACTGGGATCGCGTGGAAGCGCTACATAAAAGCAAACCAAGAACAATACTGTGGTTATGGCTGGCCTTGTGCGCAGCATGAATTTTTGAGTATTCTCGGCGCTCGGTAAAACATTAAAGGACTCTTCCAGCGAACGCACAAGCTAGAACGAGTTCAAAGGAGAAGAAAATGATATTGCGGCATTCCACAGTGAATATATACAGGTCTCTGCTACGAGACGCGGCTTAGCCACGACAAATCAGCATTCCATTTGGTAAAGCGAACACCTATATAGTGAAATCAAAAAGCGGTTTTGCGTTTGAGGGAAATATTTAGGTCATTTAAAAAGACCACGAACACAAAATGTATCTTCTATTAATTCGTCGGTTTTTGGTGTGAAATCATCGAATACCATACCTATATTCGCGCACCCACATCTATTTACGTTCAATCATTGGAAAGAAAAAGAAATCGTGGCGGAGCTCTAGTGACCTTCGCAAAATTTCTCCAGACGTCCCCTATACTGCCGTGTCGATAGCTCACGTCGGTGGTTGTAACACCAGATTGAAAAGGTTTGTAAGCGAAGGAAGCGAATTAAGCCACGTATTAAAGATAGCGGTTTCTGAACTACAAGAACATGAAACATTATTCAATGAATAAGCGTATCAGCCAACCCATTGATGGCGGGTACGTCCAAAAGGCCACGAAGGGTAAAGACACCTCTGTTCAATTTTAAAGGCCTAGCCTTTGGTAACTCTCTGAGCTTCATTCCATCCACAAAATATATTTATTCGTCACCGATAAAAAATGGTTCAAGATTACTATACTCCGTAATGCGAAATTTCTGCACAGCGCAAACTACCATCTTCTCGATCACGGCGCACAGCATCTACGTCTCAGGAAGTGATCGTTTGATCAACAAACGCACGGTGGCGCGTGCTACTCTGCCGTTATCTCGTAGCGCGTCGCCGCCGCCGAGCATGTTGTTGTAAATTGTGTTTGAACCTCTCGCGCAAATCTCTCGTGGTTCGGATAAGCCACGCAATGGGTAACATGTGTTCCCTGCCTCCCCCTCACACTTTCGCCAACGTCACCAACGACGAGCGTCTCGTGAGGGCTCGGCATACTTCCCTCCCCCTCACATTTTCGCCACACTGTCCTCCGCCGTTTTCTTTGTCTTCGTTCGCTCGGCAACGACGCCGTCGCCGCCGCCAAACCAGAGTAGAGACCGCCAAAGGGCTGCGCACTAAAAGGCACGAAATATTAAAACTTCCAGATGTAGCGCTACCGAGACGTATCATGGGGAGGAGTGACGTAAATGTTAGCAGCGTTTAATTGCTCGTTAGCATTCCAGCGGTACACAAAAATGCAACCACAGTCACCTACTCATGTTTCTTGGCGGTGGCTTACGTCAGTAGCCGCCAATCGCACAAGACTGTGCGACGTCATAAAGAAATCGCGGGAACGCGGCTGGGAAGCCGTTACGGCTTTATATGTTCTCCTTAACATCCTCATTATTGCCTTGAAGTTTGCGATAAAAGTGGTATCATTGTTATGTGGACAAAGTTGTCTTTTTAAATATTACAACTTCTATTTTGTCTTCAAGGGCCCCTGCAGCAGCTGACAAGGATGTGGCGCCACCTATCAGTGCCTCTTGAAACCACGAGGCGGTTGTTTTGGCGACCCATAATATCTGCCCAGCATTACTGTGGAAAGTAATTAGGTTTCTTCCGACATTTCTGCTAAAGGTGCATATTCTTATACCCAGTAGCTTCCTAAGTGAGACCTTTGTTATTCAATGTAAAAATGCCGTCCAATCGTGATACCGCTACATTGCAGGGAATGCATACTATCAACGTACGCACTATGTTTTCCGTGCACAGTCGCGGTTTCTGTTGGACCGTGCCTTTTGGAAGATCTTCTGCCCACCCACTACCTATTTCCGGATCCTTTGCGTCGCGAATTATCTTTGAGAAAGCGTCAAAATCAGCATTCACGAGGTGTACTGTTGGGCGAGTTGGTAGTTCGGTTTGAAATTAGCTAAAATTAGCTACAGCGCGAAAACAAACAAGGACACAGAAGGACGCCGGATGCGCATGCGACAGACACAGACGGGCGCGTGACGAACCTGCTCAGTAGAGTGAGAGGAAAAGGTTGCCTTTATCCCGTACATTCACGGCTTGTCTCACGGTCTAAAAAACATTCTCAACAGTGTACACATGAAAGTAGCGCTTATCGCTTCTCACGAGCTCGTGAAATTTGCCAAAGACACTACAAAGACAGGTGCGAAGAAGTTTGGGTGTCATGTAACGCATGGTGTGTAGTACGTCCCATGTATGGAGCGTGTGGTTTATCGCATTCCCTGAAGAAATGTGGGTACTTTTATGCCGGCTAAACTGGCAAATGCTGTAATGACCAATTGAGGGAGCACGACAACAACGTCTAAAAAAGGAACGATGGCTTCTTAGCCTTGCATTTCCAATATTCTAGGTGCTAACCTCAGTTTGACATGTGCAAGGTGATAAGCAGAAGTGAAAAGCAAACAACGCGACAAATAATTGAAGCATACGAAATTGAAAGACAGGGTAGTAAATGTGTACGCCGGGCGTCCATCACGTTGTCCCAAAAAGAGATACATTTTCTTTCCAATGCGTCCTGTGCATCGGGTATAATTAACTTGGTGTCTGTGTAGATTAAGCCAAGCGCGAGAATGCGTGATAAAGTGGTGGCGTGCTATGTCTATCTGTTATTATTTTTACCTGTGTTAACATGATGTCTGTCTATAAAAAGTTCATGGTTTCTCTTTTTGAATTCAGTTGGAAGTCAGGGCTCCTGCCATCGTCCTTGTTTGTCCTCGTTTCTTTTCGCGCTGTAGCTAATTTTAAATTCTAAATTCCCCCCTTTGTTCGCAAAATTATTCCTCAACCAGCGTATAGTTTTCCATCCGTCAAGGGTACCGGCAATCCATCCGATTTCCTTTACGCAGAGTGGCCAATTAAATAGTTCGAAAGAATTAAAAATAATTTCAAAACAAATTTAGTTCCCTTCCCCTCTGAGAAAAAGCTCCTTTGAAGCTGGGCGCAGTCCACGGAGTGCACAAAAAATCCCGTTTGTTGGTAATTTCCGATTGAGCATACACTCTAGCCAATGACATGAATAAAACCAGGAAGCTCTCGAGGTTTCCTCTACTTGGCAAACATGCGGCTGTTTCCTTCCCGTATCGTAGTCATTTTACTGTATGGGTAACACACCAGCCCCATCCTCAATCACTGACGACACCGCAAAGGTCTCATTGGGCCGTTTGGCATCCACGTTTGAACCTTCCGCCAGCACAACGTACATGTCATCAGCGAGGGCATAAATCCTATAGCTTCGATCGTCAAACTCGAAAATCCTTATCAGGTGCAATAGCCCAGTCTCCGACAAAAAGACAGGAGCCGCCAGCTGTGCTGTTTCTCCAGACTTGCACCACTAGTGGGAGCTGCGCCAGTTTCTTTTCCATCTGATATAGCATGCTGAGCTTTCTGCAGGACAAACCTCGTCAGCACGCTTAAACTACATACTACGAATACTATACTCCTTCACAGTTTGTTTAATTGTCCAGAGCAGCGATTTCGAGCATTGATTGTCAGAGCATTCGGCCTCTGCCTTCATGCACGCCCCCTGAGTGGCAGAAACACGGCCCTTACAGACGCACTAGAGCTATCAGTGAATGCGCCGCGAGTGCAGAATCTCAGACCACATAAGCACAAGTCGCATCGCATTGTGAGGACCACTTTCTACAGCGTCCACCGTCTGCCGGCCGCCGACCGGCACCGTCTAGTGCCTGTCTGGCAGAACCACTGAAAATTTCCTGCATGGAACGCCACTTCCTTTACCAGCCGCGCAGAAATCCTCGGGATGGTTGTGGGGTCACCTATATCAGCAGCAATGCCAATAACGCTGCTGCTACTATACTCGAGATTATGCACTCTAATATACTACTGCAGTATAGTTTACTATAGTATACTATTATACTATACTATACTACACTATGCTATACTGTACTATGCTATACTATACTATACTATACAACACTATACTCTACTCAAGAGTTTGCATATTCTCGTGCACGAGATTATGCGAATACTATGCCCATCTATGGTCCGTGGTCAACTCTTACTATTTCGATGCTGCAAACTTTGTCCAACCTATTTTGTTTGGGGACTCACTCGTGCAATACTGTACGCTAAAACTGGCCTGAGCTTTGTGCCATGATACATGTATATCTAAGAAACACCATAACACAAAAATCACATATTGGAACATTTATAATGATTGATTATGAGGGTTTAACGCGCCATCGCTGCACAGGCGATGACGCACGGCGTAGTGGAGGGCTCCGGATTCATATTGACCAGCTGGGGGTTTTTAACGTGCGCCGAAATCTAGAGCACACGGGCGGTTTTGCTTTTCGTATCCATCAGAAAAGTGGCCGCCGCTGTGGGGAATCGAACGCATATTGGAACAAAAAATGGACAATCAAGTTGCCTTGAAGAGAGATAATAGAAAAGCTGCACATAAAAGGTCACTGTACCCCCATAAGCAAGAGATAACATGCAAACAGTGTAAAAGAAGCACAAACCCTGGGCCGTGGGTGCAAAATGACATTATGTACGGGACGCTGTAATTCGCCAAACATGACTGGCATAAAAGTATGGTACGACCTAGGCACTGATATTGAGCTGCATTGACTTCATACTGATTTGCTTTGTTTGTGAAGGACAAACATATCAGGCCCTGCTCTACGCAAAAAGACGACGTACAAACGTAGGTATGGTGGTATAGGATAGGGTCTGCCGAGTTAGGTAGCTTTGGTTTGTTTCCATTGACGTCGTGTCGGGTGCTATTCGTGTCTTTTTTTAATGAATTAGTTCGGAAGAAAGCCCTGTTTCCATGGCGCTCTTTTTGGGAAGTTCGTTGTACTACACAGCGTTTCGCGACACCGAAAGTAATGACAGGAGAAGAGCCACCGGCCAAATTAATCGTTTGAAAGCGAATGGGGGTACCTTTCTATATGCGTAGCAGGGCAACGCGGTACGTGGCAGGTCGATGCTGGTTCAATCAATATAAGAACAGAATATTGATATAGTTTAGCTCAGTATTGATAGCCACGCTGTTGATATGTAAATTTCCTGTGGGGGGATAGCGTGGGAAGCTTTTATTTATAAGAATGAACAATGTGATTTGGACAAATGGTCCACCGCACAACGCGTTAGGACTAGGGAAAACAAGGAACTAGTAGAAACGCGAGTATAAAGAAAGATGGCAAAGATAGTAAACCAGAAAGTAATGACGTTGATACCTTCAGGCCGCCTTGTCGTGTCGTATGTGTTCGTGTAACACATGGACGACAGCCAATAGACGGCGCACGTAATATCACCACACGAATTTGCGTATAGAAGGAATCAGTGCGAAAAAAAAAGTGACAAATTTCATGAAAATCTCCCGCACGTGGCAAAGGTTGTTAAGGCCTTTTGTTGATACCGGCGAGCGCTGTTCATAGCCCTATTACTGCCCCAATTTTCGAAAGCTACCTCTGCCTGTCGCCTGTGTGTGATGGATAGTATCTCGGATCACGCAAGCTATCGTCCGTTCCTCCAACATGGCTGCTTCCGCTGCTGGAGTCACACGTGGAGTTCTGTTTTTCGAGTCCGGGCACAAGCACGTTCGACAAGGCTCCAGAAAGTTCGTTCAATGGCGAAAGCCCATATCAGAATGTAATCGCTGCTCTCGATGCTATTTTAAGTGCTGAGCGCTTTTGGGGCCCGGATTTTCGTCGTAGCTCGTCCGGGGTCACGGTATCTAGCAACCTCAGTCACGCGGCGCCACGCACACAAGATCATTGCATCCCTTGGTCTGGATGGAACTTGAGTCTCTCGCGTTACGAAGCCGATGTTAATCCCTTAGAGCCACAGGTTACTCAAATCCGAAGTGTTGGGGGTGATATTTGGGTTGCGCCGTTTCCATGGATACTGCCATTGCTAGGCCACTAGAAAGTACACAATAATAAAAAATAAAAAATCATAAAATAACGCCCTAATTACCCCAAATTAATGAAAGCCAATCCAGTTACTAATGAAAATGTGGACTTGCTGAAACCATCAAACACCTTCATAGTTGATTATTGTAATGGCATTTCAGATGGCATGAAGGCAGACGTCGGCACGCTAGCGTGATGGCAAGGTGGTGGATGTCGGTAGGCGACGGCACATCGGTGGATGACAATATTCTAATAATGGTAGTGTTGATGATAGCAGGTTGGATGACGGTGTGACGGCAGATATACGAGGAATTGCGCAAAAATGATGAGGACATTAAAAGAAAAGATGCTACGCAATGCTAACTTTACACCGATTTCATGTCTTCCGAGCACATTTATAAAACATCATTTCCAGCAAAAAAGTTAGCTCATGGTCAGGCTTTGCGTTTTGATCTGCCCATTCTTGCCGTGATTAATTTCCTGCTATTCTGCCACAATGCTCAGAAAATTCACCAAGCATCCCTTTTGTGCGAGTTTGGAGGTTTGTGCTGAAGTGCTTGACAGTATTACACGAAACAAACTTGTTTAACCTTCTACTATACTGTTCTGAAACAAATATCAAATTTGATTACTATTCTCAACAGGTGGCCAGCTGGAAAAAAAAAATTATTTAATTGCACACCAAACACACAGATCAGCTGAATACAAATATATACTCACAATTCACATGCTTTCTTAGATATCTTGGCGTGCTCATTCTGATATGGTCATTTGCTTGTGACCGATTAGCTTCTTGCCATTCTTCTTCGCCATAAAAATCGAATATCTGTAAGATAATACAATTTTCATGAAATTGAGTGAAAACCATCCCGCTGGAACTCCCTTTAGTCCATGGCATGGGCGCTGACCAAGGCATGGTGCTCTTGGCCGGGACTGCTTTTGGGGTCATCGCATGGTGGAAATCCCTTTCCCGAACCAGGAGTTTAGAAAAAAAGATTGCTAAGAAATTAACCAGTTGACTAGCTTTTACTCTACATTTTACCACTCGGAGAAAATGTGCCTCTAAGAAAATGGGCCTTCCGCTAATTTTCCCTGCTTGAACCACCTTTTAAGAACACAAATGCAAAATACTTTCACAATTCATTCCTTCTAGAATTAAGACGACGCCTTCGAAATGATCATTTCTAGGCGAATTTCAAGTGACTATCCGATACTTTCAGTTGGCAGCACAGCTAGCGCGACGTCATGTCAATCACCCCAGAAAGTTTTCTATCCGTCTGACATATGAAGCAACTGCTTCAGCTGTATGGCAATTATTTTCCGACCTGCTAGCTGTTGGCACAGTTTTCCTGAATTGATTTGTTCCCTTTTTCGAATTCTCTTCAGAATTTCACCTTCCAAATATGAGAAAAAAAAAGAATACCGGGCGACTCAAGCATGCACTGCATAAGAGTATTCAAAGATTGTAAGTCTCTCTTGCCACACGGCGCGCACTGATTGGTCGCGATACAAGCGCCGGTGTGAGGAGAGGTCGCGCGGTTGCTGAAGCGGTGGCGCCCTCTCTTGCGTTGAACGAGACTTAAGAAATTTGAATGCCCCATCTGCCCCAGCTTTGGGAGTGCCAGTGGTCAAGGCGAGCGCAGTGCAATGCCAGGGCCTTGCCCTATGCGTTCGTCCACATAAAGAGAATTTATTAAAAACTAGTTACAGATAGGACCCGCTGTAGTTAGCTACTACACGGGTCGACAGAGCACAGGATTTACGCAATGTGCCACAGAGGAAAGGAAGTGACGTCCTCTGTAATCAACGAGGCCTTGGCAACAGATGTTTGCCTTTTCTTGCTTCGACTGACCACCTGACCCGATGAGGCCTAGCGTCGAGAGGCGGTGGCTATTTGAGTGTAACCCAAATTATAACCCGTCTACAAAAGCTTCTGCTTGTTTTTGACGATTGCTGAAGCGGACAATGAGCGTTCCACAAATCTTCAGACCTCATTAATGTATTTTGAACCGGTTATATTCATTACACACTTTTCTTTTAGTACGCGTTCCGCTCTAGCGGGATGCGTTGGGAAACGAGTGTCGCGGTGCTTTAGTACCGTGACTACATGATACGACGACAGCGACAGGAAACACCTACAGCCCGAGCCCCTAATGGGCTTCGGCCCTTAAAAGCCATCAGAATAAAACCTCTGGCCTCTAGGCAGGCATGGGTATCTTAGCCACTCGACTACAACTGGCGAAACCGTACGACCCAGGAAAATGCTGCATAAAAGCCGATTCGTATTTGTAGCCCGGCACTTGCAGCTTGTTTTTATAATTTATAATAACCCCAGAATTTTGCAATGAACTTCCTGTCTAGCGCTTCTACAGCCAGTCATACACGGGCATATCCAGCTCACTAAACATCACGGCATAATTATTGCAGGAAAGCAATCGAACTCAGTGCACGGGATTCTCGATCGTTCTTTATTTTCATTATTCGTGAGTAAAAAACGGGTCGATTTTAATTGACGAGTACCCGAAAACTCATTGATAAGCCTGTTCAACTGGTGAATTGCAATTATACGCCATCAGTAGTTTACCTTGTGAATTCAGAAAGGTTGCGCAAGTGAAATTAGAGGCAACCTTCAGCAACAATATCGGCGAGCAGAACGAAAGTCTGTGTACAACAAAACTGGAAATCTATTAGTGGGATAGTGAAGAAGTACAATTACAGGGTCGTACAGGAGTGAAATCAACGCTCAGGGGCACCGCCCAAACTTATCAGAACTTATGAATTGATATGAACTGATATGAACTTATAAAAATCTGATTGGGGGTAGGCCAAGAACCTATTAAAATTTTTATCCATTCAAATGTAGCCGGATGCCTGAAAAAGAAAGCTAGCTTTGACAGCAGCTTGAAGTTGAGCAGGATTTTTCCGTTTCGAGCCTTACACAAAGATATATTGATGATCTTACATGGTCACATTTCGAATTGAATTAACAGGCAGATGGGCGGTGGCCATTTGTCACTAAAGCAACAGTTTTTGTGTGCAAATTTATCACCACAGTACATTTAAGTGGGTTATTTCTCTCGTCTGGAACGACTGGGCCGACATATTCTTGCAGCGACTTCTGATATATTACTTCTACTGTAATTCGCATTGCGGGCGATTTCAGCCAGTTTTTGTTCCGTCGGTCTCTGTGTGTTTCCCTGAAGTAAAGCATCAATCTAACCTTCAAACCATACAGGGCGAAGGATGGGAAGAGTAGGTGCACTGCATTAAGATGGTCACTCAAATCCGGCACACAATCACAAAAATCGTAACTACCTCACATAGACAGTACTTGGTCCAACTGTTTTATGCTTGAACCATGATCTTAAATTTCAGTATTTTAACTAATTTAGCTGATACGGTTGACATTGTTATGGAGCCCAGTTTTTTGCCCAGGATTCCTGGGTACACCTGTGTAAATATTTAATTTTTCAGCTGGTTTGAGTCCAGTTGTTGGGAGATAAGGTCTGATTTGTGTTTTTATTTAAAAGAATGCAGTTATATTCGTTTATGTTGGAACTTCTTTCTCTTCTGCGCTGTAGCAGATGACACTCATAATCATTAGTCTCATCAGCACCGACCGACCGGTGGCAGGCTCTCACGCTGCAACCGCAGCGAGTTGGATTAAACCCCCCATTATCATCAGACGTGGGCTCTACGCTCTCTCTCGACGGCTTGGCAGCCGGGAGGACCTCGAGGTCCATTACAGCTTATGTACTTGTGATTTGCCGTGATATTTTTTCAAGGGGAGCTGTGCTCAAACCTATGTTTATATTTATGAATTGTGGCCCCACTTGCAGTAGTTGGAAAGGTTCTCCTTGTATATACTTAGCACCCAGATTTGTCATTTTTTACAATTCTAGATAGTGGTAATGGTTTTCGCATCAAGAAAAAACTTGCAACACAAAAAGCACCAATCCCCATTCAGTCACGCCACCCCATAACTACAGGTTCTTGATGGAGACTGCTACACATAAAAACCACAGGGGACGGAGGCTTCCCCTTCGGTGCTGTTCCGACTTCTGAAACACCTTTGTGTGATTGTATAAACAGGGCCGGAATTCTCAGTTTTGACCATTTAATGTCCACTTCAAGGTGTTTTCTGCTGGCGAGTACTGATTGACTGAAGCAAACAGCCATATGTGGCCACCGCATCCATAGACAAGAGGCCTCACAAGGCAACTATATCATGACTGAAACGGACGCGAATTGACATTTTTCACATAGACAACTCAGAATTATGCCCCAAAACCAGTGTATGGTTGAAAAGTCTTTGGAAGTTACTACCAGTGGTTTAAACACGTGAACCCAACAATACGCTTTAGTCAATACAGATTTACACAAGACAACAGTGGGGGAGTGTACTAAATCTATCACCACATAAAGAGTATCGATAAATAATTTACTGTTGCAAGCTATGTAACAAGCCTCTGCAGCATGTCAAATTTTTCCACAATTTGCCATTTTGAAATACCCCGAAGAAAGACAAATAATTAAAGTAAGGGGAAATCTGCCTACATATCTGTTCACAGCATAAAATATTTTCCTTATTTTAATATCTTCATTGTTTGTTTTCTCTTTGCCTCTTCCATTTGTGCTCCTTGAATATTCACCCCCCCCCCCCAAATCGAACCCTGCATCCACCACTACACACGACTAATTTAGAAACAACTTTATGGTGCAAGAGTGACTAGCTCTGATTTTAAGCTGCGCGCCTTGACTATCACCATTTCTTCTCTCATCTCAAGCCATTACGGCTGGATTTCACGAAAAGGCTTAGTGCTATTAGTTTGCAAAGCAACTGTTGTAGAATAAGTGCGAGGCGCATGCCCTTATATTAGACTGACAACTCGGCTCAGGTGGCAGCTATTTTTAACTCGTATTTCTTGGTATAGCAACCTGATGAGTACACAGGAGATCAGAACACTCTGCGCCTTTGTGAACCCCAATGCGTGACCGGTCAGTGCAATGCTGTTGCCACCAAGCTGCGCTCCGGGGAAAGGATGGTACGAGCGCGCACCTCATAGTGACTTTCTTCCTTCAATTGAACTTTTCATAGATGCTGAATCACCGCCAGGAATGGGATTCATGTTATCTGAGTTAAACGTGTTCATGTCAGGTGTGGGAAACAAATGTCGATTCTTGTTCCTACCATTTCTCTCTTTTCTACTGAGAGTTGACACCTTCGTCCTCTTGTTTGAGCAATACAATGTTCAATGGCAGCAAATTTTCAGGTCAAACATTACATACATTAAATACGACACACCCAAATTCACTTCATCCAAACTCAAAAAGAGCATCGAATTGCTCAAATGAAGCCGATTTGCATATTTACAGTGCCATTTGAAAACCAAAGCTCCTCTTAAAACTCTCTCAAAGTCAAATTCAAGAAGCCCTGGTAGCTGAATTCCACTGTGCACATCACAGCGAGACGCTTCACATTTGCATTGAACGAGGGGTTCTCCCCTTGTAACGAGCCTGAAGAACAGTCGGTAACTTCTGGTGACAAGTCGGTCTCGGCCACCAAATTTGGCCATGCCAGCTTACCTCCACTGTAAGGTGTAACCGTCAGTGGCCTGAAAAAAGTTGGTGATTACAAAACGACAAGCAAGTCACATGTGTCTTAACCGTTATAAATCCTACATGCAATAATACGGTGCTCAGCAAGGTGTTTTGCGCACTCCAAGCTAGAATATGAGAACCCCTAAAATGACACATCGGCCTCGACGCACACACGTCGTAAGTTACTATCCCCCATACGGAGAGAATGTCAACAATCAGATTTCTAAATTTGTTTAGAGCACTAAAAAGTAGTTGGAAAAAGCCATGCAGCTGCATGGAAGGACCATGATAGCAGTCATGTATGGTGTCTTGTCCTTTGTGCCAGCTGCGCTGCATGTCCTCCTGTTATGTGAAACGTGCAAATAGCCATTTTAGTAAAAAGGCAAGTTCTGTTTCATGCAAATGACCCTAAATTACATGCTTGAAATAACAAGCTTCTCGGTAGGCAGGAGGAATATTGCATTGACTTCAGGTAACGCAACATCACCATCCGACGTTTTCTCGGCACCACAATGAGGTCTAACCCATTCACTGATTGGTGGAAATAACGATGGGACATGGAAAGGTGCCGATATACGCTCGCTCATTAGTACTGCGGCAAATATACTGCCTCACCTATCCAGTGACAAAGCACAGACAAAGGGACACTGAAGACAAATAGCAAGTTGTGCTCAGACGAACATTCAACTGCCCTGAAGCCTTCTCAGAGTTTATTCAGTGGTAAAAGATGCTTTTATTGCCGAGAAATTATAGACCCATTTCATTCCAAGAGCCATTTCGTGACGTTTCGTGTGACGTCAACGATGGATCATTATCCCGTAACCTCACTAGTGACTGCTTAGTTGAACCCCTGAGAGAACCACTGTCATCGTCCCTGATGGCAAGGGGTATGTCGCTACATACACCCAAACCTTTTTTAGCCACACCAAACACGGCTCGTGTACTTAAAACAAAATCAAATACCACACAATATTGAACCGGGGTGGGCTATATTGGGGAAATTTTCCTCCCGGCCGTAGTATCAGTTTCTTTTTACTTCCATGCTTATATGCGAAAGGTTGTTGCTTCGCTTTTTATTATCTTTTATTCAAGGTTAGGTAGGAAGAAAGCACATCAGGCGTGCTGAGTGCGGTACACTCAATCAAGATAATTTCTGTAAAACAGATCTTCCGCCACGTCCTAGTCAATTTCACATTGCCAGTGTGTACCTTTTTCGAGGCCACGATAAAACAGTGGCCAATATTTATACGGAGCACTTTTTAAGTGCGGAGCGCCTTAGGACCGCACAATGTCCGTCCGGGTCCGTGCTCATAGCATTTACAATAGCAAAAATACAACAGGGAACTGGCAGGATTCGAGCCTGTGTCTGGTAGACCAGACAGAGTTAGTGTCAGTAATCTTACCAATTGGGCCACGACCGTGAGTTGGTGCCGGAGAGTCAAACGGCTTACTCCCTCGCCTGTAACGGTGCGGAGTACCTTAGGACCTCCCAGCGTTCTTCTGCGTCCAACCGTGAGCACACCACCATCAAGCGAAAATCAAGCGAAATTCGATTTGAGCCGTGAGTTGCAGTTTCATTTAGGTAATGATAAAGTTGCAACTCACGGCTCAAATCGAATGACGGTCGCGGCGCAAATCGAATGTCACTTGGGGCGCAACTTGGATGTCATTTAGAGTCCCCGTACTCTAAATACGTACTCTACCTTCGCCATCATCCGCGGAGTGAGATGCTACCATTTTGTGGCTTCTTGCAAGTGGTGCCGATTCTGCACTTCCGTCACTAATTCTGCGGATTAAAGTTTTATAGCGAGGCATTTGTGGCGCTGTCAGAACAAAATCAGTGCAGGAAACCCAACGTTACTGCAGGACAGCCCACTTTAAACAATGAATTCTCACAAAAAAGCATAAACAATGGAATGTCTTCATATTTATAACGGGTTTCATTGAACTAGACAAATGCAGTTTAGTGTCATACAGGGAGCGATGATGACTGAAAGAATTCCCTAACAGGCGCACAGATGGCACGTCAGTCGCGGCACAATATAAAAAAATGGGACGACAAAATCAACAAGGCTGAGCTAACCCAATAAGCATATTCAGCGGACCCAATCACAAACACATATGTACAGAATATTGACACCACATTCGTTTATCTCAGCGTTGTCATAGCTGCGGACTTTGGCTGATTAAATTGCGGACTTCGCGTTTGTATCGAAGAAAGCTTCGCGTTTCAACCGTCTTTCTCCAAAAGGACGTTGAAATCTTCTACAAATGCGTAGTATGCCAATGAAGTGAAGAAGTACAGTCTTGAATTTAAATGAAACACAATTTTTGAGTAATAATGTCTCGCAAATCACACCGTTGCTAAATAAGGGCAGCCTGAGCAGCTTGCATGATGTCTGCAGACAAAATTAGTGGAGCTTGTAACTTCAGAAGATTTTCAACTACGATGGAAGCCAAAGGTTATTTTCTTTTCCCCTATCCAAGCCTCTCTTTGCCCCTGTCTATCTTAGTTTGCTGAGAAGAAATCTGAGATGGTTGTAGCCGTGCTCAGACTAATGTAAACACTGCAAGTCCTGGATAAACTTCGAACCGCAGAGTGAGCGGGACAGTGCAAGCACCGTGGAGGGACGCCGCTCACTGTCACCGCATTCCACTCCTTCTTTGTCGTTCTCTGCTCGTCGATACGTGACAAGGCTTCCCAATGAAGCCCGAAACTGGGCGGCAAAATGTGCTGACCGGGCTACCCTACATCCCTGAGGGCCGCGCTTATTATGAAGGAATTTGATTATAGCGAACTTTTTTACGAACTTTTCTAGCATGCACCCGCTGAAATTCCGCATACAGCTCAACTGGATGCGTGCGTGTACTGGTCAGTCGGTTTTGTAATGTGCTCGCAAGCGCGGCGCACCTGGTGCGCAAGCTTCGTTCATTTAAATTTCCATTCGAAAAAGAGGGGCCCCTCGGGCTCTCCTATCTCCCCACTGATTTTGTGCCACGCCATTGGCTGTCCTAGGGTGATGACGCTTCCGCTCTTCGTTCTCGAGCATACACACAGGACCAATCAAATTTCTAGGCTTCCGGGACAAGGCGGCTAGCGAGCCTTACTTCGTGTGGGGTGGTGACGGCGTAATTCGCCGGGCGCCCTTGTTGGTTGGCCAGCAGGGAGAGTTAGTCGGGGGGAGGGCAAGTTGTTGGCCGAATGGGTGGAAGAGCGTTGGGGAGTGACGGGTGTGCCAGGCGGGTGTTCGCGAATGTGTGAAGTCGGTGACAGCTAGCTAAACGTCGCGTCTGCACCGTGCCTCTCATCTCTGCGTGGCAGTATCGGCACAGTGCGCTCCATTGAGTTGACAGTACCGCTGCATATACGCGTGGCTCCCCGGGTATTGGGTAGTAAGTGGGAAATTGGGAGGTGTGGATCAGAGCGTTACACGAATGCCTAATTCAAGTTTTGTTGGGAGTATGGCGGGTAAGAGACGTTAAGTTCGCATTCGACGGCATCCGCGCTGCTTCTGTCTTGAGTTCCGTGTTCTTTAAGCAAGAATTTCAAACACACGTACTGGGCAGACTACTCATACGTCTTGCATTTACTTTTAGTCTGAGCAACTTTAATTGCGCCGTACAATCACTTTCTCCTACAAGACAGTTCTTTCTTAGGTTAGTTCGATACCTCACTAAAACAGTGTAACTTTTTATTGACATCTGACATTCCGGTCCCCTTCTAAGGTAGTCGGTGAGAGCTGCGAACTCCTGCTTTAGCCTTCCTTCGGTGTTTACCATAGGAAGTCAAAACTATGGGATACCAGGGAGAACACCGCAGCCATTGATTTGGCTGCGCCCAGAATGTGTCACTACGACATCAAAGTACAAACTCGAGTTTTACGTTAATCACAGCGAATAGACCGAGACGTGGGAGCCTGATTGCTCGGTAACGTATCACCCTTCGGCGTCCGACTGAGTTTGCTCGTCCCTAGCCCATTTTTTTCCCTATTTAAGTGAATGAACGGATTTAGTATCATACCTTTGAGTAATTCCATACTTTAACTAAGTATTTAAGAGTTTTCCGGGGAAAGTATTTAATGAAATTTTCTGTTGGAAAAATTTGAGCAAGTTCCGCATATCTAGTGGGTCAGAGATTTGTTTCATCGTTGATTGGAACTTCAAGTAAGTGCTTGCACAAAAGTTGAATCTTGCGGCAAAACACCGCCGATATTAATTTGGGGCGTCCGTTTTCCAAGATGCAGTCCCGCCAACCATTCCGGACTTCCCCAGCCGTGTTTTGCGCCCGTTCCTTCCCCCACCTTCGGCAACTCTTGGAGAAAAATATTTTAATACCCTGGAGAGAAATACTCCTTAAATTTATTGAGGAAAATAACCAGGTGTAAACTAACGCGCAAAAAAAATTGAGGCACAAGTCATGGTTCATCCTCGTTCTTCGTGCGTTCTACGACTACTATTGTTAATACTGGCTGTCTGTGCTTATTTGGAGCCCTTTTTGGTAATTCATTAGCAAGGGTTTTATGGAAAAATCGCTGGCTTGGTATATTTTCTTGTGGATATAACCACCGTACTTTGCGTATTTCTCTTCCTGTTCTCGTTCGTGGCGCTCTAAATCTGTCAGTGAAAAGTGTGCTTGCATGGCCACTTTTCCTTGTAATTATTTTTTTTTGTTGAATCCACCCGTTTCTAAGTCTGTGCCCGTGCATGTTCAGATATCTCCGTGGTCGTCACTCATTGCGCTGCAGCCGCACATTGAAAAGGATCCGCCGCATCGCGTGCCCTGCATTGCGGAGCACTTTAAAGGCCCGGCTTGTCAGCGTTGCTAGGCTGCAAATAAGTACAGCCGGTAAAAGGCTTGTCTATAACACAGCGTTCGCACTCTCAGCCCTATCCTGCCCCGCCGGAGCGGGATTTGAATAAAACTACTGCGGAATTCTGAAGTCTTAGCCCTTCGCTTTTGCCTCCGACATGTTTGGAACGAGTATGTTTCGGAAGTTTTCGGATGTAGCTGGTTGAAGTTGAAATCGCTGTTATAGACAAGCGTTTTACCGGCTGTACATACTACTACAAAGTAAGAAAAATATCAATTATTACGACATTTATTCCCCAAAATTTATGAAAACTGAATGCAGTGTCTCGTTATATATCGCTTCTCGGCTTTTTGGCAACGATCAAAGTGTTGTGTCTCGTTATAAGCCTTTTCAAGGGCGCGTCGCCTTCTCTTGACTAATTTTGGTATCAACGTCAGGATGATACGGAAACTAATCTGGAGAGGGCGCCATAGCTCCTCTGTAAAATCGCTACTCCGCTCTTCAACAGCCTTCACGTTGATTGGAACTGCTTTAATTGTTTCCCTGCCTTAATTTTTAGGCACTATGCGCTGCAGCCCCAGATTTTAAGGCGAAACCTTTAGTTGTCTCCTCAATCACGAAAAGTGAGCGAACTAGGAGTCGTCGTCCGCGACAACACGAATGGTGCCAAAATGTCCGCCGCGAGAAAAAAAAAATTACCGTCCCTTCCTACAGAACGTTGAGACAAGCGTGCCGGCTTACTAACATGACAACTGGGGGAAGAGAGCGTCAAAACCTTCGCTAAAAGTGCGTCAAACTATTGCTGAAAGGGCGTCTAATCGATATTCAAACCTTCGAAGGCCGTAATTGCAAACGAAGTCCGAACGCATGCGATGATTTTTTTTTTGCGTACTAAGTAAACGCATCTACGAACGCTTGTTAATGTATACCGATACGTGGTTTATGAGATAAAAGGTATACTATTGTACTCATCCTTGATTATGTATGCACGTATTGTCTTATTTACAACCGTTCCTTTTCGCACTTTTCACGTAGTTGTTTTGGCACAAGTGAAGTTCTGTTTTACGCACGTTGCGTGTGCCTAAAGATCATATCCGAACTTTTCGGTCGACCAACAAATGTGCGGAAAATGCTTTAGTTTTGTGACATGACGCCTTCGGTGCCACTAAGATATTTCTCCCATGAAAATTCTTCGAGAACTTAGGTCTGCTTACGCCAGCGATTATCAAACGATTCCCCACTACTGCCTCGTGTTTTCGCTTGTGTCTTCATTGTCTTTTTTTCGTGATTCATTTCTTTCGTTTCTGTGGGGAACCTGCCGTGTTAAATGTGCCACTCTTTCTGTCGTCGTAGTTCGCATGAAAAGACGAAAACAGAGGACAAGAGACGCCAGCACGGTGTAGCAGTGAACAAGGCTCTAATTTGCAGGTTTTAAGCTAACCTAAGTGCCCAAAGAATTTTTCATTCCACGCCCTTAGTTTGGCGGCTCATTTCTGCCCCGGAAGTTTACATCAGTTGTCGCAGGATCTAAGCTACGGAGGCGGTCCGCAGCCATATTGCTTTCAGTGAATTTTCGCTGACATTACTTTGTTTCGCGGTGTACGCTCGAGTTCTTTCGCTGTGTATTGCGCTGGAGAAGCCTCCGCTACAACGGCAAGGCAGCATCCCAGCAGTTTCTCGCTGTACGCACACTCTGCCAGAATCATCCATCCAGAAGAAACAGCGATCGCCGCGAGCAGAGCGGTTCTGTTCCAGACAACCGCCACCAATTTTAAACGACGCCAAGTGAAGCGAACACGGGAGCAAAGCCCGAACAACGTTCGTACGGTCGTGTGTGTCTGTTCAGGGCCGGGCGACCGCTCCCCGGAGGGACAAACTGCGATATACCGTCGGGAATTTTCCCCGCGTCAGGTCGCTCCCTACAAATAGAAAGCTCAATTCGACCTGACGTTTCAACTTCTTCCCAAGTGGCGGGGCAAATGGCCGGCGAAGTAGAAGTGCAGCAATACTCCGCGTCGAACTGCGTCGACGACAAGGACTTGACACCGGTATATACTGTCCGCACGCACAGCCAAGCGGCGCCGCGTCGCGACCAGTATGATAGCGAAATAGAGAACGAAGAGACGGCGCTCCCGAGTCTCCGCGTTTTACCTTTTGCTAATAGCTTTATATTTCGTCTTCGTTCTGGGTGATCCGAGTTGATTCTATTGAACAACTTTTTCGGGGCTGTGGCAGCGAAATAAATTGAACTGTCTCCTCCCGCTGCCCCGATTGATTGTTTCGCGTCGCTTTGGTCCTGGAAGTCCGAAGGTCGGTTTGCTTCGACCAATCGGTGACCTCGTTTAACTACCTCTGTGTCGCTCGGGATTAGGGTTCATTTTTCACTTCCTTAAAGTTTCTCCTAGGGAGACGTTTTGCGTCGAGGGACTTGGTATATCACTTCGGAATTCCTGCGAAGGCAGGCAGCCTTTGTGCGGCTTTGTCTGCTCGCCGGTACACTATCTTTTTGGGAACCATGTTTTTTTATTTTTTCAGTCACTTTCTTTAGCGTTTCTGAGGCGTATTTCACCTCATGCATTCCGGACTGCTATTACTTCACTATCGAGAAGAAAAATAAAAACATTTGCAATAATAATCTCCGACCAATAGTGTACATGAACTATGACATTTTGCCGAAAAATTAATCGAAGAAAAGCCTGCTACATATGAACATTACAGCGCCAAAGAAATATTGGACACACTTGAGGCAATTCACAACTACAGGAAAGAAGGTAACAGCGTTCTATTCAATAAATATGTGCCCGGAAGCAATTAGTTGTAACGAAAGGGGAATGACACCCTACATACCTGACGAGTTCGTTTTCGAAATTAGCCAAATCCTGACACAGAAACTAAATCAAATAAAACTGTAGTGACAAAAAAAACTCCGCAACTTGCCCCGAGAAAACAGTTTGAAACAAAAGAGGTCAGATAACGCTCGGTGAACGTATTCGCAGATCGTACTTCAGATCGAAAATGAACCAGATCCTGTTATGGCATGGATCCAAATGAGCCAAATCAATTTCCCCCATGGTAGTGTGCTTTTCGGTTGATGTCATATAACCAAGATGGCAGCCTCCTTAAGAGTTGCCGCCTGACAACTCAGATTTTTGGGGGAATATTTGGGATACTTGAGATATGCTTCTAACGGTGTCATACCGACGAAATATAAATAGCGACGTGCAAGTTCATACCGATGCGCAATAAACATTCAACTGCTCCTGTGAAGGCACACTCCACTTTCGTGTTTTACCGATTCCTATGGGAGAGCGAACAACCACTTTTTTTTTTTTTCATTTCTCAACCAACTTCATTTTTTTATCATCTATACACGCTCTTTCTTCCTCTTTCCCTTCCCGTACACAGAATACCTTGTGAGAGCCCATGTCATTAGGCCGACATTTCTGTTTCTCCTTTCAACAAAATTTCTCTCTCTCCCTCTCTTGATCCTAACCACGCAACGTAAAACTCATTATGCATTGAGTTGGGGGCGCTCGTTAACTTCGTTAGAACACAACGTTTAACGACAGCCCTTATGTCAAGAAAATTAGGGAAAAGCGCGGACAAACACATCTCTGCGGGTTCGAGCTACGCAGCGCAGCAAATAAGATTTTTAGCGGCCGTTTTGCTGCTACAGAAAACGACAGCGGACGCCGGACGCTGGCTTAGCGTTTTCGCAATAATAACAGCAGACGAAGATGTTAAGATTTGACTGTCGGTATATAAGACTGTTGCGCAGCTTCTATTTCACTTTCGCCAGGTGTCTGAATCAATTCACAGACAGACAGACCTACAGAAAGACTTTGAGACAGACCAAAATTGTTGCGTTTAAGCAGCAGAAAAACTAGTCTAACGTCTTGCGCTACTCAGACATATTCGGCTGTAAGGAACTCACACATTAGACAAGCGGCATAAGCATGCTGGACCATTCGCCTTGAACATTCAAGTTTAAGTTGCTTCTGCTTTTCTGCAGTCCTTAGCCTTCTACCACCGATAAATATAAACCGGCGCTGCGGGAGCAAATCCATCTAGTGCAAGTGCCCCTTTGGCGAAGCACTGCTCCACACTTGTATTTCACGTTGAGTGGAAATTCTTGTATTTTTCGCATACACTCCTGATATTTCTAAGGAGTAGGGAGTCGTCCACGGACTACCCGCCACCATCCACGGTGACTCCGAGCGTGCAAATCGAAGAGTCCTACTACAGTCTCTGCTCATGGCCACGAAAAGGGGGTTGCTAGGCGTCTTTCAGTATACGGAGCTTGTTACTCCCCTAACGTTTCTGGGTTGGACGCTCTGTTCCCTCTCATGCTCACGGGCGGTGCATTTGTAACACCGGGGCCTCTTTCACGACAGCACAATGCAGTACCCATTACATCCCATCGGAAATGTTAGTGGTGCCTTTGGCCGGTGAACCTTGATGCAAAAAAAAATGCAGCTAAATTTCTATTTCTTTTTTGCACACTTATACTGGAAAAGAACGATCTTTTATATTCATTAACTGTATATCCTTCTTAAAGTAAACAATAGCTGTCCATTAAACATGCCTAACTTTGTTGTACAAGTCCCGGTAAAGCCCAATTTTCCGTGTACGCTCCGAGCTTTTCTTTGTAGACTAAACACTCAACTTACACCTTGTTGAAAGAAAAAAAGCCAGTCAGGAGCAAGACGAGTTTATGCAATACCGACGACTCCTACAGCAGCGCAAGAGTAAAAATATTTCCAATTTGTGGGGACGACGCTTTTGTGCCTTTTACACCACTATGCTGCGGACGAGATTGCCCTCAGGCAGTCTGAGGAGGAGGACTTAAAAGCCGCGCTGCCACAATAACGCAGTCACGTTAGTTCGCCTTTTTTTTTTAAAATAGGAGCAGAAAATACAGCGAGCGACCCTGCGCTGTGTGGGATTAAGTCATCTCAGACTAGAAGAAAAGAAGCCAAAAACGCGCTTCGCTTCTCAATGCGAGCGAACAAACGGAGCGCAGCGCGAAGATTGAAGATGCCGAAGTAATGCCCGAGCGAGCGCAAACACTGCAGCCCCGGAGTGTAAGGGACGCGAATTTCGGCGCTAAAGCAGTCAAGAAAACATGTCGCGCTGCGCAACTTCGACTGGAACAAAGAATGCCGTCAGTTTTTAAAGTAAAAAGGGGGCTGCGGGCGAAATCATTTCAGTTTGCGTCCTTTTTTCTTTTTCTTTCTTGCGGCTGGATAAATTTGCGTTCGTTGTCGCTGGGCAGGTTGCCGCATCGTCTGCATGCACAGGCGCCGATGGGAGGTAGCGGAGCGTTAGGGACAGAAACAGCCTTCCGACGACAATGCATCCCCAACGCGTTAACCTCAATACGAAATACAACAGTCCCTATGTAGTTACTAAAAAAAGATTTTTTAAAGGAGACGGAAAACAGTGACTAAAGTATGACGTACGTTCATAGCCACACAAGCAGAAACAGGCGGAATGAAGTTAGATTGAATGTTTCATCAGGCATTCTTACCTAGGCGGTGTGCGGAGAACTTGACTGTTCGGACAATGCGTGCCAGTGGCAGCCTCTTACACTTGATCGCGTCGCGAGCGACGGCTTGAATTTCTCTTTAAATCTCTTTTGGGCTCGGTAAGCTTCCCGCTCGCTTATTCGTCTATTTGCTTCGCTTCCCAAAGGTAGACAGACAATAAAAACCCCGGGGCAAATCCTGACAGAGACATTTGCCGCAGACTCACCGTGACACGTGGCTTGCTTAAGTAAGTAAACTTTACTGCCCAATATAGCTGTCACATGCGCAAAACGACAGGGGCCGCGCAAACCGCAAAACTGTCATTCTAATGTTTAAAAGGCTTTAGCCGAACGAACTTGAAATGGAACGGAGGTCATAAACATGAAGAGAAAGGCGACAAGGGAAGAAACTGAGCAGGCCAAGAAAGGCTCAAAAGTGTAATCTCGCCACGACCATCCGGTTATCAAAAATTTTCCGGTGATCATTCAGAATGTCCCGCAACGCTATTCGGTTTTTGTGGGACAAGATCGTATCCACCAAAGCAATTCATTTTCATCTCTCCTCTTCCCTCTCCTTTCCCTTCCTTCTTTCCATCCACAAACTCTTTCCAACCTCATCACGACTGTGTCAACCCGCCAACGCAACAGAGGCGATGAGGCGCGCCGTAGTGAAGGGCTCCGGATTAACTTTGACCACCTGGGGATCTTTAACATGCGCCGAAATCTCGTACACACGGGCGTTTTTGCTTTTCGCCTCCATTAGACAAGTGGCCGCCGTGGCCGGGCATCGAACCCGCGACCTCGTGCTCAGCAGAGTTACGCCTTAGCCACTGAGCCACCGCGGCGGGTATCACGCGGAGCCTACACACGGGGAAGAACGCCAGCTTTTTTGCGAAATGACGCTACCGCCCTTACATGGCGGTAAATGTAAAGAAACAACCGTGCTGTCATGGTTCAAGAACAGATTCTCTGTGCAGTGTACAATTGTTTCCTCAAAGGTACAGACGCACACAGTGTGTTTCGTATGAACAGAGCACACAGTGTTCAGACGAAACACACGCTAGTGTGTTCCGTCCTTTTTTTAACTTTGTCTTGTGAATGTTAAGCTACAACGATGAATTTCTTAGTGTTTCTCATCTATATCGGCCTTCATTACCGTATTTCTGCATTCAATCCGCGGTCGACCTTTAGCTTGGGGCCACGTCGCGATATAAACAGCGCACCCCGCTATGCTTTTCCCTCACCGAAAAGGCAGAGTGATATATTCGCCTATAGTACCATCCATGCGCTGACGAGGCAAAACCGTATGTTCGTTGTTTCACTGCCGTCATTAGTCTAGTTTTTCCTGCCATCGCGTAAAATATGAAAACCCTAGCTCCATCCTAACCTGAATCCTAGAACTGAGGGCTGTATCTTGCACAGGTTGGGCTAAGCGCTCACATGCGTGGCAAGAAAAGGGGATGTAACCAGGGCGGAAGGTGGGGATAGAACTGAATGGAAAATGCGGGCTGCGGAATCTACGGGAAAGTACTCATAGCACGGCAAAAATTCTGGCTAACGGCGTCAACTTTACAGCGAAGCTTACTGAGACTCCCATCAGGGTTTTTTTCGTGCCCGAGGAGAGAAAACGCAGAAGAACCGGACGACCCGCCAGATAACGTGTCACCTTCCACGTTGCCGTCTCAGAGCACTTGAATGAGGCGTACCTTCCCAAGGTGGTCGGCCAAAGCGATGAATACGTACAAAGATGTATAGTCGTATAGAGCGACAGCTGGCGTCAAGGTAACATCAAAGTTGTGTGTGTGTGTGAGTGTATGTGCGTGTGTACTTGCGTGCATGCGCGCCACATAGGGAAATCGCGGAATGTGATGACTCGTAATAAGAAGTGCAAATACGCCCCGCGGCGGCAAGCTCGAGTATCTGTTGAACGCTCATCGCAAGTGCTCGACGAAAACGAGTGATCAGTCAAGGATCGGATTTACTTGCCCCAGCAGATCAACAAACACAGCAGACTCGTTTGGACATCGACGTTCATGGTCGGGCATTTATGAGAAAACTTTATCAGAGCAGTGTGCCAAAGGTGCACCCATACCAGAAAACATGCGCACCGCAGCCAACCCTACGATTCAAATAGTCTGCCGTTCGAAATTGCGCCAAGGGCAGATTAGGTTGAAGATCTCAACCAATGGGCAAGGACGAAGGTCCCTCGTGTCGATTGAAAAGTTGCAATTCTAAACCATTGTGGATTGGAATACTAGACCACGGTGGCCTGATCCATTCTGGGTATCAGAGGGCTGTTTGTTTCACTGTCATCATTTTTAGTTTGGTAGCGCATATTTAGTGTAGCCTGTCTTGGTATCTAATGATGATGTTTATTTAGGACAACGCATTTCTCCAGAAATGGGACTGGAGTAATCGTGGGATCTGTACCTAATTTTACCATTTCAAGATGTTGGGGACAGACTAAAAGACGCACATTATCGATGCACGAAGGATGTTGAGTACACCGCTGCTTAGAAACTAAACTGCACGCAAAATATGGAGCGAAGTCGAGTGGGACACTTGAGCCACATTTTATTTCTGCTCGAAAGCACGCCAAATGCGTGATATGCGCAAACGGATACGAATGCCAGTGACGAGCTTTTCTGCAGCTCTTTCCTCGTGTCAGCTGTCAGTACCCCTGAACGGGTATCGGCCGATTGTGAATGAATAGAGTGCGGTGAAAGAAACCCTAAGCGTTTCGCTGTAAAACACCGACAGGCGTCAGCGGGGTGTGTTATCATTACACACGGAATTTAGGCACTAAATATCAAGGTTTTAGACCCCTATAACAGGCACTGAAAACTGCCATTTGGGCATTTATAGGCAGCAAACACTGTCGCTTAGGCACATAAAGGCTCAATTCGTATTTACATCAGCAGCACCTTTTGCCGATAAATTTTTGACGTGCAGTAAAAACAGCGGATAAGTCTTAATTGATTGAGATTGATCGATTGATTGATTGATTGATTGATTGATTGATTGATTGATTGATTGATTGATTGATCGATCGATTGATTGATTGATTGATTGATTGATTGATTGATTGATTGATTGATTGATTGATTGATTGATTGATTGATTGATTGATTGATTGATTGATTGATTGATTGATTGATTGATTGATTGTGAGGTTTAACATGCCGACGCTACACAGGGGATATGGCGCGCCGTAGTGTGAAGGCCTGCGGATTAGTTTCGACCACCTTAGGATCTTTAGCATGCGTCGAAATCTCGAACCCCCGGGCGTTTTCACTTTTCGCCTCCATCAGAAAAGCGGCCGGTGCAGCCGGAAATGGAACCCGCGGACTTGTGCTCAGAAGCACTACGCCATAGCCACTGAGCCAACGTATCGGTTTCGTGAAAATTAGGCACACACGAGTTGAAATGCAGGGTGATTTGACAACGAAAGAAAAGCTTAAAGCCATGACAAGCCAAATCTACCTCAATGATTACCGGTTGAACTTTCACCTCACTTCAGTCGACACTTGTGCGCGGAAAAACAACCCTCAACGTTCACTGAAATCGTGAGAGCGTGCTTGTACTTCGGGGTGCTCCGTTACCTGATTCCATCGGGAATATCCGAATGTTTGGTGCTCATAACCTTTGGCAGTTTTTTTTTAAGCGCAGTGAATCCAGGAATTTTATGTCAGACAGAAGGCAGATTGTCAGAAAAGAATGGCTCTATCAGCAACCGAGCCTTCGGGGAGGGTGGCGGATCTGTCCTGGGCCTTTAAAATTAGGTCAGCATTATCAGTTCGCGAGTGGCGCCCAACCTGCCAGCTGCGAAAATGCTTTCTGCTAGGAGTGTGAAATAAGCACACGCCGGAGAGCTGGGCAGGGGAACTTCGTCGGCTTCTGTTCGGGTCGCGGCTTTCAGGTCGGCTGGTATAAGCGGATCACGGGCAGGGTACACCGAGCTGGGGAATGGTCAGGTCATTTGCTCACCGGGGCTGGGGCGGGCCAGGGCGATCCTTGTGCACTGTGGTGGTCGCTTCAGGAATCGAGACGGGGCGAAGTTGGAGGACCACAATGGGAATGAACCCACTCCTCCACTAAAATGTTATGTGCCGGCAGGACGGATGGCATGAGCCATAAACGGTGCTGAAGCGATCTATTTACAAAAGAGACGAAACCTATTTACAATTCTGCCGTCACAGCTCGAGCAATGTCCCGAGCCAACCGTCTTTATCTTCGTCGGTATGCGATCACCATGACGCTACGCTTCCCTGTCCACTTCCTCTTCTTGTCATTACAATATTCTGTCCAATGTCTCGTTCTCTCAGAGCGCTGGATTCGTAGACTGGGACATAACAGATCATTGTGTCGTGTTTATGTTAATTGAAAGCGCTAATGAAATTACGCCAAAAATATTTCACAAGCAACCATTTGATAAAAGTAAATTTTGTCAATCAATCAGTTGTGCTTACTAGAATAATGCAATGATGCAATGCTCCCTATAACACCCTGTCTGGATAAATATTTGATGTGATTAGTGCATCTACGAGTCTTAGCTGCGGCCAAAAAGCGTTTAATCATCCTAGAAATCCCTGGTTAACAGATGGGTTTTTTACGCTCCGTACGCAAGCGGTCTAACCTTCGAAAGAAAGTTCGGCGCCAACCATTTAATATGCCTCCCTTGAATAGGTTCAAGCGTTCTTCAAACAAGCTGACGACCCTATTAAAAGCGAGAAAGAAAAAGTACTATCGAGAGCAAATAAACAAAAATGGCAACAATACCTATAAGAACGGGAAAGTCATAAATGAATTTTTAGATCCGTCGTACCACACATAAAAGAGGTTAATGATGGCACAAATGTTTTCAGCAACCCTACCGAAATAGCCAATGCTTTAAGGACCATTTCTGTAATTACAGCTCTGGCCCATCAGATGTTGCACCTTGCACTCGCTGTCCCCATTAATTCTTCTTGCAGCCCACAGCACCCGAAGAAATAGTGCAAGTGATTACAGCCCTAAGAGGCTCTGGGGCTGGGTTCGATGGAATCAATGCTTCCAGGGTAAAACTTGTCGCCAATGAACTTTCCACTCCAGTCGCCCATGTCATTAACAATATTTTTAGGTCTGGCATTTTTCCATCTGAACTTAAGGAAGGAAAAGTAGTTCCGTTCATAAGAAAGTTGATCGTGGTGTGTTAAATAACTATCGCCCTATAACCATATTTGCCTTTTTCAGAGAGTTAATAGAAAAACTATTGTAACCAGGCTGTGAAATTATCTCTCCAAATTTCAACTACTGACCTCAGGTCAGTTTGGTTTTCGGCTTAATTTTTCCACTGAGGTTGCTCTTATCGAGATAACTGATTTCATAAAACAATCAATTGATTGCGGCCAATTTTCAGCAGCTATATCTGTCGACCTCACAAAGGCGTTTGATTCCATTATTCACGAAATTCTTTTTTTTTTCATAATTAGAATCATTGGGTGTCAATGGGGCAACATTAGCGCTTCTACGGTCATATCGCGTAGATAGGCTTAAGGCTGTGGAATGTAGTTGCATACTTTCCGAGCACAAGACAGTAAATATAGGCGTCCCCCAGGGTTCCATACTGGGACCACTATTGTTCTTGTTATTTATAAATGATCTCCCATCTTCTTTAAAATTTTCAGAATTAAGGCTTTACGCAGATGCCACCACGATTTATTTGGCTAATTCTGGCCTCTCGAACGTAACTAAAAATTAAACGCAGATTTATTAAGGTTATCTGATTGGTGCCGAAAGAATAGGTTAAATATAAGCCCTAGTAAAACCAGTTTCGTAATTTTTCACTCGCATCATAAGCAAATTACCTCAATCCCCCAGCTCTGCCTTGGCACTCCCGACAGTTTTTTAACTGTCGGGAGTTCTCCGACAGTTTTTTAACTGTGGGACCTCCTTCAGTATCATTATTTGTACGCACTTTTAAAACATGTGAAATAAACATCAACTTCAACATGTGAAACAATATGCACAAAAACTAAACCAATAAGTATGCATCCAGTGCGCAAATATATACGAAGGCGTAACCTAAATCTACACCGGTATTGCCTCCAGCATAGAAAACTAACAAAACTAACATTCAAAATTCCATGGCAATTGAAATAAAAACATATTCAAAGAAAAATAAATACTGCGGCAAAAAAGGTCACAAACTATACATTAGTGTAGTAATCGTACACTTTTTTTATAAACCCCTCAATGTTGTTAATAAGCATTAGGACTGGTGCCAGGCGGTTTCACTCCGATGAAGTTCTAGTTTAAATATGGTACAGCGCGGCATTTCGGGATACCAACTTTGCAGAATGATCTACACTCTCAGCCAAAATAGAGCAACGGGGAAGTGTCATTGCTCCTTTGGGAGACTAACTTCGCTCCCATCAGCAGTAGTTCTTTAAGGGAGTAATGCTTTCTCCCCAGCCGTTCGTCCTAGCGGACGAACGGTTGCTCCATTCCGTAACTCCCCAGGAAGCGCGTTAGGACCGGCAGAAAAAAACCGCCGAGCGGGAAATCGAACCACTGCCTTTCTCAACACCAACTCGACGTGCTACTGACTAGACCACGACACCTTTTTTTCTGTATTACTTTGCTTTGATAAAAACATGCACCTACAAACAAAAACAAAAACAAACCCTACCATGATAAAACTGCTAGCCGACAGCTTGCTATCAGAAAGACGGTTAAAATTGCTTCAGATTTGGGAGCGTTTCCATCAAGGGCAGCCAAGCAGCAGGGTGGGGCTGAGCTCTCCAAACTTCAATTGTCATCCACATCGGCTCGGCGAAGTATCATTTACCATGCTTCGCGTAAACGTCACAATGGCGTATGCCCATACGTGATTTCCATATTCCGTGCAGAGCCAGAACCATTACGAGGTCCCAGGATACACCGTTGTCGCTCTCGATTGGTGAAAACCTTATTCCGTGAGCTTCCAGTGGGAACTCCTTTTGTAGGGTTCGCTGAAGCACGTCCCAAAAAAGGAGCCATCGCAACACCCCAAAATACATGTTCTACTGTCTCGGGATTTTTACACGGGTAGCAGTCGACCCCCCTAGAACGTACCACCCTTTCTCTTTTTGCCACGTTTTTACAGGCAAGACTCCAGTGTGAAGTTTGAAGAACTTATTCACCCATGGTGGCACCGCCATTCTTTTCACACGCTTTAGGACATCCTGTCCTGACCCTGCTGGATACATTACTTTATACCGTGCAATAGGTAGTACTGTATCAACCAGAACATTATACAGTCTTTCCCGTGTCCCATTAGATAGATACTCGAGACTGAAGTGGGCACATAGAACCTGAGTGGCTCGTACCACTGCACTGAAATAACCTCTAGTTCCTCCAACGAAAATAGGCCACCACACCAGATGGAAAATTTGGGCAGAAAATGTGTACTAAAGTGCAAAACGTTCGGCACTCCGTCCTCGCCGTCGTTCCGTTTATTGCTGGTGCTGGAATTCCTAGCTATGTAACAGCTTCCAATTTATACTCTGCTTACTCTTCGAACGCAAGCTTCGAACGCAAGTACACTCTCACAAGCTTAGTTTTTATTTCGTAAAAGAAAATTAAAAAAGAAAAGCAATCACCCTCGTCCCGACAGGAGACTGAATGGTATAACGAACTTCGGCAAAACTAACAAGTTTCTTAATGTTCGCAATATATCCCAAATGTTTTAGTCTCATATGTGCAAGTTTATGGCCGTCTGTACGAGAGAATTAATAGGGAAACATTGCTTATGTTCCTGCGTTAGACGACAGAATGTTCGGCTCTGCTGACTTCTTCGACTAGCGTCGAGAATGGAAAAGGCAGTCTGGAAAATTTAGTCTGGAAACTGGAAACTTCAACGGGGGCTGTAAAATGCAGCATGGTCTTACGGCTGTTGCCGCCTTGTCATTGCTTTTGTACAAAGGGCATTTATGTCCTCCTAATGAAAGCTAACAGCATGTGCGCTCACGATTTGCCGTTGTTGTCGCTGTTGTTCAGTTTTGTCATGACGTGTAAAAATGTGTATTCACTACACTTAATGAGTAATGTTAGCGATCTTTTGCTAGCCCCACTGTCTCATGTGCGTGGAGTCATTCATTGGCTGGTATTATCGCTCGCGAGATCTGTGTGACACGGCGCATAAATCTGAACAAGACGTATAAGTCTATCACACATCGGCGGTCCGCGTCACGAGCTGCCCCTGCACTTGGAGAAGGCGCTTTTTTTTATTTTTAAAACTAAGATTTGTTCATATTGTACTATATAATATTTTGTGTTGGCAACTACGTTTGTTTTCAAATTATGAAACTGTGAACGTACATATTCGACAGATCACATAGCAGCGACGGCCTTACAAGAGGGACAACCGTTCAGCTTTTCGTCCTCCCATTGCTTTCTGGATCGGAGGGGACGAACTTTTACTCCGCGAATTATGCACAGGGCACGCACGCTCCCACAGTTACTCCTCTTGAGGAGAAACTTCGCTCGCGAGAACAAACAGCTGTAGTTAGTCCTTTTTTCGTCCTTTTTGGCCAAGAGTGTATGTGCAATGAAACATGAGGAGGGAGGCTAGATAAGGGCATTTTTAAGGGTGGTGTTCAATTTATCAATTTTAAAGAAAAGGCACATGCGCGCCTTTATTGTTGCCACCCACCGCTAAATATTTTAGTTTTAGTTTAAACGCTTCACTTTAGGAAGTTGAAAAGGAAGTGCAGCGCAGATTGAGCAGCTACTTTAATGTTGCTCAATACATGTCAGATGCTGAGGAATATGCATATTCCGCTGCTTTTTTAAACCTCTGGATAATACGATTTTTCGCATAATACGTTCTGTTCTACAGTTCCCCTGGAAATCGTATCAAGGAGATTTCACTGTATTTTAGATGCGCATTTCCACCTGAGTAATTGACATTGCTGCAGGTGAAACGGAGGATGTGAAATTTGACATTGCTGCAGATGACCAATGCAGGATGTGAAATTTCTAGTAGCTTCGCGGAGAATTATGCAACACGTGCTCTTTCTTTCCCTAAATATTTTGTGAAGTTGCTTGTATCGGCATCATTGTTAGGACATCGCGTGCGCCTTTGGATCATACATATACTAACTCGTGATTTACACGCTGTCATCGACGTGCACTGTGAATGAGAAGACGCAAACATTATTAAAGCCGCGGACGTCTCGTGCATAAGTAAACACGTGATGCAACATGGCCCTGCATAATAGACGTGTTGCATAGTTACCGGCCGGGCGGTTTCAGCGTTTTCGAGCCAGCGGCGAGCCTGCTTTGTTCAAGTTCGCGCACATCATGCGAGAAGAATAGGAAGAAAGGGGAAAACGCGCCCCAACAATCCCGAAAAAGCCGACACCTTCTCCACTGAGCGCAGCTCTCTTCGGCTTGTTCTCCCGAAAGTTGCAAAAAGTGTGCCGAGCTCGCAAGCCCGCCTAAGCCTCAAAAAACATCCTTTAATCTCCCTGGCAAATTCGGTCTGTTGTAACCCCAGACCCGGCGGTCCTGGGACTAGAAACTTAGCTTCGCGCGCGCGCAGAAGCAAAAGTTTTGAATTGCCGTATGCGAAACCTCTTCCTGACCTCCACTGTACGAGCAGGAAGAAAGAGAAAAAGCAGTCGGACCACGGGGCAGCCCCGAGTGGCACAGGGAAGCGAACGAGACGAGCTTATAAAAGATGGACAGGGGACGCGCGCAACAGAGAGAGCCCTTGCGAACTCGCTGAAAAGACTTTCATCCATATAAACCCGCTGGCTGCTGCCTCGCCGCATGTTTCGCCTCTCTTGATGCCTCTCCTCCCCTCCGCCTTACCCCTCCGTCATCCGTGGCTCCAGTTCTCTATGTAGTACGCTTTACCCTTTTTCTTTCCTCCCTTCAGGCGTGGGACGCGTCAAAACCCAATATATATTCTCCGCGTCCACAAGGGTGGCGGGAGAAGGAACACCACCGATGGCGGCGTCAGCTATTCGGGCTCGCAGAAAAAACGTTCCCGTATTTCAATAACAATGGCGGCTGGAGAGGCTTCAGAATCTGCTTATGCGAGAAGCTACAAGAACCCTTCTTTTTACCCGGCCGTCCCCTTCCTTTTTGCTTCTCTTCTTCCTCTCCCCATTTCATTTTTATCCGCGTCCTTCTCCCCCCCAAAGGGCCAGTGAAATCGGCAGCCCGAGCGTTGTAATGCCGTAGTTGTTGTTCGGCATAAACTACCGCCACCGTTATCGTCGCTGCATGACAAGTAACGGTGATTCGGACTTCCCCTCCGAGCGTTGTCACCACCGCCTTTCGAGATGAGTGGCGGCCGGAGTAGGGAAAGAGAACGGGAAATAAAGCGAAAACGGGGGGGATGGACTGTCCAAATATTTCTTCCCGCAGACGCCAGTGATCAAAATTTCGGCGCTTGTAGCGGGAACGTGGACGCTTCCTGCCTACCGAAGGGTTTGGTTGGAAGAGTAAGAAGTCCTGAGCAACGCAAGGCAGCGGTATGAGGCTTTTATGGATATATACGTGGTTTAGTTTAACTAGAACCGATTGAATTGTAGATTAGGAGAGTGGCGTCCTCATTTAGAGTCCTTGAAATAAAAATGGTATAGGGAAAGAATGATGGCAACGCCAGTGCTTATTTTGTTTCGGTCCCGTATTTTGCGCCATGCTCTAATGCAGTGGTTCTCAAATGAAGCTCCGCGGACCCCAGGGGGTCCGCGATAGCATTTCAGGGGTCCGCGAAGCTTCCCGCCAAACGTTTCACCCGCCATGTTTCTCTCGATTTTGCCAGCATTTGCTTGCAAAGCAAAAAGGTGGATCCGCCGGATTAAATGTACATTTAGCTTCTCCGCGTGGCACATATTTTGACATCTGCATTTTGTCCAACACGCCAGCTATGAAAGACAAAGAAAAGAAACCCACAAATAGCAGCATATAGGTGTCTAGAAGACTCACACATTCAAGTACAAATTGTTTGACATTATGGCACAGATCAACATACGCTCCATCGTGGGGTCCCCCATCACTATCGCAAGCCCAAAAGGGGTCCCCGGGGCAGTCATGGCTGAGAACCACTGCTCTAATGAGATCATCTACACATCTCGAAGAACTCCCTATTATGCTCCTTCTCATCATTGCGGCTCGGCTGCTGAGGGATCTGCCACGTATTCCCGGCTTCAAGGAAAAACTGTTTTAGTACGTACGTACACGCGCGTCATGATGCATCTTCATTACCATCATACACATCATCATCACTGTCATCAATTGGGGAAATGAGGTGGACCGCTAACGCAGGAACGGGAAGTGATTTAGCCGGGATCAGATGAGTGGAACCAAGCTCATGAGATACCGTGGCGGACGAGTGCGATGATACACCATTTCCCGGCTTCGTTGGTGGGACGACGATGACCTGCGCATGAGAAAACGTACAATGTCTTCCAAGGGAATAACGGGCTGAACCAGGATTTCACTCCTCAAGTATTACAACCACGCATCTTGCGCTTGTCGCGTTAGTAAGCGGCGGATTGGGGACTGTGTGTATTCATGCGGGTGCCAATGTCACCACATTTTTATGTTTTTCCCCATTCCTGCTCGAGGGGACTTCATCCTGAACATTCGTTTTATTTTGACTTTCACCATAGCGCAGGTCACTAGGTCGTCCGGATCTATTACTTCGCGAACGGAAGGCCATTTGACGCACTGGGGCCATTCCTACTGGTAAGGGGAAAACATTCCAAGGCGTATTTTGGCGCACCTTCCTGGGCAGTCTCATTATTCTAACAGTGCTAACACGGGCAGTGCTAAAAGGACAAACACGGGCACTGAATACCAACTAAAATTTATTCAAAGAAAAACAACCTTTATATGACGATATTTCATGAAGATATTGTGGGGAAAATGAGTTTTGGTCGCCAAAGGACACCAGGACTGCACAGCGCTACGTAACTGCGACCATTGCAATAACAGCCACTTTTGGTTCTGTAAATGTAGACGAGCGGTCGCCTGGACACAGTTTTGTCCATGCTACGTCGTACGTGATAATGGTAGGCTGGCGCAAGCCGTAAAGACAATTCTCAGATTAGACGGCAGAGAAATCAAATGAAAGGACTTGGTACCCACTAAGTTCTTTTATACGCTGAAGACAGCACTGGCCTACTTACCGAAGATGTGAGGTCTGAGCTGCGTTGACCTCACCGTCACTCATGGTCAGGAAGGTCCTGGCTTTCCACCCCCTTCAACCGTCCACGTTGATTAGGAGTGGGGAAAAACGCTACTGTCTGCAATTGCCGGCTGGTTTGTACCTAGTCCTAGTCTAAGCGGCGTTAAAGGAGCCATGAAGAGACAATAAAACTTCATTTGATTTTAAAGAACTAGGATTCAGTATCTCACACAGCTCCAGTACAGCCACAAAATATGTTTTTTAACGAAAAAAAAGCAAGAAGTATTTAAAAACTTTCAAATTTTGCGCCACAGTGACTTGTTATGAGCAAGAATGACGTCATACGGGCCAACAATAAAACATAATTTTCAGTGCGTTAACAGCACGTTAGCATTCAAGTGATGCGGTCAAATGGAACTAGAGGCCTTATTGCAGACGTCCAGTCATGTGTCGTCGCGACAGGTCAGTTAGGCGGCCTCCAATCGCACAAACAAGGTTCCTTGACGTCATAGAAAAGTTGCGGGAAATTGGCTAGGGGGTCGCGACTGCTTCACACGTTTTCTTTAATATCTCCGTTATTTGTTCGAAGATTGCGATGATATTGGTATCATTGTTGTCGGGACAAAGCAGTCTTTCTAATAAACCCAACTTGTATTTTGTCTTCATGGCTCCTTTAAGCATGACAGCCCACTCTTTTCAGTGGTCCTAGAGAACGCATGACGAGTGAAATAAAACTCCGCTATCATTTCAGCGGGAGGGATTTTTTGCATCGAGCCTAGTCCTATTCTCTAGAGAGCAGGATCGGAACCACAGTTGTTATGCCACTCCCGCGGTTTCATCATAAACCGCTGCTTATAGTGGTTGCCACATTACATAAAGGAGTTTGACACAAAGCAATTGTCACTGATACCAGAACGGCATACTTTTCGTACTAAAATCACTGGTAAACATTCCATCCTCGCCAATTCAATATCGTTTAAAAGGGTGTGAAGGTCCGTGAAGTCGTTTTCGCTGCCCGTCTCGAGCAAGCGAAACTGTTAGGCTGGAAACACGAACAAGCAAGCGCATTACAAAATAGCTTTAATTGGAGCCTTAACTGGCCTTCAAAGACGAAGATTCGACGGACGAGAATGACGAGGGAAGTAGTGAATATGATGCGGGAAAATACACCCCTTGCCGAATGCCGCTATTCACATACGAAAACGATAGGGACTGCAAGAAAATCTTCGGTACAATCAGTCGCTTTGGGCCTACTGGCGGCCAAAGATTCTTAGAACACACGAGGAAACTATTGAAAGAAACTAGAAGGCCGCGGGTTCACACAATTTTTTGGTGGACTCCTGGTACTCTTGAGTGTAGCGTGTTCACGTGGGCAATTACAATGCCCCCATGCAGATTCTCCTGAATGACAATGCTTTGAGAGGCGCCTTACCAATTCTTGAGCGCTTAAACCGCAGTGTTTCTCACCCATGCCGAAGTGGGAAACATTTATGCGACGAGTCGAAGAAGAGCAGTTCGCCATTTATTTACTAACTTTCCTTTCACAGGATACACTATTGGTATCAATTCGCTGATTAACTGGATTGTCTATTCGTCTTTTCAGCAGCGGAGCATTGATGACTTCCAGCTCCGACTCTCCGAGAAATCACCATGGTGAACGTTGTGCCACACCACGCCAGCCTTCAAACTGATCTTATAATTGTTCTTTGGGCGTCTTTTGTGTGCCTTTCAGCACACGGTGCAGTGCTTATTTAAATTTGACAGTGCTAGAGCACTGCACGGGCCCGGGCTGGCCCAAAAGCCCGGGCCCGACCCGGCCCGCGGGCCGGGCCGGGCCGCCCGAAGTCGATTATCGGCGGGCCCGGGCCGGGCCCGGGCTCAGTGCCTCGGGCCCGGGCTGGGCTCGGGCTCAGTGCCGCGGGCCCGGGCCGGGCTCGGGCTCGACGCCACGGGCCCGGGCCGGGCTCGGGCTTGAATTCATAGGCCCGGCCGTTAATAGTTCCGACGTGAAGCGTAGAAAAGAACACAAAATTGAATACTCTGAGTATACTTTTACGCGCTTATTGGTGTTAGTTGTACACATTGTTTTGAAAACGTGTTTTGCTAGGGCTGATAGTCACTATACTGTAACTTTAATGACATTTCATGTGCTGCATCAAGATTTTATATTTTTGTGTATAACATATCAAAGATGCGGTTACAAGGAATGCCCTGGAGGGGAAGGAATTAATTAAGCCACCCTAAAGCTGTGCACCTATGTCTATGTACGTGTGTTTTAGATGCCGAACCAATCTTAATGCGGCTGCCGTGGCTGGAAATCAAACTCGCGTGCTAGAGAAGCACCACCGCTTAACAACCACTCCAGGGAAAATATTTCAACGCACGCACATACGCGTGGATTCAAATGGAGAGCAAGAAATTTCATTAACACCAACTTGTGACCGAAACAACCACATGAAGTTGCCAAGTGTTTGGCCATCAAAGGTGATGGTGTCTCTCGTGTAAGAATACGAGCTATTATTACGCCCATGTGGCATGAACTGCAGACGGTGTGAGCTAAACTACGTGTACTTATCAACCCTTTTTTTTGCGTTACAATTCAGGGCGTGCTTGTACAGACTAGATGCTCCGTCTGATTTCCCGCTACGAAGATACTCGCCCAAATATAATAAACTAATTTTCTTCAACGTCTAAAACCAGGCCTGGTCACATACATGCGGGCCCTCTGTAGGCTAAAAAAAAGACCGTGCCCGGGCTGGGCGTGGGCTTGATACGACGGGCCTGGGCCGGGCCTGGGCTTGAGACGACGGGCCCGGGCCGGGCCTGGGCTTGAAATGATGGGCCCGGGCCGGGCCCGGGCTAGGCTCACTTATGAATGCCCGGGCCCGGGCCGGGCCCGGGCTTGGTGTTACGGGCCCGGGTCGGGCTCGGGCTTCACAAAGCGGGCTCGGGCCGGGCTCGGGCCTTAAAATCAGGCCCGTGCAGTGCTCTAGACAGTGCTGCCGCTATCGTCGACGTACCTCTGCCGTTAACATTCTTGAAAAAAAAAAGCAGCTGGCCAGGAAAAAATGATTAGCTCAGATTTACCGGCACGCCAACAGCACAAAGGACAAATTCAGCATGTCCTATAAAACATCAAAATAAAAATGCGTTGGGAATTTCGCATCGGTAATCCACTGGAAGTTTCTTACTCTGTTAAAAAATGTTGTTCACCTGTCGCTTTAGTGTAGCCGCCAAAATGTCATTCGCATTGCACCAATCTCTGGCAGAAAAATTCGCGTGCCATAAAAAAATCATCATTTCTGTTGTGCATGCTTAGCGGGTTCAAGATGAACATTATCTGCATAACGCATTCAGCGCTGCCGATTCCAACTCCCAATAATGACATAAAAGCCACAACGCAATTTTCGACACCGCTTTCCGCGATGCGTAATCTATGCAGCAGGCCTCGACGCGTGCAACCCTGCAGCACGTACCAGCATTGAACTCGTTATGCGTAATAAAGGGCAAAAAGGAACGAACTGGATCCCGCTAGGCGAAGGGCCGAATCGCATATAGTTTCTGCCTACTGGGCAAAGAATTCTCTGGCCGCTGCACAGCGGCGGCGGCGTGCCTCGGAAGCCTCTTCAGAGTCCGAGAGAAACAGCGAGGCATGGTATTGAACACAATAGCAGCGCCGCCCTGCAGGGAAACTTTTTTTAGCTGACCTGGGGATTCGGATGCAAATCATGGCTCGCCCTCTTAACAAAGGAGATGCCAGTCGCTGATTCAGCACAACGCGCCGGCGCGCCCCTTTGGGATTTAGATGGCATGGTGTGTGAGGTAGCTGCTTACTCAGTCTATTCAAATCCAGTCGTGACCTTAGATGGCAATCGGAGAGATTTACTCTTTTTCCGAGTGACTACACGTCGGCTGCCGCTGCATATGTCTACAGCTGAACTGTAAGCGACGGCTCCCCTAAAAAAACAAAGGATGGAATGTCTAACCTGCTAGAGAAACGAATGATGTTGGGGGCATGATGTATGTTCAGAAACGTGCCTGAATCTGTAACAGAGACGCGATTGTTGTGAATAAAAGTTCGCATGAAAGTGTGACTATATATTTACGTGTGGGGCTGTGTCTACGAGCGCACGTGCGTGTGTGCGTAAGAGGGGTTCGTATAAACAGGGCGTAGCCTTGTACATGGACGTATACAGATGTCGTGCTTCTACCTTGCATCCCCCGTTTACATGCTTCTTCCCGCGCTTGTGCACACTTTCTTTGTTTTTCGCCACACGTATAATACAACTGCTATAAGCTGCGAAAGAGCTATGCCGGCATGCTATGGCGGTGGAAATTATATTTTGACCAATCCGCACAATTTTAAAGAGAATGTACGGCCTGCTCATAGTGTTTCCTAGGAACATGTACCGACTCAACATTTTATTATACCCCTGCATTTTTTGAAAGGAGCTGCTTGCTGGGCAGCGGAAAAAGTAGGCATGGCGTTGCACGGTTAGCTTAATTTATATACAATATTTCTGGCCCGTCCGTCCGTCCATCCATGCATCCTATCTATCTATCTATCTATCTATCTATCTATCTATCTATCTATCTATCTATCTATCTATCTATCTATCTATCTATCTATCTATCTATCTATCTATCTATCTATCTATCTATCTATCTATCTATCTATCTATCTATCTATCTGTCTATCTGTCTGTCTGTCTGTCTGTCTGTCTGTCTGTCTACCCTCCTGAAAATATGGCAACGATATCCGCGCGACATGAATGATATCATAAAGATTTTAACATGTCTTCGATATCGCAAAGATTTCAACGACATGCCAAAGAAGCTTGGTGAAATGTCATTGACATCGTAAAGATTTCAATGACTTATCGTTGTCCTCTAACATCGTAAAGGTCCGATGTCACAAAGACTTCAACGGCATGCGAAATAAGTGTTACGACATGTCTTTGACATCTGAAAGCCTTCTACGACATGTCGGTGTGCTCCAACATCATAAAGGTCCGATATCGCATAGAGTCGAACGTCATGTCAAAAAACGATCAACAACATGTTTATGATATAAAGATTTAAACGATGAGTCGTAGAATTTCTGCTGTATATATTCAAGGTAGTCTTACGACGTGTGACATATCGCACAAATCAGCCCAGTGTGCACTGTGGTTTCTGTAACATATTGCAGATAACATATATTCTGCCTTGTCTGCACTGGAAGGATGCAAAGTACAAGGTACAGTACAAACTAAAGTACAGTACAAACGCTGACACTTTGCACTCTGAGTTTACTTACACCAAATTCAAATTCTTGTTTAACCTGTTGTTTTGTCAATGTTTCTGCAGGATGCATAATTCGAACTCGGTCATTCAGTTAAAATTCATATATTGCTCAGTAAAGCTTGATGTCGGGCTGGTTGGTGTAACATGGTTTTGAAGGTACGATGCGCTTGCTGTGCACACAGAGACTTCCACGGAAAAAAACACCGTCTCTGTATTAACAGCAAGCGCAACGTACCTTGAAAATCATAAATTGCAGTTGTCCACACTAGAAAGTACCTGCTGCTTCATTACCACCTGCTAAAAATTTGTGTCCAAATATAACTAAACAGATGAAAATTTAATTTAAGAATGTCAAGGCTTCAAAAGAGAATGCTTTGCTACTAAACAAACGTTCGAAATAGTGTAGATCATAGTGTAGTGTAGAGCATTGTTCTTAGCCCTACTCAGTATTCAAGCACACCGTATTAAGTTCGGTCACCTTCAAAACCCTCATTTTTGAAGTGACCCAATTTGTTGAAAATGACTAATCTTGTTATATAGGCCCTGAAAGTTCTGGTCAGCAATAGATGACGGATTAAGCAGTTGTGGACTTTTCACCTCTGCTTTCAGTTTGTTTTGTGTAGTTTAGCCTTTAAATGCTAAAAAACGTCATTAAAATCCATGGCCAAACATAACATGCACTTTTGTCTTGCCCAGAGTGATATCTATGATGACTTCTGCTCATTCAACAAACTCCCAAACACCCGTCAAGTTTGCAACAATGAGGGTTGACTATGTGCAAAGTAGGGTAATTGAATACAGCATTTTTTTGCTATATTAACAAAAATTAAACATACAGAGCAATCATACTTTTTCATCTTCATGGATAACCTTGTTGGTTCTTCGCAATGAGGGCTTCGTAGTAAATTGCAGTGCTTAAGTTCCTATTGCCCCTTTTTTTGTTCTTGGGTATGTGTTCATCTGTGCTTGTCAGCAACTGCGTACAGCCTACTTGTAAATGGCACGATACAATCTCGTCCCCCCCCCCCCTCTTTATTTTTTTCCTGTTGCATCTCTTAGTCATAGTCATTGTCATAGTTTCATTCGCACAGAGAGTTTGCCCACCCGGTGGTGTGCAATGCATGGCTAGACAGAAAGGTGGATGTGTTTCTTGGGCACGCTCTCTTTTGCGGTATTGCTGTACCTGTTGACAACTGCGTACAGATTTCTGGTGAATGGCGCCATAGATTCCCCACACCTTTTTTTTTCTGTCGTATCTCTTGAAAGTAATTTCTGTGTACAATGTATTTTGTGAGTGTTGCTGTGCTTGCGGAACACCGTGTTAACCTTGCTTCAAAATTTCGGCGTTTTTGACATCTTTTTGTTTCTTAGTCATTATTGTGTGTGTGTTAGGTTTTAATTCATGCCCTCTCCCTCTCTTTCTTCAATCTGTTACCCCTATTCAGGGTGTCGAACCGGAACCGGAACCGAACCGAAAACCGGAACCGAACCCGAATTTTTGCCCGGAACCGGAACTGAACCGGAACAGTATTCTTTCCGCCATTTTGGAACTGAACCCGAACCGGAACGAATCGAAGGAACCGTTCCGAACCGGTTCCGGGGCCTCAAAAATATGATTTCTAGTTTTCCATTTTGGTCCCTACCTTTGCCACTCGCCAGACAGAACCATGAAATATTTCGCATAGTCTGCAGTTCCCAAGGCCCATCATGCTCTCTTCTTACTATTGCCCTCAATTTAATGTAAAGTTGTCCGCATATACTATCAGTTTGCGTTAGGCACTGCCCATCTCGCCCAATTCTCTTATACATTTAGCATAACCTAAGTTAGAACGCATATTCCGAGGCAACATATCATGGAATATTCTTCATGGTTTCTATCTGCATGGTATTTAAAATCGTGTAAAGTTTTTAATGTGTTGTTAATTCGCATTCATCCCTGTCCGCTTCTGAAGGCCTTCAGGGACACCATCAACAATAAATCCATATATTCCACCTATTTTAGTTTGAATGACCAGTTATATACAAACAGCACTGAGACACAAACACTCGTAGTTCTCAAAATTAACTTCACTTCTGCTTGTATACAGTGCCGTTGTGTCATTTGGTTACTGCTCTAAGAGAACATGAGATATAAAAAAGGGGAATCCTAATTTCCATTTTTAAACTATATTTGATAGCATTTTCATGTTATCTTGAATCTGCTCAGCCTTAAACTTTAAAGGCGGATGGATTTAAGTCGATTAATGCGGGTTAGCGGGTTGACTGGGGTGGATTAGTTAGGTGAGTGAATGAGCTAATGTGTATTGGTTGGACTGGTGTGTTGAATAATTTGGATTCCAGGAACTAGCGAGTCAGTTAAGGCAGATTAGACGGTGGGACCACACATGATATCTTTGGGGTATTTGGCATTTGGAAATTTTGCAGCATTCTCCTTCTCGACCAATCACAAAATTTTGTCAAGCACAAAGTAGCCGCAAAGTTATGTGACGACCACCTGAACGCTATAAAAATTCTTTCTTTATGCCCGTATTGCGCTGTTATGTTGTTTCTATAATAAAATTACCATCTCGCACTAAAGTTAATAACTAATTGCCTAATGCATATTTTATATTCATGAAAGGATTTTCAAAACTTGTACATATATGAGGTGCGACAATTGGAAAGAAACTAAACTGAAAGAAAAAAAAAGGGAGGAATGATCAACTGGTTTGATGCAAGAGACGTCCGATAGCATTCTTCAATACCTTCTCTTTCTTTGTGCTACCGTTCTGCAGCCGCCCACAGGTGTAGCATCTCAACCCCCGAACACAGCCCCATTCAAGCTAAGGAAGCGGCGCCAAAACTCTTATAACAGAGTCTTAGCAGGCGTGGCCCAACTTTGCCAACGATCGATTGCATCTTACAGCACTTCCAATGATCAATTGGAGACCACCAACGAGGCAGTCACGATTGCATATCCGGCCAACAAGATCACCAACCTCGTGGCTCGAGATTTGACCCGCTTAGCCAGCTGATGAAGCCGGGCCCGAGTGCATGCATCCTGCAGTTACAGACCAGGAAGTTACTCAGAACTATAGCCTCTTCCGTAGAACGTATTCCTCCCAGCACAAATCCCTACCGATTAATTAGGAAATATTACTCCGCGCCCTGCGGGCATACTCCTTCCCACACACCACCAGACTCCACCTCTTTGACGGGACACAGCTCTCTCAATTTCGTCGTTTGTGTAAAGAGCCTGGGAACCTCATACACATAATAGGCGGCTGCGACAAGTGTACCGTAGATCCACCCAACCTCCACGTTTCCATAGAGATTTGGGAGACAGCCATGACCAGCTCCGGCCTTCAAGATCAGTTGCTCTTGATGGAAACGGCTGTCGATTCGGCCCCCTCGAATGAGGACGCCTCTCTGAACCTTTGCCTCAATTTAATTAAACTTCATTTTCTCTCTCTCTCTCTACAAGTGATCATTACTGCTGCTTGTGACTTCACTTGGCTATTATCTCTCCTAAAGCCCAATCGCTGTCTCCGGTCACTGAAGCGCCATTAGAAAGTTCATATCTCCGGTGGTTCCCTATCCAATGCCGTCCTATACACGCCGTCCAATAAGCCTTTATAACCGTTCTTTCTTTCCAACAGGTCTGTTAGCAGATAAAAGATCAGCAGAAAGAAATTGCTCTAAATGCCACCTGCCACGCTTGGCAGTCAGAAATTAACGCCGAAGCCGGACCGTTTTCTACTTCTAGCACTGCTAATCCTTTCGTGTTAAAGCTAAAGCGCCGTTGAAACTTGGGGTAGATGAAAAGCGTAATATACCAACCGATTTATTTACAATGCATATTTTTTTTGCCTCATTGTGGGAAAATAGGGGTGCGTGCGTGCGTGCGTGCGTGCGTAACATTTGATCGATCCAAAAAAAGATGGCGGGCGCATACCATCTCCTGCCCGCCAAAGAGACCGCCAGTTTGCCAGTAAACTTCCTGCCCGCCTGCCTGCTTGCCTGCCTGCCTGCCTGCCAGGCAGAACATTCTGGTGAGGATGCATGATTTGGGGACGAGGGGCAGCCCGTCACGAGCTGCCGGGGGTGGGGGGGGGGGGGGGTGGAGGAGGGGAGACGCAAGATGCCCCACCACAGCGACACTCCAGGGTACCAAAAACGATTGTGGACGGGCGGGTCGTCTGCTTAGTAGGTCGACGCAAAAGGCTGCCTGCAGGGAGGCTGTTCATTGCCAGAAGATTCTGGTTAGGATGCACTGATGGGGGAGGCGCTGGAGGCACCGGAGCGCTGCCCACTGGCCAGGAGGGTGCATGTTCGCCTTCGAGAAGACTGTGGGGAGGACGCATTATTTGGAGACGATGTGCGGCCAGTCACCGGTCGGCGAAGGGAGTGGATCACAGGGCGGCACAGCGGTGGCTCTGAAGAGCCATGCGTTAGAGCGCAGCCCTTAAGCGCCCGCTCGTGTGGTTTTGCGTAGTTTCTCAGCGTCGGCCTCGTTGTAACCGAGAGGACGAACACGCCACAGAAGATAGAGCGAGCAGGAAAGCGGAGGACGAAAGTATGGTGAAAGTGGGAGGGGAGGGCGAAATTTCCAGACCGCGCGAGACATGCTCCACGGCAGCAACGCCTTACGAGATAACGACAGAGTATACCGCATGCCGTCGTGCATTTGTTGTGGACGCGATCACTCCCTAAGACACAGCAGCTATGCGCCGTCGCCGAGAAGACTACAGTTTGCGCTGCGCTCAAATTTCGCATTAGCGACTACCGTAATCGTCTGCCATATTTCTTGTTTCCTCAAGAAAACAACTGTGGTGTTTAAAATTGCCGTGGTATAAGCCAAGTATAAAATAAAATGAAATCATGAAAATGAAAGAACTTAAATTAATAAAGGTAAACTTGCGGCCATAAAGAGCAATGCTTTCACATTCATACAAATAGTACCCTTAAGTGGCCCAACGAACCTTTTGTTTAGCTTCAGTTATTGTTGTAATCGTTGACCTATCTATCACGATTTGGCCCGCATTCGGGAACGTGGGAGGGTCGTAGTACCCTCCACCCGAGGGACGACCCGCAGCGTGCTGGTGGTGACGGTGGCTGACCGCGAGCAGCTCTGCTCGTCGGTGTTTATTCGCCAGCCGTGCACAATGTTTCTTTCACACCGAGCCTGGCAGGGCCACGAACTTAGCGGCCAACGAAAATTGGGGAGGGGGCGGGGGCGCCACATACTCGTCAAACTGCCATAGAAAACGTTTTGCAGTAGTTTGTACAGTTAAAGGAGCTATTGAAGACTTTAGATAAACTCGCCGCGGTGGCTCAGTGGCTAAGGCGTTGCGCTGCTGAGCACACAGACGCGGGTTCGATTCCCAGCAGCGGCGGCCGCTTTTCTGATGAACGCGAAAAGCGAAAACGCCCGTGTGTACAAGATTTCGGCGGACGTTAAAGATCCCCAGGTGGCCAAAATTAATCCGGAGCCCTCCGCTACGGCGCGCCTCATCGTCTGCGTTGCGTCGGAGCGTTAAACCCTACAATAAATAAATAAACAAACAAATAAATAAATAAATAAATAAAAAAAAATAAATCAACACTTTTGAGAAAGGCTTTCACCCTTCTGCGCATCTGGAAGCACTGCGAGAACTATAGCAAATTGCCAGCACAGAGCAACAGTGCGTGATTTTCTAGTCGCTGCGGATGCAGCTTCCGTTTCTGCTTCGCTTTTGTGGCTTTCTTTTTAAAGTGGCTATAAAATGCGTTCTATTCTGCAAATTAAGGAAAGACCCGCCGCGGTGGCTCAGTGGCTAAGGCGTTGCGCTGCTGAGCACGAGGTCGCGGGTTCGATTCCCGGCCGCGGCGGCCGCTTTTCTGATGGAGGCGAAAAGCAAAAACGCCCGTGTGTACGAGATTTCGGCGCACGATAAAGATCCCCAGGTGGTCAAAATTAATCCGGAGCCCTCCACTACGGCGCGCCTCATCGCCTGCGTTGCGTCGGCGCGTTAAACCCTACAATCAATCAATCAACTTAAGGAAAGCCGGAAAAAAGCCGCTACGCCGCTGTAATGATGTCATTCAGCGGTCGAAGAACGCCAAGACCGGGAAGGAGAGAAAAATATTTTAAGCAAATTTCTAAGTTATCTGATGAGGAGAGAGCAGTAATTTTTGGCTGAGGCACTTTGCGACCCCTAATCTAAGTACAGGATGTGTTGGTTGACTACTTTCTGCAAGCATTTAGAAAAAAGTTGAAAAAACTGTTGCAGGGTCGCTTTAGTTTGGCCAAGGCAAAATATTTGCACAAAGAAAAATTCATTATGACTTGGTTTTATGCCGCCTTGATAAGGAAACGAAAAACGAGCACAAAAAAGTAACAGAAAAAAACACGCCTGCTTTTTTTCTTCGAACCCGTTTGAACCCGTTTGAACCGGTTCGAACCGGTTCGAACCGGAACGAAATGGTGCTGTGGAACTGAACCCGAACCGAACCCGAAAGGCTTGAACCCGAACCCGAACCGAACCCGAAAAAAGTCCGGTTCGACACCCTGCCCCTATTACCCCTACATACTCACCAGCAGGCATTTGTATGTCTGCCCGTGGGCATGAACTGGTACTCGAACATCACCAATGAAGACTCCTTCTCCTCACCCTCCCCTAGAGGGAGGTAGAGAAACCCGCCCTTGCGTGTCCACTGCGCCCTGTGTCGGTGGTTCTGGAAAGCGCCAGCTGGGTGGTTCCCAGACCCACCGATAGAGGCCGCAAGCGGGTCTGCGCAGACGGGCGAAAAAGCTTGGCCTACAACAGCTCCGTGCTGAAAAGTGCTTTTACAGCTAGATTTTATGCCTGAAAACCCGTTCAGCGATCGAAAAAGTGACATGTTATACCGACACAGAGCTTCCTACCTTAAACGAATACAATTGGAAACAGGCCGGTCCATAACCCAAGTTATCGCTGTGCCTTCTGGGAGCCAGGCTGTGGCACGCGCTAGTGCATGTGCGCATGCTGACTACGAGGTGGCAAGTGTTCTAGAAAAGGATCAACCGTGCAGCAAATGACGTTGAGTCCTTCACAAGCATCATTCAGGAAGCCGACACCATAATGAAACTGATGTTGACGATGGCGCTGTAAGGCTGCACGAGTCAATGTGTGAGATTGGTATACTAGCTGGATTCGACCAGTTTATACCGTAAGTAATATGGCTGTTTTTAAACACAGTGGGTACATCGAGCGGCGGCTCACTGTGTCGGGTTTTATGTAAATGACACTACATTAGCATGGCTAGTGTGGACTGTACACGTGTCAAATAAATGGTTTTAATGCTTCCTTGCGAGATATGGGCCCAGAAACAGATGAAACTGTTAAGTAATATCAGAAGAAACTTTCCAGCGCAATATCAGAATTGTCTTTGAGATTTCACTGTTTCAGCTTTCACGAATATGCCTAGCGCGAAGTGAAGCATTTGCACCATCCCGCATACGTAGCTGGTCATCGCGTAACCCTCCAGTGGTTTCCAGGCCACAGTGGCATCATGTGAACTGAGAAAGCGGATAAGGCTGCCCGCAAAGGCCTACAAATGAGCACCAGATAAGATTTTCTTCACGAAACATGGTGCCTCAACATTGACTTTTGCAGTAGCTATGATGCAAAGGAACCGTTTATGGTTCCTGCCCGAGTACCATCACGGTTTTTTACATGGCTTAGGTCCATATATTAAAATGAGGCTGCCAGAACGTCTAACTCGCCGACTGCATACATTCTATAGGCTTCGTCTCAATTCAGCATTTACGCATTCCGACCTTGGTCGGATAGGCATCAGGTCGGATAGGCATTCCTACCTAGGTCGGATATGCATATGGGCATCGCGCCCACACCGCGACAATTGTGGCTCATCCGAAGCTGTAGAACATATATTAGTGGAGTGCTCTGCCTATTCCAAATTGAGGTGTCATCTACAGCATAAAATTTGTTGCCTCCACCTTGGACCATTAAACCTGCAACTGCACTCAGGCCCTCCCCGTCTGCACAGCGCAAACATCTGTCCGCGTAATTCAAGTTACTCGATGGCGTTGGTTTATCTGTGTTCTCGTAGCCTTCCCTTCATTGCAAGAATCTTTTAACGCAATGCCATGAAGCAGGACTGTATTTTATTTTTATTTTATTATTACTTTTTTTTCTTTTTCTCCACTATTTTTCTAACTTCACGTACTGACTTTGTTTCCTCTCCTCCTTTCCCTGATGAGTATGTCGGTGAACTCATGTCAACAAACCTCTCTGCGCCTTTCTCTTTCATAACGAGTTTCTCTCCCTCAATACAACTCAGCACATTCCAGCTCATTCTGATTAAACTGTGAGCATTCTTTGCTTCCTAGTTTATGTCCTCGTGATCGGGCCGCCAAAGGCGGTTATTCCCAGTATGCGAAGCTCCTTTGGCCCGAGTCCATGTAGAATTTCCGGCGTCAATTTGCAGCGTGTAAACAATGACGCCCGTGCGTCGAATTTTTAAGTGCGGAGCACTTAGCATCCCGGCTTCTCGTCGTAACTCGCCCGGGTTAACGGTATCTAGCCACCATAGTCACGCGGTGTCCCGCACCCAAACAGAGGCCTCGAAAAGATCACCGCTTCGCTTTGTCGGGGTCCAACCTGGGTCCCTCGCGTTACGAAGCCGATATCGATCCCATTGCGCCACACAGGCACACGTTATTGATATGAAAAGTGCTAGGGCGATCTTTGCTCTGTGCCGTAGCCACGGAGGCTGCCGATGCTAGACCGCAAATGATGACGCAATATTATAAAATACGGGACAAATCATGAATCATTTCGCCTCTAATAAAGAGCCTTCTCTCTCTCTCTACCTCGTGAATTAACTCATTCTTACCCCAAAACTCATAAAATCTCAATCCACTCGCTCAACCCATAGGCCTTTTCAGGGGCTGCTGTTCGCTCTCTTGACTGCTTTTGGTACCAACGCCAGGCTGATGCTGAAGCTAGTCGAGATAGGGTGCGACAGCCCCATTGCGAATCCCTGCTCCGCACTTGACTGCTTTCACGTTTTCTGGAACTGCTTTGACTTTCTTATTCCTCAAAAATGCATAACTTCATTACGTTCAATAAGGAATCTTTTCTCTCAAACTTGAGAATCTAACACATGGGTTCTTTTGTGAAAATCCCCTTTACAAGGGTGGCGCTCAAGATGGCTGCTGGTTTCTTGCTCGTATGTTTATCTTCCAAGGCCCGGTTCATTACTCCTATTTCAGACACACCGCCCACCCTCTTTCACGCTCCGTGACCCTCAGCCACGCTCCCATCGTTCCAGCGTTCACTCGCCAAGTGTAGGCCCGGCGGCGGCGGCGGCCCTTTATGTAGTACGCGCGTGTGCGGCCACCAATGAAGCCATTGGGCACGCCACAGACTGGCGGCGCCTTTTGATGTGGTCCCCTCTTCCCGAGTGCCGGTCATGCTTTGTTTTATAGAATCCGCAGGACGCGACCAAAGCGTCAGTCGCATACCGCCACCGTCTCTTTCGAACCGGCACGGGTTTCCGGAGCTCTCCGTTTGTCCTGGACGTGTGTACGCTGCGGGCACCGCGAGCGTCCCATTGTGTATCGATAGCCTCCACTCGTCCGAAACCGTAATGCCCGCTTTCTTCGACGGCATCTGCGGCTCTGAGAGATGTGTGCCGGAACATCGGGTTAAGGCTTTGATTTGTCCCATCGTCGCCGCCAGCCGCGTACATAACAGGTTCTGAGGCATTGTGTTCTTTCAGTGACCTTGTGGAAGTTCGTCTTAAGTGCATTATTTCGTTTAAAACGAACCTTTACTTCAAATAATAACTTTGAAAGAGAAATGAGCCCAGATGTCTAGAATTCTGGCGCAATGGAGTTATGCCCCATGACTTTCTTCTGAATGAGACTAAGCACCACGCTGTCTTAAAGGAAGAATTGAACGCTAAAGAATTTTTTACTTGATTAATAACCCTGCATCAAACCTTGGCACAGCAAAGAGCAATTGGCTGTGAGTAACAAAGTGGTGCGAAAAGTCTCCGGACGTCAACGTTAAAATTTCAAAATAAAATCGCAGTCGTCGAATAAGGAGCACGCTTTGTTTATAAACACAGCACGAAGTCAATAACAAACCTTATTCTTAGCACTTGTCGAAGTCTGATGCCTCTAAATGGGAGCTTCTTCATCAGAACTAAAATCTGACCAACCCACATCATTGCTGGCATCATCATTAATGCTGGCGTAATAAAAATGAGCAGCTACAGCTTCCGCAGTCCCCGCCATAGCTATCCGCTTTTGCGGAGCGCGCCGTGAAGTGGACTCCGTTTTAGCTTAACTCTCCGCTATTCCGGGTTCAAATTTTCTCCCATACGCCGTCTCCACAAGCGAAATGTAAACAAAAAATAATAACGTCGAAAAAGGAGTGCCCCACAAATATCCCAAATTGTGTTAGTTCTCCGCAAGGCGCCGCTTCTTGCTTTCGCGTGACGTTTGAAATTACTGGAACTCCGTGTGCGATGCCCTATGGCGCCGTAAGGAAAGTGTTAGGCTCCTCCTGCAACTTCGGAATGGCAAGAAATCATATCAGTATCTTTTAACTGAAGGCGTATGACTAAGTTACTGCATCTGCAGGGGATTGCTGGGCCAATATATATATCTTAAATTCTGACTTCTGAGTGGAGCGTCTTCACTTAAACCATTTTAAAACCACTTTGTCACAGTTTCATGCAAGCACAGTATGGCGTAAATTGAAGATCGTCATTGTGAAAGTGTTTTTGCTTTCGTCAAGGCAGACTGAATGCAGCAAAATGACTTCCAGTCAGCTTTGTCTGCTTCTGTTCCTTCACTTTGGGTTCCAGTTGCCCCCACATCTTAGGTGAACTGAGCTTGCCCTAAATGATGGGATTAAAAGTACTAATAAATACCAATTAATAATAAACATTATGCTGCCATCAGCAGGCATTGCGACACAATAGGCTGGCCCGCGATTGCTTGAATCAGTGACCGTTTAATAATTTTTCCCTTCAACACAGCTGCCTAAGGTGCGCAGGTTTCCGGTTATGGAAGTTGGAATAAAAAAAACAGTCTCAGCTGAATTTCTTTCGCTGCTATAACCGTTCACCCAAGTATCAACTTGCACTACAGCACATTTTTCGCAATCCAATTGTAAGCGCTATTTTTTACCACTAAACCTCACTGTGCATTCATTGCTGGTTTGTGAGATTATAGTAAAATTTCTTTTATATATTTTTATTACATACTGCAGGCCCATTTAAGGGCCCTAGCAATATGGTTATAATGTCAATTTTTTACATAAAGTTACATATCAGCAAACAGTTCGCCAGTTCGCATCTATGTTTGCAATGCTTGAGGGAAAAAGCTGATTTCACTCTGTTATGGCTCCGGGGAAAAAAAGACTATTTTAAGATGTTTGTTCGGGTGTAGTAGGGGATAAGTGATGGGAGGTGCCGATTTCTTGACAACCGTGTTGTGGATGGCTTAATGTAAGAGTCAGGTTCCAGGGATAATTTGTTCTTTTTAAGAGAAAACTGGAATTTTAGCCGCAACATTTTTCCTCGAATTTGCAGGGTAGTAATTCCACGTTTCTTCTATAGTTGGGTAGGAGAGTCAGTTGCAAGATACTTCGAATATATAAATCAGACAGCTTTAGATTGGATCATCTCAAGGGCATCGATATTAATTTTTCTGTAAGGATCCCATACCGAACACGCATACTCTAATTTTGGCCTTACTGTGGAAGTATAAGCGAGGATCTTCCGATTAGCAGGAGCATGCCGCAGTGTCTCAAAAACCACCATTTACGAAAGCGGACGAGCAAACGTTTTAACTATTTATTCCAACTGAGGTTTTGGTTAAAGTTACACCTCAGTATTTGTATTCGTTATCTTTTGAAGCTCGACGGGCAGCAACATGGTATCGGAAGGCAAGACTATTTCTTTTGTTAGTAATTTCCATGAAAACCGTTTTAACTGGATTAATTTGAATCCCACATTCATTACTCCATGCAATAATTTTATGCAAGGGGGTGGTAAGTAGTCGTTGGTCATCATGGTTAGAAATTTTCTTAAACAAAACACAATCATCAGCAAATAGCGTAATTTGTACATAGTCCGGGATAACGTTAGGAAGGTCATTCATATAAATTAAAAAGTAAGGAACCTTTGACGCTTCCCTAGGGAAAGCCGAAGGTGACAAGGAGTTCATTAGGCTTATGACCACCAATACTCGGAAAAGGAAGGCGGTTAGAGAAATATGCAATAGCCCAGTTAATAATGGAAGGTGGAAGGCCAACAGATTCGAGCTTACACAGTAGTTTGCAGTGTGGGACGAGATGGAACGCATTAAAAAGTTCAATAAAAATAACGTGAATTTGACCCGACTTATCAAAGACCTGGGCAAAGTTCTGAACTACTGATATTTATTGAGTTACCGTAGAAAAGCCTAAACCAAATCCATGTTGGAAGGAAGAAAGTACAGCATTGTTTTTCAGGAACGTTGTTATAACATGCTCTAGCATCTTGAAGCATGATGAAGTTAGTGATAGGGGACGATAGTTACTGATGGCCACGGTCACCTTTCTTCAAAACCAGTAGTACGCATCCTGTTTTCCATTCAAATGATAGAACGCCTTGATTGAGTGATGAACTAAGCATGACAAGAAAATGAGCAAACATCTCAGCACAATGGCGCAAGAAAGTGTTTGATATGTTATCGGGACCTAGAGTTGCTTTGGTTTTCTTTTTGTTATTCAAGGCCGTGGCGGTCGCTCTTCTGATGGAGGCGAAAAGCAAAAACGCCCCTGTGTACAAGAGCTCGGCGCACTTTAAAGATCCCCATGCGGTCAAAGTTAACCCGGAGCCCTCCACTACGGCGCACCACATCGCCTGCGTTGCTTCGGCGCGTTAAACTCTACAATCAATTTTTAAATTCAATAACATTGCAAATACACCGGGTTGTGACACAATATCAGTCTGGCTTTAGGAACAGAAAGTTTTTGGTGGAATTGTTATATCTTCTTGTGAAAAAACACTGAGAAAGTTGCCGCTGAATTGCTCAGCCATCTTTTATTTATAGCTGAGAATTGTCCGGTCATGCACCATGTGGTTTAAGTTTTTTTTCTGCTTGCTTAGAAATCTCCAAAATTTGTCAGGGGTGTTAGTAATAAAATTTGGAAGAGTATGGTGAAAATATTGTCGTTTAGTAGAGTCCGCAGCATGATATAAAGCCGATTGAGTTGCCTGCTTTGCCCCTACTCCGGCACGTGCTCCCTTACCCACTTTATTTTTCTTTTCAGGTGCAAGATTTCTCGAGAAAGCCATCGATTTCGCTTGGAAATTTTTTTTCGTTCTCTTAGGAACAAAATGATAATTTATCATTTACACCACAGTTCACAAGTATCGTATCCAGTAAAGCTGTCAAGACAAAGTTCCAGATAGTCGAGAATGCTTTTATCCCTGACGCACGAGTAATCTTTTACAGATATAGCTGTTGCAGCAGTGACGCAATCGGTGACTTCAAACAAGCAAGAAAAACAAACCCTTTCGTGTTGAGACAATCCATGATCAACTGTCACGATCAAATTTTCTAAAGACCGGCTTACAAACACAATGTCAAGTACGGAACTAGATGAACCCTCCACACGCGTGGGCTGAGTAACAACCTGTTGCAAATTGAGGGCAACGTAACATCAACTGAAAAAGTTGCATGCATGCCAAAGATGGGTTTGGGAATGCAACAGTCCCATCAACACAGGGAAACTTAAAATCACCAGCTGTAAATATTTATCATGCCTTAATGTGCTCATGTGTTCAGATAGGGCAGCCAGAAAATAAGGTGGGGAATCTGGAGGGCGATAAACAGCAAACAATAGAATGTATCAGCCTCGATCATCTTGGGCGTAATACTCTGATGATGATCAAGTTGCTGAGATGGAAAGGCTTGAATATTATGATTAACTAAAGCAGCAATACCGTCCCCTCTGATCTGTCGGGCCGAAAAACCCAATAGGCGGTAGGCAATACGTCCCTATCATCGATCTCGTCGTGCAGCCAGGTTTCAGTAATCACTAAAACACGTGGATCGTTGGCCAGAATAACAGCCTCTAACTGTTCACTTCTCTTTACGGCACTGCGGGAATTAATATTTAAAAGTCGAAACTTTTTCACGTTGGAAGACAAGGTGGTCCCTGCCGCACCTGAGTTAACTTTCTGTGGCCGCTGGTAGGATTCGGGAAGTTTAACTCTTGTGTTGGCAGTATCGTCCCATTCGTACAGTTCATTGTCAGTACTAATCTTGCCGTTTATGAATGTTACTTTCTTATTGCCTAACTTGTCTTTTTTGGCGCTATCCCAGGTAGTTTTTTCTCTTCTTAAAGGTGGGTTTCGAGTAGTTGGTTTGTACAGAAAGTTTAGTTTCTTTAAGTTTATGTGCATTTTGAAGAACACCTTCTTGTAATCCTGAAAAAAATATTATCACTGGCCTAATGCTTCAACTAGGTTTGCCGATGCGGTGTATTGTTCCCACAGAACTGCAGGGAACACCAAGTCTGTCTTTATAGAGCTCGGTGAGAACTTTCTGCCTTAAGACAGTATCAGTTTCTTTTGGCTCTTTGGGCAGTCCAAACACACTCGAATGGAGAGCCTCCTGCGATCTTCTAAATCGGGCACTTTCGCCTGCAGAGAATGCATCCTTTGCTCAATGTTATCAATACGGGCAGTTTGTTTTCCTAAGTCGTGAAAGCGTAAAGTTAGGCCGGTTATCAGTTTTTCAACACTGCCTTGTTCGGTCCTAAGAACAGCAATATGGAACGATAATTTGTTTTGGCCTGCAAGTAACGGATTCAATAGATCGACTGTAATCGTTTAAGGCGTACCAGGTCAGGGGTTTATCTCGACATCACCGCAAATGAGCAATCTGCATGCGCAGTATGCATTATACGTAATGAGGACACACTGCTGGGGTGACGGCAGAACCAGTAAACCTCGGCAATTACTCCTCATAGCGCTGAATACTGCCAAACCTGCACGAAGCAGAAAAACGGCTTGTAAAGCCACATGGCGCTTGATGCTCTGCCGTGCCCACTGGTGAATGATCTGTTGCATGGGCTGCCGGACCCAAGAAATCAATGCGAGATTGAGGTTTACTGAATTTGACTCGGACACAAGTATAGACCGGGCATTTGGCGAGTGATGCACGCCCGACAAACTAACATTTACTCACTCAGAAAGAACTAATCGTTAATCAGTTTAATATTTCATTTACGGGAAAGGAAATTTTGTTGCACCCCTTGAAGTTGTTTTGTTGTTGTTGTTGTTGTTGTTGTTGTTGTTGTTGTTGTTGTTGTTGTTGTTGTTGTTGTTGCTGTTGCTGCTGTTGCTGTTGTTGCTGTTGCTGTTGCTGGTGTTGTTGCTGTTGCTATTGCTGTTGTTGTTGTCGTTGTTCGTGCTCTTGTTGTGGTTGTTGTTCTTGTACTGATGACACATAACCACGTGGGGATTGGCCAAGAAATTAGGTGATCCGACACTGGCAAAGGGATTCATTACTCCATCTACAACACAACGTCTTACGGTCATGCTTTAAGAAACCAACTCACAAAACCGTTTTCAGCGTCCCTGAAAAGACACAACTGTCTTTGTTTGGGTAACACCTTAAAACGGCCATGCAGAGAAAATACAAGTACTTCATTCGAAAGATTTCGTGTTTTATAGTGCCCCCAGCGCTTGTCCGGCAGCAAGTGATGGCAAGTTCACTCAGAAATATTCAATCAATGTTGAAATTTTGATTCTCCGGGCAAATCGTGTGTTTTGTGAGGTCAGTAATAAAGTAATCAGTGCGCGTATTCAAACCAGCTTCGATTGGGTCATTCGGCTCCACAGCCTCTCTCGCCTTCAGTCCTCCCAAATCGCGCTACAATACTCAGCTACGGACCGTTGTCCGCCATTGCTCTGTTTTTGACCGTATGTACACCTGGCTCGTTTTTGTTCCGGCAGAAAGTAATCATTTCGTGAAAAATTGGGCATCCTAGACAAACCGGTTCAAGTGAGACAACGTCACTTATGCCAATCGGCCGTTGTCGTGCAACACAACTCCGAATCCGCGGACTGCTGTGCAGCTAAAACAGCCATAGAGTGCCCAGTACCAATAGGAGTGTGCATCAGTACTTGTATACTTACGTGTACTTTCGTCACTTTCATTGCTTACCGAACTATTCTTGCTGCTCTAAAATGAATATGCATTACATTTAAGCGCAAATAGCTCCTTCTGCTCGCTTATAAGCCGTGCCTAATTTGCGATTGCTTTTGCTGGCCTCAGCCAATCGCACAGCTGGGAATATATGGCATCATAGGTTCTGTTGTGAAAAACCAGTAAGTGGGTCGCGCGGCCATTCCCTTTTCTACTAATTACATAGCTTATATGAGCGAAATGTGCGTTAAAAGTGGTGTCAGCATGATTCTAACGACGCAATCTTTCGAATGAAACAAACTTGTGTTTTCTCTGCGTGGCCCCTTGAATCACTTAGGCCACAAAACAGCCTATGTCAAATAAATTACAAAAAAAAAGTTTTTCCGCACCAGCTTTTGCTGTACCTGCATGTGAAGTTGAGCGGGAAGCTATCGGTTGCGTCGATGCCTTGGCACAAAATGGCGCAAAAGAAAGCTGCGCCGCCTCCAAGTCTAATCCATTTTTTGCATGTACAACAACCCACATGCACAAAGTGCAAATCAAAAGCGAATTTCGAGCGCTGTTAAAACTGGCTACTGCCTTTCAAAGTCAAAACGAGCACCAGGTACACACGGCTGCTCAAAATGAACTGATTTTGGCGCGCGAGCGTTCTACACACATAAGCCCGTTCTACATGTTTGGAATTTCGTTGCGAATTCGCAGCTACGGCACCGCTGTGCAGAAAAAAAAACAATATATATTCCCTTTTTCACTGCTGCGACCAATTTCCAAGTGGCAAGTGGCGTTCATAGGAGAGGTTGCATTGTTCCAAACATTTGGCAATGTGCCACAGCAATTAGAATAAGTCGTTTTTCCGAACGAGCGCCACGTATAATGGCCTTCAATTCGTATACCGGCGCCGCCCCGTGCCAGCGAAAGCCTCTCAGCTATGACTCTCTATTAACCCGGACACTTCGCAGAGGACGGCATTAGGGTGACACGATAAGGCAATGGTGTCGTATTCCCACTCAGTTTTACGACGGGGCACCCACCACCGTACTCTGAGACGGAATTCCCAGTGCGTAGCTCCTCCTTCGAAAGGGAGAAAATACGTGCGCTCCACCAGAACGCGGCCGCTCCCGCTGCGAGCTCGCCATACACACATCACAACCACCGTGGAGAAAACGTCCTCCGTGGCCTTGAAGACTACGTCTACCGGAAGCCGAAGAAAGGCTAATGGAAGCGTGGACAGGGCAAACCCTGAATACGGACGACTGCAAAGACAGCGACGGACCAGAGGAACAGCGCGCGCAAAAGAAAACACAAAAGGAGAAAAGTTGGGGCAGTCGTCTCGCTGTCCATTACACATGCCTTGGGCGATGATGGTCCTTTTGTTTGGCCACCGGATATTAGGAGGCCGGGGATAACCACCGACGGCCGTTCATTCACTGTGGGTGCGCGGGCAGAGAGTGGCTCTGCTTGGGGCTCGCTCATCCTCTCTGTCCTCTCTCGACGCATAAATGGCCGCCGGTATCGCCGGCATCTCGATGTGTTTGTCTTGCACTTCGCCAGGGATACTTTTCACGTCTCGGGTGGCCCATAGACATTGCTTAGGCCGCGCTTGTACGTCTTCTCAGCGGATAGCTGCGACTTGGAACGCGTGACCCTACTCAGAAATCTGAGTGCGATGTGTAAGCGTTGACGTAAAGTATTAGCGAGGCTTACTGCCATATGGGAAGTAAGTGGATGAGATTAAATTGCACCCTTTTGCCCACAGTCCTCGCAAGCATTCTTCACCCTTCCGTTGGAGTAGGTTAGTCGGTGAGAAAAAGTTTCTCTCTTACCAGGGTCAGGAGTTTTAAAACGAAACTTGCATTTTCGCATTTTTAATTTATTTTATTTCGGTGCCATTATTCTTTTTGTTCGGCAGATAGGAATTCGCTATTGCGGTTACATACTAACAACGTGGCCCGTATGCAACAGAGTGGTTTAGCGGAGCTGAAGTTATTCGACAATGTGTTTTCTCTTTTTTTTTGCGCCCTCGTTAAGCTTACTTCCGCTCAAGGTGTTTCCAGTGAGAGAGAAGTACCTAAACCCACTTGAATATTCTTGCGAGACCCATATTCGCAGTGTACGTGCGCGTGCGTGTGTGTGTGCGTTCGTGTGTGCGTTCGTGCCCGCTTGCGCACAAATTATTTCTTGGCGAACCTTTAAGCCGGTAACAACATTCATGCTTACCAACTGAAAGGAGGAAATGGTGCGAAGGGGGAACCTACGAACGGTGGCTCTCGACGCTGTGTAACAGCGCTCTAATGAGCTGCCTGTGTGTTCGGCTGGCAGTAAGCTCCGAAAGCTTGCTAACCGCCCAGGGTAAGCCCAGTCGGTCTTGTAGCACACTGTCTTGTATTTAATATCCTAGTAGCTCAGAAAATTTCTTGTCTAATGATCATAGTAGCGAGTAGTTGAGTGTGTGAGCGAGCGAGCGAACTAACGAACGAAAGAACGAACGAACGAATGGCCGAACGGACGAACGAACGGCCGAACGGACGAACAAACAACCGTACGTAAGGACGAAGGAACCAAGCAGGGAACGAGAGAGTGAAGAAAGGAACGACACATATCAGATGCTTTAGCAGCGCATTGCGCATCTACGCCAAATGATCATTAAAACCTTTAAGCTAGCAACATAAAACCCACATTCCGTCCTGCCCTGTTCAGACCTGAACCGCTGATTCTGCACCGCACTATTATTGCGCCCGGCTGTCGGAACGAAATTTGGCGGCCAACCAGATGCCATCCGTTGTCGAACTCGGCTTTCCTCGTTCCCGACGTCCGAGCATAGGCGGCTGATTGAATTTTATTTGCGCACCGACGTTTCCCTCGTTTAGATCGCCAGTAATGCACATTAAAGAGTGGAATGTCGTTTTCTCCGTCCAGAGCTCGCGGCGTCTGCCAGTTGTGATTAGGCGAGAGATTGCGCATTCAGGCAGCATCCAGACGCGAGTGTTTTATAGCAGCGTTCACACCACCACGTTACCCAAGCCTTTCGGTTTAGCGGTCGACTCTATAGATTTTGAAATTCCTGAAAAAGGGGGCTCTCTCCGAGAACGTGTTAATTGTGTAGTGTTTCCTGGAAACTGCTTTCACGCCACTTCGCTTCGCTCTGTGAAATCGGCGACCGCGGTGGTGCCTGAAGGGACCAATTAAGGATGCACTCGTGTGTAAGGCGCCCAAGATTGAAGAAAACGTTTGTCAGAGGGCACTGAAGAAATTTAGAGACGGGATGCAACGGCGCAGGTTCTGCAGGTGTCCGTTTCTGTAGTGCTGTTTAATCAAACAACGTCTTTTCATTTTATTTCAGTTTCATTTCATTTTATTGCCTTAAATACCCCCATTGAAGAAGTATCACATAAAGGGTGGGTACATATATAAAAAAAAGAGAAAGCTAGATTTTATTGCAGTCCAAGATAGCTTGTACTGGTGTTCCAAAATGTGGAAATGTGCAGGGGACGTTATGGTGGTGATTTCGTTAGAAAGGCCGTTCCAGTTCGTTGCGAAACCAAAAGAGAATGAACACAAAAGACTCAGTGCGCGACGGTGCGCGTGCCACTGGAGATGCGTACTGCAGTGGCAATGTGTTTTGGCTTGCCGAGTGAGCTGTAAAAACACTAGTGAAAAAAAAGACTAGCAACATCGGCGACGGATAAGCCGTATCCCCTGATTTCAGTGCAGATATGCTGACCCCACAGGAGTACTTAGCAGCTTATTAGTAACTAACAGAGCGTGATTACAATCGTACCCTGCGCGTAGGCAGCATACACTTCCCTTTGGCTATCGGGCAAAATATTTGTTGTATGGTTTTCCAGATGCGTTCAGTAAAGCTGTCTGATGAAAGCAAAAAAAAAGAGATTGCAAAATGTAATTCGGCGGCCCCGACAGCTCCGGGAACAATCGTTTTCGTTTTAAAGGTAGGGTTCAGCGGCTGCAAGGCCGCTCAGACGTCAAAAAATACGGATGTGCTCCACAGCGACGGGGTGTGTGATACCGTCAAACAACGGATGGTGTGAGATACTTACCCAGAAAATCGCATTTCGTGCAACAGACTTCCTGGAGATGTAAGCAAGTGAAATTCCAGATGTCCAGGAGACGTACTACTGGTGTCTAAATTATGTCTATCCCTTGTTGCTACAACTACAAAAAACCATCCAAATCACGTGAAAATATTGTAGAATGCACCTGTCATGGTACATTTATAAGCTGCTTACGGGATGTTGTCTTAGTGGTACATTTCTATATATTGTAGTGGTACGTTTGCAAGACCTATAGCTATGTCTATCCTACATCCCTGTTATAACCTTGGCACAAGCATAAGTTTGCGCAATCTACGTCTAGTCTACATTACTACATTATGTTTAACATTACATGTAATTTAACAATACATTATAATTGACGAAAGTCTACTAAGGGGCGTGGTTCCAGACGATTGGAAAGCTGCAAAAGTTACTCCTGTCCATAAATCAGGTGATAAACTCTCTGTGAAAAAATACCGCCCCATATCCCTTTTGTGTACAGCGGGTGAAGTTCTGGAGCTTTTTATATTTAAACACCAGGTAACGTATCTTGAGAGCAACATGTTTTTTCGAACAATCAGTACGGTTTTCGGCGTGGATTTTCTACGCAAATGCAACTAATACATACGACTAACAACATCTCAACAGTTTTAGACAAAGGTGGCAAATTGACGCGATATTTTTGGACTTTGCAAAAGCCTTCGATCGAGTACGCCATAGCAACTTAATGTTGAAAATTTAAAACTTGGTGAAATATGAGAAAATAATTCAGTGGTTCGACTGTTACTTATCACGTCGGTATCAGTACGTAAAAATATGCGAATCTAAATCTCGCTTGTCACCAGTTTTTTTTTTTCTGGAGTCCCACAGTGTCTTAGGTCCACTGATTTTCATTATCTATTTACGATTTTAGAGCTGTCCGGTGCGCTTCCGTTTATTTGCCGATAACTGCATTGTATATCTCCCCATTGAATCGGCAGACGACTATTAAGGTCTCAATAAATTCCTAATAGCTGTTAGTAATTGGTTTACCGATTGGAACATGATCCTCAATACAACGAAGCGCCCCTAATGACAATAACGCGCAAGAAGTATCCCCTTCAATATGCTTATAAAATTGACTATGTTGAACTAGAGGTGTTAATGAGTTCAAATATTTGGGTGTAACCATGACATCAAACTTCACCTGGAACAAACACATACAAAACATTACGTCGTCAGCACTGCGCAGACATTGGTTACTAAGGCACCGACTTCAGCACTCTCCAAGCAGAACGAAGACAGTCGCGTATACTACGCTGGTCCGTTTCTTGCTCGAATATGAAGACGTTGTGTGGGGTCCACACACAAAGACGGACCCAGCGATGATCGAACGGGTACGAAAGAAAGCGTTGCGATTTATTCACAATGCATACAGCAGGCGAGTGTCCGTGACAACTGCGCAGGCTTTCTTACCTACCAACACTAGAGTCCCACCGCAAATTACATCGAAAAATTATTACACAGCATAGTCAATGGTTATTCAGAGCTTGACTTTAATATTTACCCGGAATTCAACACGTCACGCCACACCCTGAACAAGCACAAAAAAACAGTTCTAATGCCTTTCACGAGAACAAACACCCACCGCCTTTCTTTTCTCCCTAGAACGATAGCACAATGGAACAATTTGCGCCCTGACAAGGAAGCAAGAATGCAGCAATCTTACAGGTCCTCACGATACACGAGCACAGGCAACCATTAACGCGGTCCATGATTCACAAGGCAGCAGTAATGGTCATTGCAAATCAAAGGGGTACATGATTATACAGCGAAACCGGCAATTAAACCAGACACAATGCAGGAGTTGAAGCATCATCTCGAAGGTATGACAATGCCAGATATTTGGGCGGGTACTGGAAGCCGCTTACTGAGCGGCAGCCATCACAGCCGCTGCCGCAAACGCTGTAGTTTCAATCGCTAATATGCTCGCTGCTTAAATGCCGTTGACACAATGGCAGCCTACCCAGCATTGCTGTTTCCACCAGCTTAGTCCAGAAAATACGGTTACAAAGGCCATTCGGAAAACGAACTAAGAAGTAAATTATCAGAGATAGAAACTATAAAACCAAATTGGAACTGCTTATTATTGAGGACATCAATAGGTTTAAAAAAAAGCATAACGCAGCAGTTCAAGTAAAACAGTTTATACCGGCGCTATATTGTACAAATTCTTTGGAATGAAGAGAAAGCAGAGTCATACTGGCCATAAAACAACACTTTGAGGCTGCCTTAATAAAAGACATATACAGATATTGTAAAAGAAGCTGTATTAAAACTACGACCAGAAAAGATATATCTCACGAGCCAATTTATTATTTCCTTGAAAGTAAAACAACATATACACACAATATTTACGTGGTAAAAAAATAATTCCGTCAGAAATTGCCCAAACCTTTTAAAGCTTATTCTGCCTAGCCCGAAGGGGAGCAGATTATGCCCAATCATTACACAAAGGTACAAAGGTCATCTGGCATCATTGACACCTTCATGGCAAAATGACTACAGGCCAATTGAAGTGTCTTGGAAGCTAATTTAACAATAATGGAACAGTTTATATTACACGTCATGTAAATACAGACAAAAATCAATTAATTCGAGAAACAGCCACAATTAACACTAGCGCAAAGCACATTGACGCCAGTCATTCCCTCAAACTTGTGGCGTCTTCTTCCTTGTGCTTCTTCATGCAGCTCATGCCTGAAATGAGTGCAAGCAAAAACAGATCGGTTTATGAAAATGTGGCTCTTAAGAAGCCCTTCTCAGGCCACTCCAACCGCACCCTAAGCAACAGCCATCCCCTGTAGCATAGCTGCCATCAACACCAGTTGCAGAAGGGATAAACGAGGGTGACAATGAATAATGTTCTCACTGTCATGATGTGGCGCAGAAAGAAATAGTGAGCTGGGCTGCGTGACATTCAAGAAGTTTTTCCGTTACTAATAATGCGTCCAGCGCTTAGCAATGTGGTTTCTGGCATGTCATTATTGCCCTACCATTGTCCCTGAAGAAGAAAGGGTATCACAGCTGCATCTTACCGGTACTCATCTATGGGGCAGAAACTGGGGGCCTCTTTAAAGGGATTAAACTTAAATTGAGGTCCACTCGGGGTGCAATGGAAAGGAAGCTGATGGGGGTAACGTTAAGGGACAAGAAGAGAGTGGAGTGGGTCAGGGAACAAACACGTGTTCAGGACATATCCGTAGAAACTATGATTAAAAATGTGTGGGAAGGGCATGTGATGAGAAGGCAAGATAACCGTTAGTCGTTAAGGGTAACAGAGCGGATCCGTAAAAAAGGCAAGCGTGGCAGGGGGTGGCAGAAAGTTAGATGGGCAGATGAGAGCAAGAAGTTTGCGGGGATAAATTACTCGTAGTTAGCGCAGAACCGGGATAATTAGAGATCCATGGGAGAGGCCTTTGCCCCGCACTGGCCGTAGGCAGGCTGCTGCTGATGCTTCTGCTGCTGCTGCTGATGATGATGATGATGATGACGATGATGAGGAAGAAACATTTTCTTGATACCTTCCTTCACCTGTAAGAAGTGTTGCAAAACTCTTCAAGCTAGCTGTGCAGCAGTGTCGGCAGGTGTACACCACGTGTTGGGGTTTTATGCATAAAAGCCTATAAAAGGTGTATAGTTTGAAATTGAAGCAATGAAGAGCTACTTTATAATGCACAGCAATTAGGATTCAAACAGTTCTGTCTGTGATTTGGGACGCCTTAAAAGAGACAACAAATGCGAGGCTAGGAACGAGGAGGGTGTTTGATTTCACCCCATTCCTGTTGTCAAACATTTGCACACTTCTTGGTGTTCCTTACTCTTCGCCCAATTTTTCCAAGACTCTAAAAGCTGTGCGGTTTCTAAAACTGCTGCAGCAAAGCCACTATAAAATAGAGAACACGAGATAATCAAGTGCTGTGACGGGGCCCGCAGGTTAAGATACTTCCAATAGCATACACACGAGACACCGGTCACCCACCATGGCATGTACCCCTTGCCGTTATTGTTTGCACGATTGCAGCGCTCAATTTTGAATTCGGGCGAGTTTTGATGGTAAACAAGAAAAGAAAACGCTTCCATAGGTCAACACCAGTGGTACGGTCAATTGAATTAAGTGAGAGTGACAAAACCAGATTCTCGAAAAGGGCTGAAACATAAAACAGTAATTTACGTCCATGTTTGCCTTATGGGTGCAGATTATGATTTCTGGAATTTGGAAAGCACATGCACTGTTTTTAGGATCAGTGAAAAACTCATGGGGATGATGCAAGCAGGTATGTGTAAGAGCACGTTTCGTGTTTTCTGTATGCTTTTACAGTGTGTTTAACGACAACTTGGTTTAATTTATAGTGATCAGGCAAAAAATAAAATTGTATGGATTTAACTCACTAAGGCTACACCTATACACGTATGGTCCCTATAGGAAAGGGCTATAAATAAATTGATAGCATCTTGAAACTTTGAATGCGAATCGCAATCTCGACACTTGGCCTATATTTTTGCACCTCCATTTCAAGTACGGCCGCCACTCTCAGCATCAAACCATATCCTTCGGTTCAGCAGCACGACACCTTAGCCACTAAGCTGCCATGGCAAGGTAAAGAAATCCAGGCACGTAGGAGATAACCAAGAAGTAGTCTAAATCGTGGGGCCCACTACACGAACACGCAACTATAAATTAAAAAGTGACAGGTAGGCGTGCACAATTACAGAGGCTGGTTTCCACAATTGCTGATTCATTCCAAACCCGAGACTTCACCTTTCCAGGGTAGCCCACCTGTACGAGTAAGCTTTGCAGCAAAAAACAGTACACTTCGGAGCATCTCATCATCAACTTGACAGCAGCTCTCTTCTGCCCATAGTACGCTCATACAGTAGGAGCGCGAAAGTTTCAACGGCACCCCAATGCAACACTACCTGTGGGCCGGGTTATGACCACCGAGTGTGCGGTAACGTGGAAGCGCGGAAGATGTTTAGCCTCACTCTCTTTTATCCTGGCAACTGCTGAGCGTCGACGGCACCATTGATGACACCGGCGCAATATCGAGTGCCGCTGCTCTGTGTACATTCACTGCGGCCTGAACACTTTTGCCCAAACCAATACTTTTCATTTTTCCACGCAATCTAAGTTGCCAATCATAGCAGCTTTGCACTTGAAACGTTCTTGAGCAGGACACAATTCCCAAAGCGTCTAAGAAGACATTTGATGAATCCACAAATTACTTATCGCGTAGTTCGTGTACCCTATTCTCTATGCCTGTACCTTCCTTTAAACTAAAAATGTTGGCTTTGGGGTGCAGCACCCTGATTAGTTCTTCTCTGCATGGCACAATCTTTTCCGGAATGCGAAACAATACTGAATAAAGTTATACTCAGACAGCACTTCCAAAGCTAGTTCAGGAGTGACTTTATGATAAAAAGCCAATTCCACAAAAGATGAAACATGCATGTACACTCGCAGCTTTCATTTTTTTTTTTTCAGCCTTTCACGATTTATGGGCTCACCACCTAAAAGCCCAAACAGAAGTTTTTTCCCCTACTTTACTTCGCAAAAAAACACTTTAATGTGTGTAGAATGACGTGCCCTTTCCTATGCATAGAGTTTTTTCAAACTTTGTGGCTTTGCGGGCGGCAATGTGTTCACACTTGCGACAATGGCGACGCGATTTGTATCACGGTGACAAAAATTGGTCGAAACCAAACAACAAAAGCAATCACCAGGCGAATAAAGCGACAGAAATCGCATTACTTCTATCGCTCCAGCCACAAGTGCAGACAGGCTTTATGAGTTCCATGTTGGAAAGCAGAGAAAGGGGGAAGCCTCGAAAAGAAGTACTCTGATGCTCATTTCCTGGGAAGCCGATGTTAATGTCACTAAACAAAAATCTACCTCTTATGCAATAGTGAGACAAGTATTAAAAACACTATAGTAGGAGCACGATTGAAGTAAACGCCCTAGAGCCAGCCATGCACTTGGGGATCGCAACAAAAGTCCTTCAAGACTTTTCTGGTCATCAAACCCTGCCATCATGCTATGAAAGATTTTTGTGCGCTGTCCTAGAGGCCTCACGAAGAAGCACCGGGCAGTCGGACCTTAGATATGGAATAAAGGCTTCCTCTGATACTAGCAATGCGCATTTGGTTTCCATGTCATGTGTCACTGGAATCAGCTTACTATTTATAATGACAAAAATTTTCATGTACACGGTCATGCCGTCAATCTGCTGCGTTGGTGGTTGCTGATCTGGCTACAGTGGGAACGGTGACAAAGCCTCGCTATTTCACTCTCCTTATGACGCGCGATTTCGCGTCAGGCAGAAGCGTGTCGTTCTTTGAAAACAAGTTAAAGAATTCGGCTTTAAGTTACTGCATGCCCCCGTGTCTAAAAAACATTGTCATATATCAGGCATCGGTCGGTTTGACGGATGGTTTGTGAATGGAGAAAAATAGCGTATTGATGTGTAGCAAGACATTGTATGGGGCATAGTTGACAGTTAAACTTCTGCTGCAAGAGTCGGATGCCGGTTGAATTTTCTAGGCACAACAGCAGAAGTTAACGACGTTTTCTTGAAGTGTTGCTTACATTTTTTTTACCTCAGAAAGAAATAAAGCTTTGGGAAAAACAGTTTGCTCTTAATGCCCAGCTAGTGGAAGCAAGACTCTGAGTCAGTAAAAGCGTCTTCGAGATTTTTCGTGTCTTCTCTGTCGCCTTGTTCTTAAGGGAAAGCGGGATGGGGGAGGGGTTGGTTCATCTGTGCTCAGGCACGCTTCTGGATTGAAAAAGGAGTTTTTAAGACCAGCGCCTTTTTTATTTGAGGGCACTTTCTTTCTTCATTACAATGGCAACGTTTATTTCGGTGGAGTAATAGGCTAGAAATTACTTTAAAACGGCTTCGTCACCATCTTCCTGTAACTGTGTGGACTGTGTGAATATTATACATAAAACAAATTCGTAAAAGCTCAAATATAAATATTATTGTTGTGAATGCGATTATGCTACAGCCATTGCAACGATTGTGGTACAAATCTTTAAGAATATCAGAGAATGCTTCAACTGCCATTCCTATTCTAAAGTTGAATTCCTCACTCACCTTGTTTCAGCCCCACTAGAAGCAAAACCAGAGACATTCACGATAGTGGTCTTAGTTTCAGGGTATTCCTTAATTCCAAGGTTTAGAGTGCTTTAAAAAAGTGCCTGCCGATGGCGCTCTGCACATTACGGTTGCAACAAGGGAAAGCAATGTAGAAGCTGAATTCAACGGAAACCAGAAAAATAATTGGCCAGCCGTGCAAATGTTTCCTTTTGCAAAGCATCCAAACATATCCGCAGCTTTTTTCACCGGGTTCAGTCCTAACAGGTGGTAGAAATTAGTTCTACATGTCTACCACTATATCCCCCTCCCCCCTCCCCCCCCCCCATGTTGTGTCAAGAAAACTGTCTCAAACGTTGGTGCCTACGGAATGCAATGAGCCAGCAATATGGCCAAGCCTTTCAGGCTTTCGCAGCCCCTTAACCTTCCTTAAAACAAAGCAGCACCATTTCGAGAGCTTTAGAGGCTGTGCTCTGAAATTTCTTATACAGGTTCATAGCTGCCGCTGCGCAAGGCTATGAAAATTTGCGGTTAATAGACCTAAAACAACTTAAGCCATCATGCTCAGCAACTCCCTAAAAATCTTTGGCGCAGTGAAATTCTGGTACATTTCTCACAATAAAACGTACACATCACTCGATAGTTTCACGCGTGCATTCTGCCTGATAAGGACGCCCTGTAATAGGTTCAGTTCGGAGACCTTCATGCTGGCTTCATTTTGTAGCAACACTGAGGGCTAAACTACCAACATTGAGGCTCCACAGACAAAGTGCTACCAAAGGGGGTGCAGATGTTGCCACCCGGCTGCGCACTCTTTTCTGTTTTTGTCCCTGTTGTGCAAGCGCTTCCACCTTGAAGATGCACACAGATTAGCGGTGGGTGCTGGATGCCCTATGATCGCAGTGCCGTCCCTTGCGGTAGCGTTTGCCACCAAATAAAACTTGGGCGGATGTTTAATGACCAGACAAACACTGCAAAAATCTGGTGAAACACAGGTGCGCACAGGTGCGGGAAGTATGCTGTTTGTTAAAGGGAGGATATAGTAAAAACTATATACATATATAGAGAGAGGCCTAAAAACTGGGGTGAAACGCCTCTGTAAATGCTGACAGAAAGTTAATCATCTCGACGGTTGCGATCTAAGGACTCACATAAAATAAGCTGAAATAAAATAACGGCATCACAGCTTTGCGTGCCTAACACTAGTTAGCAGAGGGTTATTATCCAAATTAAATGAAAACAAATATTCAATTAAATCTCAATGAGCCGCTGGGCAATGGGCCTACCAGGCCAGGTACAGCCCGACAATGGTTTGAGCTGTATGTGGCCTGGTTACGTGTACTGTTAACCGGTTTCGCTACGTGTCGTTAGACTCCAATGGAAGGAAGAGGTGGGAGACAGGTAGCACGTCCCGTCCCGTAAGATTCACCCAGTATGAGGAAGGAGGACAAAACGATTCCCGGCTTCGGAAACAGCTAGCGCGCGCTGCAGTTCTGCTGTGTTTGCCTCTTCCTCAAATTTAGCCCAACCACGCAGAGTTCTGTCGGAGGTGTTTACAATGAATTCTGCCCGTACCAACAGCCAACCTGTCTGCACTGCATATTGATTAATACGCCAGTTCTCCGTTTTAGTAACAATATGCCAGCAGTGCCACACATCTCAGTCTCAGATGCACAGTAAGACGAGACTGGAAAGGAAACAAAAGAAGAGAGGGCATAAGGAAGCTACAAACTTGAACTCCCCCTTCGTGAACACTCTGCCCAGCATTCCTGGCGCGATTTCTCGCGTGCTCTTCGACTTGCCAGTTCACGTACGCGTGCGTTGGGAGTGGTTAGCACCGAACAGCTCGCGCTACAGACGCCTAGTTCGCGAAGCCGGTTGCCGGGAGAGGGGCCCCAGATCTCCTGTTGCTCAAGGCTAGCGCCGCTATTGCAAGCTGCGACATTTTTTTGTTAACATATGTAGCTGCACAGTGTAGCAGGTGATGTGTTTGGCCAGCATTTGTATTTAATTACACAGGTAGAACAACCAAGTAAAATGGTATCTTCAATAAATAAGACCTGCTGTGAGGCTCAATATTTCTTCAGGCATACGTTGGTTCTAATTTATTTATTACGCACTCCGCCTTTATCCTTCCAAAAAAGCCAGTACTCAGGGATTACAAAACTGGCAAATTCACTTACTAAACCAGCAGTTAACCGCACAAAATTCTGTAGGCGAGGAGTTGGAAAATAATATATAGCAGAAATAGCTTAAATAACTGCAACTACGATAGACATGCACGATGTAAAAAAATGAACTACCAGCAACGTCTGAATGACGTCAGCAAAATATGTCTAAATAGCGTCGACAAATAAAGCATTAGTCACATCGAGAGTACGTCTTTAATATAGTCGAAATAACGTCTCCATATGAGGTGCAAGCAACATATTACTATCAAATATTTTTGGTAAAAATATTGCTTGTCCTTCGTACGTCTAATAGATACACTGCTGAGACATAGACCTCCGGGTCTTTTTGGAACATCGCAGAGATGTTAGTTGTTTGCTGGGTGCGTATTCCTAACGATCCACCAATGAATTTTTCTGTCATGTTTCATACTGTATTTATCTCTATCTGTCCCTACCATTTATTTCCTTCCGTAGCCCTTCCATGTTGAGATAGGTCTCATCACCCGAACGGCAGAAGTTTCACGACAAGCCAATGCTATAGTAATCCATGCTACTGGTCCGAAAAAGCAACGGCGTGCGTTTTTCGTGTTGCTATCTCCAGTTTCATCAAAATCTATGTCATGATGATTTTTTAATGTCAAGGTACAAATTTGGTTCATTATAAAGACTGCTTAGTCCCGATAACTTTGAACAAGTAATGTAGATATTCAAAAAAACATTCGATGCAGTGGCGACTCCCTAACCACTTTCCGGCAACTTCTCTAGACGTCACAAAATCTTAATTGTGCGATTGGCGGCCGTGGCCCTGAACCACCGCTGAGACGCATGACTGGACGATTGAAGTGGGATCGCTATAGTTCTGTTAGGTCGCACCACTTAAAAGCTGATGGGCAGTTAACAACTGACAAAGATATTTTTAGTGCTGGTCAATATAACGCCTCTCCTGCCCATAACAGGTCGCTGCATTGCAAACTTCGAACCCTTCAATACTGATTACGCTTTTCGGTTAAAAAACATCATCGGCGGCTGGAATGCAGCAGAGTGAGTTTATCTTGGTTCTTAGCCTTAAAGATCCTAGTTATTTCAATTTAAACAAGAATATATTTTTTTCTTGATGGCCCCTTTAAGACCTACGCCGGCAAGAAAAACTTACTAGAAAACCTGCCCGCAAATATGGCACCAGTAATTGTTTCATGCCTCAAAAGCAAAGCGCCCTGGGGTTCGCCCACCAACTTTTAAACTGGAAATGGCGTGTTGCTTTTTTCATCTGTGTTTGGCCGCGCATGCACCCTGGTACAGGCGATGGCCACACGGCGACACACGCCTCCAAAGAAGGTTCCGCATATTACACTATTTGCTTTGGGGCTGCAAACAATGAATGGCCCAATCAGCGTGTAGCGCGAAGTCTCCTAGCTCGAGAGCCTTTTAGTAGAGAGAGTAACTGCATTCTACCAACTCTAGTTCACTAAGCGTTTGTCCCTTGCGGCCGTGGTCACTCAGTAGCTCAGGCATTGTTCTGCTGAGTCCCAGGACGCGAGTTCGATTCCCGGCCGCGATGGCCGCTTTTCTGGTGTATGAGAAAAACGTGAACGCCTGAGTGTTCGAGATTTCGGCGCACGTTAAACATCCCCAGGTGGTAAAATTTATCTGGAGACCTCAACTAAGGCGCCCCTCATCGCCGCTGCAGCGCCGGCGCGTTAAACCCCCTAATCGATCAAATCAATCACTTGGTCACTTGGGTTATTTTCCTAGGCGCGCACTTAAATATTGTGAAAATGATTTTTACTTTACCTGATCAGGTTCCAAGTATAGGTGAATATGGAGCATCGGCAACCAAACAATACTAATTTCGAGGATGAAGTTCGTGCTCATGAAATCATTATTGCCGTACTTTTGATAAAGCCGAGGGTGTAACTCGGAAAACGTTGTAAGCACTAGTCGTCAAAAATTCCCCGCCCGAAACTTCCCAGCACACACCTGCCTAAAACACGTGTCCCGAAACTTTGTTCCCCAAAGCCCGCGCTTTTGTCTTCGTTAGCAGCCCGCAGTCTGCGGGCAGCTAACCCCCGTGTCAGCAACGCGTAAAGCGAGCAGGTTCGCTCCCAGCTTAGCAAAGCAAGTGCGCTGCGAACACCGGCCCAGTCTAGAAGCGACGTTGTCGTGGATGACGCCGTTGCAGCAACAACCTCAGACGGCCCGCATTGTGGAGAGTGGAGCGTCGAAGCGTGTTTGCGAAGCCCGGATCGTGGTGTTTCTGAAAGAGCCCGTCGTGCAGGAGAGCTTGACTTCGCACACCCCGCAAAACTCCGCGAACTCGAAACTTTGTGCCAATCGAGAGCACACCCCGTTGCCCCCATGTACTGCGACAAAAGTCGGGCTCATGTCGCCACCCGCGTCGCCCGCGCCATGCGATGCGCGAAGGGATGAACACGTCGTCGACGTCGTCACTAACGCCTGACTCCGGCAGTCACGACCGCCTCTGCGAACATTTCTCAGCTCTGTTTGCTGCTTTTTTGGCTTGTTATGAGGTATACTCGATATCGAAACAGTATCCGTACACCCCCCTCATAAAAGCGAGCTTTATGTGAGGTCTCTTGGTCTCGTAAATGAAACGATTTTTTGTGCATCTTATATTTTTTGTGCATCTTATATCTAGTGGTCATAGACAGTTGCCGGAGTTTAAAACACCTAGCCCAATTTTAGGGCTGGAAAAACGAGACACTGAGCCAACGTTGAGCCCTCGTCATCTTTAGCAGGTGTGAGCCTGACCCGGGCAGCCATTCTTCAGCCTCCGATTTTTATTTTGTGAGTTGTCGCCTCTCCTCTTGCACGCATTACTCTTTTTTTTCTTCTTAAATATCTTTTCCTAGTAGCGTCGGCGGGCGCCTAGAAGAAGAAGTCAGAGTCCGGGTGACTTGTTCGTCAGGATTCTCTTGTCATGTTCGGTTTTAAGGCGTGTGCGAGAGCGCTGGGGACAAAATGGGGCCAGCGACGGATGGATGCTTTTGCACTCGCCGCGTCACTTGGCAGCACCGAGCTGCGAATAGTGCGTGATGTATACGCTTCACGGGGAGGGCCACTCGTCAGTGTCACGCATTCAACGCGCGCACACACAACACTGGAGCGCGTGCACGGCCGTCAAGCTGCTAACAGCGGAGCAAAAAGTTCAAGCACGGGGCTTATGAGTGAACTCGCGGGAAGCAGGGTGGTATACAAGAGTTCTGAGCCATACCTCGTTTCGGTATGCTTGCTTTCTAGACGCTAATATCCAGGGACTGGTATTCTTACTACATCGTCAATACCTTAGTGGTCCGTAGCGATGTTATTAGGCATGGGGAGTTATATACTGTGACCTCTCGCTACAACGCAGCCTTCGAGACAGGAAAATGACTTAGTTATAAGCGATACTTCGTCACGGGGAAATAACTAATAGGAAATACGGGTCTTCACGAGCAACTGCAAAGCAACAATTGGCCGTACTGCCACGCTCAAATATTGTTATGGAACCTTGGAGATACATTCGAACATCTGTATCTCTGTATGGATATACATTTAAAGATCGAACGCATTGTGTGACAATGGTAACAAGTTTTTACAGTCTACCCCCTATATCGCGTCTGCCAGACACGAGCGTGCAGTCCCACTTATTGCCAGAAATGAAATTCCTAGAGCCGTCACCCATTGCGTGTGTCACGCATCGTCGATTTTGTCTGCATCTTTGTTCCAGGGACGTCGGATATTCGGGCAACCGAATTAGCTCATGCTCTCACCTTAATAAAACGCCCTAGGACTTAGGGCGTCGAGCCTCCGAAGCAAACATGCGCAAAGGTATTCTGTGCACATGAGCACTTCCGTACCGCGTATGCCATGTTAATATATTTTATTTATATATTTTAGCATAACTCGGCTTCTTTAAGGTGATAGCATGAGTGGGACGCATGTGTCTATCATACAGGGCCCAAAAACATATACAAGTAGCAAATGCCGGTTAGAGAAAGGAATTAAACATGGCAATCTGAATATAACAGCTCAGACATAACGGAAGTGTTGGTGAGGCAGGAACCAAAAATAAAGAGCACAATTCGAAAGACAAATCAAGGATTTACAATTACTTTGATCTATTAAACGTCTTTCAATCAGACCCTATTACACCCCCCCCCCTAACAAAATGATAGTGAAAAAGCACATAATTTATGTGCTATAGTCATACGGCTAGAACACAAATTCTAAAAAGAAAACAACCCAGCCCCTAGTCTACCGGCAACATGGGTGCAAGTGAACCTTGTAAATACTGTGAAATCAAAGGCCACTCCCTTGCAAAATTCCTGTAGAACCAAATGCCCAACCCTTGGGCAACTACAACACAACGCACGACCAGCCCCAACCCAACCATTTTAAATGCACAGCATTTCAGTAACTCACGATGTCACCCGCGTTGACGTCCGTAGTCGTAGTCCGCACCCCTCCCCCTACGCTATATAAATAAAATACTATCCGGCGCCTGGTTTCGATCCCTCGAACCTGCGGGCGGAACGCAATGTGCATGGTGCTCTACCCACTGCGCCAGAAAGCCGACACAGAATGGGAGGCTACGAACGCGCCTTATATCCTTGACTCATTCCAACTACGTCAAGAAGCTGCTGATGCAACGCATTCACTACCACCCAGGGCCGGATTAAGGGGGGGGGGGGGGGGGGCTACGGGGGCTGCAGCCCCGGGCCCCCAGCTGTCAGGGGCCCCACTCGATCACATGAAAAAAAAATATCTTGAGTGTGCTCGCTGCCTGCATTGAAAGTTGAAGGTAGGCGCTTCAACGTCACCTTCACACCGAATCTGACTAACGCGTGACAGGTGGGGAGGAATGGGGGGCCCCTCACGTTATGCTTGACAACCTTCGAGTCCATTTCAATTTAATTTAGTTATTCCTACTCCTCTTCCTTGTTTTCCCGAGGTTTATGAAAAGAAGTCTTGAACCAAAAGTCGTGGGTACACAGCTTGACGGGGCCTAAGAAGCCACATAAAAAAGGTCCCGATCTCGGCTCCGGTCTTTTTCGGCACAGGTCGTTTCGGTAGTCTTTTGGGTACACGGACATCTAAGTATGCGGACGTTTCGGCGCGCGCACGTTTCGGTATAAGAAAGGGTCAGGCATGCGAATAATGAAATAATTGATTAATGGTAGGGTTTTACCAACAGTTTAACGCGCCGACGCAACGCAGGTGATGAGGCGCGCCGTAGTGGAGGGCTCCGGATTAATTTTGACCACCTGGGGATCTTTAACGTGCGCCAAAATCTCGTACACACGGGCGTTTTTGCCTTTCGCCTACATCAGAAAAGCGGCCGTCGCGGCCGGGAATCGTACCCGCGACCTGGTGCACAGCAGCGCAACGCCTTATCCACTGAGCCACCGAGGCGGGAAATAATGAAATAATGTCTGGAGAACATTGTAAATTGTTTAAGTTTAAGGGACGTTATATGTGATGATTGACAACCTAAGCAGTGCCCTACGGGCTCATACACAGCTTCTGCCAGAAATTTCAATGTATAGCGTGTGACAAGGAAGTTCATTGCGATGACGACCCGTTCAATAAAGCTACTGAATTAGTTGAATCGCGTACGCGTGATTGATATCGACTCGATATTTTGTCATCGTATATATAGTTATTTAAATGTTCAAAGGTTGTGTAGGCCACTCGCGGGGTCGTTCGACTTCAGCCCGCGCGTCTGTACCTCTGCAGGCTGTCTGAGCAACAAGCGTTGTGGAAGCTACATGTCCACGCGACTCCATTCGTAGCGTAACTCTCTAGGTGCCACTCCGTGTGGACGCAGAGGCCATGGGGCCAGCCCGACCCTAGCGGCTCCCTTCGAGCTGGGTAATCGGCAGGCCTAGGCGGTGTGAAGAGCTCAGACGTGGACGCCAAACAAAGCAACAACGACATCTGTTTCCTCTCGGCATGACTAAAGCTGTGTCCACTTAAAAACGCATACTGCGGCCCCTTCGATGCCGCCTTGAAAATGGACCTCCGCCGCGACTCGGGGACGGTAAGCTGTTTATCCCCGTGGGCGCTTTTCGCTTTGGGACGAGCCGGCGGACGGCACGGACCAAAGGGCGTCCCGAAGATCTGGTCCCGCTTGGGCGCGGTAGCAGGAGGAGAGGAACCCCCGAAGGAGCGCGGGAAAGCAGTGGACGCGGCAGACGTGTTGAGGACTCGAAAGCGAGAGGTCCACCCATACTCGCCTCCGTCGTAGACCCCAAATCTAGACGAGAAGCTTCAGCGTGTTACCACTGCCAGTTACGACCTAACAACGACCCGACCGATCGACAACGAACTACTGACTGCTTGAACTGTTGCGCGGCACCGACGGAAGCAGCTGCGCGGGGGTGAGCAGAGACATTCTATCCTTATTAAACTGTTGTCTGATGCCATCTCTCGTGCTCACGTGTCGCTCTCCAACCCAAAGGGGATTCGTTAATATGTAACGGCTTGCTGACTCGCACGACAATCAGAGCTGCGCAACAGGAGTTCATCGCCGCTGAAAGTTCGACGGCCATGCGCAAACCCACGCACGAAGCGGACCGCTCCCCAGCCCAAAAAGCGACATTTTTCTGCTTATCGTCTTTGTGCTAATCGTGCTCCGATATGAAGGTTGCGTTGCGCGACACGTCTGAGCCCCCCCCCCCCCCCCCACCTCTCTTTCTCTCTCTCCTAACCTCCTCCAAAGGCGGCGCGTGTTCTAAGTGTTCTAAACCGCCGCGTGCTTTCTCGTCTGCGCGGCTAACCTTCATGATTTTGGCCCGTAAGCCGTGGCGGTTGGCAGATGTCTGTGAGTGGCAGCTGCCTGCGCTGACTTTGTGCCCTCCCATATATACAGGTGGAGAAATTTACAATAAAACTAAAACCTTACAGGCTAAAAAAATATTCTTCTTGCGAGAAAATACACTTCTGTACCATGCCGTCTGCAGGCCGACACGACGCTTCGATTAATTGTGAATCTGTGATGGACCAGCAATCAAACCATACTAACTTTCACTCCTGATAAAATCCGTTATATAATACTAGACATCAAGCCAAGAAATTAGTTTCCGGAAACGTAAAATTATCTATAATTTATCACTGATCAGGGAGCATAACATGGGCTTCGAAAATTTTCGCATAATAAAGCGGGATCATTATCATCATCATCGTCATCATAATAATAATCATCTTCATTAGGGCCCCAAACACGCAGTAGCCCCGGGCCCCGAAGTTTCCTAATCCGGCACTGCTACCACCAACTCCCCAAACACTAAACGTTAACGCAATACACCCACCCCCTATGCGACGCATTTACTCGAGTCCCCCTCGCGAGTAGATGGGCCCAATTTTTTCTCGCTTGTCGAAGCGTGGGCGAGTGCGTTGGCACGTGTTTGCTTATGCGCTCATTCGCATGGCGCCATCTGCGGCCTCCGTCACCATGTAAGTAACGACGGCTTGACGCCGCCGGTTTAAAATTTTAAAGCGAAGCTTTTTGCCTTTGCCCCCCAAGGGTTCTGTCGCGCCCGTTGGTGTCAACATAAAACTCCCGCAAACAAAAAAAAAAGTTACTGGTATGCCAGGAATCGAACCTGGAACAATCGAATAGAGGAACGGAGAGAGAGAGCGTTGTCTTACCTTTTGAGCTACGAGCCCACGCGAAGACGGGGGAGACAGCCGGTGCACTCACCGAGCTCATCTGCGTGTTTACCTTAACGCGGCCTCTCGAGCCGCTGCGCGCTCCGCCCACGACACGTGTAGCCACAATGTGCGCGCCTTGCGCATGCGCTAAGAGTTATAAAAATAAAAAGCAGCTCCCACCAACGCACAGAATCTCACTTCTGCTCCGTCTCTGCTGCAGATCTCGTCGCCTCCATCGGCAGCGGCAAAGAGGGAGAAGTGAGATTGTCTAAAACCGGGTTTTAGCTAATTCCTTTAATTTTATAAAAAAAGAGTTTCCACTCATGTGCGTCACAAATATAACTCAAACAACCACCGTTCATGAATCATGCATTAACTTAACCTCAGCAAAGAATATCTTTTTGAAGTAATAAAGAGTGTGGTTCAGTTCTTTTAATTGTCTGTGGTTTCGCTCTTTGTAGAGCCACGTGGGTGAATTCAAGTTACGTCACATGGATAATTATTGCGGGTGTCGTTTACAGCTTCGCCATACAACCACCTTAACAGGGTATATTTAACGTGCTTTTAATTTTTGTTTGTATTTATTTATTTATTTATTTATTATTTTTTATTTATTTTATTTATTTTTTTATTTCTTTATTTATTTAGTACATACTGCAGTCTGGATTGCAAGCAGGTGAGCGTATAATATACAAAAGGCTGAGTACATCCAAAACGCAATGCTGTGGAACGGTGAGAAGTTGTTAATGTATAGAAAACGGCAATCAAGTCGGATAACAATTGGAAGAAAGGAGACAGAAGAGAGAAAAAACTTACAAGGTTAAAAAAGGCAGTGCACCAGGAGCAGTTGCAATAAAAACTTTTTTTTTTCAAGTTGGAGACGCCACACGTAAAAAACTGATGTGCAGGAAGGTTACTCCGCTCTTCTGTTGTGCGAGGGAAAAGAAATTCTTAAAGATTGGTGCGCGTAAATATTTTGGCTAGTGTGTGGTCGCGGGTGCATCTAGTCAGACGACTTAAGCGGTGCTGCATGTAAAGCACTGAATTGACGCGGAAACGATGCGAATTAAAAGAAAACAGAAACTTAAGCCGCATGTGCGGTTTCCTCCTTTTTTACTTCGACCTTAATTGACGCATGATGTTATATTTTCTCTGCCAATTAGCTCTGCCCAAGTTACTGAGGGGTGCTGCTAGCCGGTTTTTGTTTACTTTGATCTATTTTTTGCCAGTTTTTTTTTTGTTTATCGGTCAACGAATACGGACTAAGTCCAATGTCGGTATCGGGAACAGGGGGCCGGCCGGCGCGGGTAAGGAGGAAGTTTGGGCGCACGCTGCCAACAGCAACACCGACGGCGACACGAGAACGCCAATGCGAGCTTCGCTTGAAAGGAACCGAACTGAGTAGAAGGGATACACGTGGCCTGGCAACGTATTTCAATCTATCTTTTTAATGGAAGGAACCGTATTTAATTGTGCCCGTGCCGCGGTGATATGGGGAAATGTTAAGTGCATCGTTGCTTCTAGTGAGCGTGGGTTTTAGCGGATATCACATACGACTTAGATAACATGATATGACGACTGAATGATGCGGGGGAAAAAGTTCAACAATTCAATTTCAAGACACACAGATAAAGTGGTTATAAGATGCTGGGGCGGTGAATGATGAAAATGTATGGTCATAGCGGCGATAGATAAATTTCGCGCATTCTTTAGAACAACTCAACTTCTGTTAATATCATCTTGCCTGTATTGGCTCCACACATTGCCAGCACAATCTAGCCGTAAGTCTGATCAGTGTTCTGCCCCTTAATAGTTTTGAATTTTTCACTGCATTGGCGAGAATGCGCCCTTGGCAACCCAATCGACAAAGTGCGGTAGTGCATATCGAGTGAAGGTGTTTGGACCAAGATAGGTTGCTCGCGAATTGTGAACAAGTACTTATATTCAGAAAATTTTCGTGGGGTTATATCGTTGGATGCGTACAAGAAACTTGACGGACAGCGTTTATTGGCGAAATAGTTAGCTGTTTTGCAGAAATCCATGGTCATCTGCCATGTTTCACAGTAGGCGCAAAATTTAGAAAAAAAACCGGCTAAGTCTCAGATTACAATGTTGCGAGCTAATATTCTCGCAAAGCACGCAATCGCCTTGGTAAAAAAAAATATATGGAGTGGTTTTATTAGGCAAATAATTTACATAGCGTAAAAATAGCAGTGGTCCGACGTCTGCAGCACTGGTAAACAACAGAAGTTACTCTGTACACATGTGCTTTGGTGACCATTCAAAGCCACAAACGGTGCCCGATTTGAGCGAAAGTTTTCTATTTTTAAATGCAGAGCATTTCTTTAACTCACGATGTCACCCGTTCTAGACGTCCGTAGTAGTCTGCATCGCTCGCCCCGACATGCCCGGCTCAGACGTTTCGCTATCAGCGGGATCAACATTCGATAGCGCGCCCAGGCACGTTTCAAGGACACTCTCTCCCCTCTCTCGGACTCAACGTGCGCCGAGGCTGCCAATTTTACTGCTGACGAGCGCTCTCTCGTCAGCAGTTGCCACAAGTGCAACAACATTAACGTAACGCAAACTACTTAACGTCGTGCGCCCCCGGAAATGCTCTGCATTTGATCGTGCCCCTCGCGAGGGGGATGTTTCACTGCGTCGCCATGCGAACAGTTTGCCACGCTTTAGTTTCGAGTTCGCTGCACCTTTCGCCGCCGCTCGCTTCTTAGTTCGCGCACCGGCTGCGGTTGTAAGATAAGGCGCTTCAAATCCTACCGCGTTGGTCGCCCCTTTGTAATCTGCACTTACGCTACTTTTTTTATTAAACGAGGGTTACTTAATATCGCAGTTATTTATCATGTAATTTTCAATGGCATAGCGTCTCCAAAGCTTCAGAAATGTCTAAGAAAACTGTGTCTACCCATTCTCCTGAATCGAGGGAATGTCATGTACGCGCTGTCTTTGGTAGGTTGTAGTTCAAAAACAGCCAAAGCAAACTGTTCAATAGTGGTGATAATTTCTCGAACAACGCTCTCAATACGCCGTGGTGGTGCCGCCCTTAGGTCGCTCACATGCGTTCTTTCCGATCCGCAGAGAACACAACACACACGCTGGAACTGCGACAAGCAATCGCTCGATTGTTCGCAGTTCTACCGGCGCCCCAGACCAGTTCCGCTCCGTGAACACGGCAAACGTGACCGCAAGCAACAGAAGGAGACTCCGGGTGGGATGATGCTAGGCCATCTTTGTGTTAGGCCCACGGAACACCAGAAATGTAACCGCACCACTTCTGAACCAAAAATCAGACACAAAAAAAAGCGTACGGTAAGGAGGAAGAGAACGAATCGATCGCCTGCACTCCGAAGCTTCAAACGCGCCACTATTTTTGAGAAGAGTCCACACGAAAATAAAAAAATTCCCCCGCATTTCCCCGAGGGGGAGAATGTGAAAGTGCGAATGCACGGTTGTCGGCCCGCTTGCGGCGCTTGCGCTCGGCCCCCGCAGCCCACCGCCTCGCCGCCTTCTCTTCCATCTCTTCCATCGGGTTTGTAGTATCACGTGTACACCACGCAGTTATCAAGCCGCTATAACGCCGCTGAGTCGCCAACGCACGCCGCTGACGACGTAGTTTGAATGCGTTAAAGATATAAGGCGCGTCAACACTGATATCACCGTCGCGTCCGTGGCTTGATCGGTAGAGCGTCGCGCTGCGGCCCGCAAAGTCCTCGGATCGAAACCTGGCGCCGGATGCTGTTTCTTTCTTAAATATAGAGGAGCACTGCGGACGCCGCCGACGCCGCCGCCGCCGGCGGTGGATGGTTTGGGGTCGCTTATAAAGAGCATTCGCTCTTAAAAAAATTCCGGGCCATATTCACTAACGTGAAACCCGGGGAGCGGCGAAGCATGCAGTGTATCAGGGTATTCTTGGCGCCTTGCTGTTTTTGCCAATGGAAATGGAACCGTTGGGGAATAGAGGTATAGAGCTTCGCTGTAAAAGTGTCGCGTCTTTGAAGCACGAAGCGTTCTAGCGTGATGCGTTAACGAGTGTATCGGTGTTTTAGCACCGTGACTACATGAGACGGCGGTTACGGCGACGGCATTAGACGCCGACAGTCCGAACCCCAGAGGGACTTCGCCACTAAAAGACGAGGCTTGCTTTAAATTATTCCGCGCAGACTTCATACCTGTATAATTTCTACTCTTTGTTGCGGCCTTCTCTGATTGAATATGCAAACCAAGACACCCCCAACGTAGATTTTGCTCTAAACATACCCTCCTTTGCCCTACCTTTCACATGTTCAAAATTTCATCACTGCGAAGGCAGCGAGTGTCGTAGTGCCTGGTACAAGTGTCAATTTTTGAGGACACGCGGAAGTGAAAAGTTTGCCTTATTTTTAATGGCATATCGTAACAATAATGGATACAGCAACGAAGCCCTTAGCGCATGGCCCGCACTTACCCCTTTTACGAGGAACATTGCAGGCACTACTTCTTTAGTCTTGAGAAAGAAAACTGTACTGAAGAAGTAGCTGACACGTGCAAAAAGTCAGGCTTGTCAACGTTTTATCCCGTTTGGCCAGCATAGCTTAGGTTTGTTCTCCTGTTTCGGCTGTTTCAGTGCTGCTTTGTTTTCGCACACGCGCCTTCACTGACTAGTCTAACTCGCTACTCTCCTGCTACTGCGACTGGTGCTGGAGTAGGAATGCTACTGTCGACAAAATAAGAAGCGTCTTACCAAAATAGTTTTATCTCGTGCTTCACTCTTCAAATCACATTTTCAGATCGTAATCGCATAATCAACTTTAAGATTCCGCAATGTAGCGGTAGTAACGAGGGCGGCGGTCCTGCGGAGCGTGCAGTTATTCTTAGTGACGCACACATCCGTGATAGATATAGCTTCAAGCGCATTCCAGTGATCATATCAATCATTCAGTGTCTGAGCGTAATGCTATGTTCAGACTACCGGCGCAAAAGCTTAATCATGATCTATGGACATCAATAAACGGCGTGTCAAGCAGTTCGGTTGGCTGAGACGTAAAATGACGTAACAGTCTGAACACGGCTTAGGTAATGCTTACTTTTAACAAAATTTCGGCTTACAGCCCCTAGAGTGTAGAACAAATTATCCTAAGTGGTCTTTACGGGGCTGTCGTAAGGTTTTTTTTTTTTTGTGCTACCACTGATTGAGAAAAGTACACAGCTGGTATTTACAGACGTCCTCTGCTAATGTAGCTGATGTACGAATGTGACGCTTTAAAGGTTTAACGATCAGCTTAATCGGTGATTGCATATAAGAGATTGCATTGTCAAGAAAAAAAGGAAGCGGGAATACGTATATGCTATATTCATGCCCGTAGGTGACGGATTTAAGCAGTCCTTGAAAATACATAAGGGCTGCTGGAAAAAGTAGCAGGTAAATCTTGTTTACTTCATCTGTTTTTCTTAGTCTGCCCCAACTGCTTAATGATGTCTTTAAAATTTCACATCGCTAATTGGGAAAACCAGTGTTTTCAATCAACTAAATTTGTATGTTGTTATTATGGTCCATTTCAATTAAACCCTATTTTTCGCACTGGGCTAAATGTTTAACTAACAGGGCTGGCTCGTTAACTGGTTCGGTGCATGGGTTATTGGAAACGGAACTGAACCGGAAAGGAATTCTTCAACCAGAACTTGAACCCTAACCGAACCCGTATTTTAACAGCGAAGCTGTTGTTGGTCAAGTTTTTCCGTCCTCCTGGTGAAGGTCGTGCGTCACGCAGGTGTAGGAGCAGGTTCTCAGAGCGGCCGGCATAACCAGCTCTCCCACAAACCGATTCAGGGCGAGTGGTCTCGCAGGTGCGGGTTACTCTCGCTCCCACTAGGAGAGCGAGCCTCCCGTCGATTACTTTTAGCTGCCGATTCCTCGGCGTGAACCGCAAAATTTGCGCAGCGGTGGCGCTTCCGTTCTTGGGCTAGCGCCCGTTGACGTTCCAGCCGACAGGAGAGAACCACAGCTCCGCATTTCCAGCAGATTTCTCACTGGATAGAACTGGCTTTAGCTTTTTCTCGGTTGGACACTGCGGTTTAGATATACGTAATTTAGAATTCGGAAGTCCTTCTCCGAAGCCTGAGACGTATGAAACGAACCTCGCGATTCATCATCACCACCACCATCAACAACAGCCTCCTGAGGCCCACTGAAGTGTGAAGGCCTCTTCCATTAACTTCCAACAGCTATTATAGACAATATTTGTTGGAAATGAAGTCATTAAAAAACAGACAGACAGACAGACAGACAGACAGACAGACAGACAGACAGACAGACAGACAGACAGACAGACAGACAGACAGACAGACAGGCAGACAGACAGACAGAGAGAGAGACAGACAGACAGACAGACAGACAGGCAGACAGACAGACAGAAGGACAGAGAGAGAGAGAGAGAGAGAGACAGACAGACAGACAGACAGACAGACAGACAGACAGACAGACAGACAGACAAACAGATTTTTGCTGGAGGTCGTTAAAGAATTCTTTCGCATTAACAAAGCCACTTGTATTCAGTGCCACGAACTAACCAGAATATATACAAAATTATAAGGCCTCCCGTTGCTAATTAAGACACCACGGCACCGCAGCCACTTCAGCAATTCTGCTCAGACAAAAGGCTAGCAATCGTGGGTAACTTGCACAAAAGATCACAGTTTGCAAGCCTGACCACAGCTAACTGGATAACTTTTTTATCAACTTGCGGTGCTTCGTTACTTAACTCACTGAAAAATGTCTGGTTAGGCGGAAAAGGGCGCTTTTTTGCAGAAGCCAATGGTCTGCTGTAATAAAAGCGAGCCCTGATGGACAAAGGAATTGTGCCGTTCGTATTCTCTAGGCATAAAAATCCCCGACATGCGGGTTCTATTTCCTTCGCTGTCGGGCAGCAGCAAAAGTTTCAATTTCTCTTCCAGACGTGGCCCGTATTCACTTCTGGGCACCCCGGCATGCAAGGTTCTCATCGTTTGAGATCGGCTCGTTCGGTACCGTTGCCTGTATTCCGTTCGCTGCGTTTCATCAATCGAAGATTATAACTGCGGCGGGCTGCACTGGAGGCAAGGCTATGGGAGAGATAAAACGTGCTTGGGTGAGGGCGTCAATCGAGGCAGGAAAGAAACGTGAAACATGCCGGCGCGCGCTTCCAGAAGAAATTCTGATTTCAACCTCAAGTGAACGTGAGTGCGCTAAGGCGGGCCGAAAAGGAAGAACGCACGAACACTAATGAGAAATGATGGCCGCTTGTCGGGGGTTTCGAGTTGTAAGATAACACAACCTTCTGCGAAATGGACGTTTCCGAGAGGCAAAATGGCACTGGCACATGCGGGATGCACCTTTTGAGCCCCCCTCCGCCATGCCGACGGCAGGTTGAAGTGTGTGGCTCAACTCATTCGCGCGCTTTCTTTTTCCGAACTATTCCTTTGCTTACACTTCCTTGTTTTTTTTAATCGATGGCATGGCTCGCTTTTTGCTGCCACGCCGGGTTTGCGGTTTTCTGCGTGGCCAGCATGGATGACAAATGAACGGACGAGAAACGGCGCAAGCTTCGAGCGACGCTGGTTCCGCGACGTCCGCAGCCGCCCTCGCTGCTCGGGCAGCTCGATGGTTCTGGTGAGCGATGATTGAGGCTTGGCTGGTCGTCGTCGTTGCTTATCAATGCCACGCAAAACCTCTCTCTCTATTTTTTTTTACCGAGAACGTTCGTCACAACGCGTCGTTCGGTCCTTATATGTGTGCGGTGTGAACACACCACTCCAGACTGCTATCTGTACACTTCTTTCTTCCCCAACTGCCCTGTGTTTCTCGAGTTCTGGCATCGCAAATTTCTGTTGTATGTAATCTACGGGGATTTCCTTCCAATGAAATCCACCCGGGATGAGGCATGGAAAGGTCGCTTTTGGGATGTCCGCGTTTCTCTTGGCGTTTGTAGGCCATCCCGTAAAGAGAAGACGTGTGCGTATAAGAGACGGTCTCAAAAAAAAATCCTTCGGTTTGGACTAGCTCGTATTCCATCGTTATTTTGTCGCACGCTCTTACGTGACAGAAAACAACGAGGGCGGACTTCAACAATCCGCAAGACCAATTCGCAGACGTAGTTCCAATGATAAACTTGATTGTACATAACAAAGAAGTTTATTGGAGGGATCGATGAGACGTTCACCTCTGATATTCTGAAATTAATCTACGAATGGGTTTAGCTTGGGCCAGCTCACATTCCATTCTTTTGACGTGTCATTTTACGTGACAAGCAGCAACGAATACGGGGACACACTGAGTAGAAAGACAACTGTAGTTCAGTGCTAGTTATGTTACGTCACGTGAAAGTGAACGTCAATTTGAAGAACATGTCTTAAGAGTAAGTAGCATACCGCGTTGTAGTGCTGTAACAATGAATGGGGAAGGACATTTTTTAGTACAAAGCTAAAGAAGCTCCTGCTAAATACCAGCACACATGGAAGTACCCAAGGATTGTCCGCCGCTCTTTTAAAATGCGCCTTATTAGTGCCAGCTGCAATCAGCATTATAATTCATTACCCGCCCGCAAGAAGAACTGCCCTTACGTCCGGGATGTCGGAACGAAATTTCTTTCGTGCCATGAATAAAGGTTCTGTTACGGTTCAGCCCAAAAACGAAAAACATAATGTTTCATAACGGTGCATGCCGGTTCGTGGTAGACCGCAATAAAACTGCGATTTGAGTTTCCAGTGTACTCGGGCTGCAATCAGTGCATGGTGCGGTAATCACAAAAAACATTGAATTTTCTCTATTATTATGCTGTTTTTCATTTTTGTGCTTATTCATGCATGTACCACCTTACAACCATGGTTTAGGTAAATGTAGCCAAATAAATAAACAAATCAGTTACTGAATAAATAAACAATAAATGTTCGAAAAGATCAAAAATAAACAAACATAATGCCGATGTAGAATAATAAATAAATAAATGAGTTACTGAATAAATAAACAAGAAATATTCGAATAACTTTACAGCAAATAAACACGGCCGCGATGTCTCCTTCGCAGCCAACTACGAAGAGCTAAGCACTGACCATCGAGACAGACGTATAATGTTCTAGCGACTTGGAGCACGTGACATACGGAAAGAGTAGGGAAGCACGCAACAAGCCTGCTGAAGGAAATATGTCACCAGCGAAACAAAAGGCGATTTTATATAACAGCAAACCGGCTGCAATGTCCCACCTCGCTTTATGGAAATTGGAGCGAACGTTGAAATACCCGAACTTTCCAGTCGAACCGAAAACCAAAACAAATTGTTTCGGTTTCATCCTGAACAAAATAACGTTTCGGTTGCGTTTATGTTCCTGCCAAAACTATCGCTTTTTTTTTTCGTTTTTGGGTCCCGGTTTTCGATTCTTTCCGACACACTGTTTACGCTACGTCAAGCATACAGATCACCAGCGCATCTAGCTCTCAAGCGTTGTAACATCCAGCTGGCGATCGTCGATAACATTAATAGACACAGGCACTCGGCTGTGTAGGGGCAAAAATGATATCCTGGTTTTGCGCTTTCTGGCACACCATTAGGGATCCCTAAAAACACGAGGCATATGACTGAGTACGTAAATATGCGGACATCTCGATTCACCATGTTGCAATAAACATTAAATGCGGACATTTGGTTTGTCTGCAGATCTAGTTAGTGTCGGGAACGTCTTTTTCGCGGGGAATTTAAGCCCGTTGTCCGAAAAAGCCCTTCTCTATCTTTAGCCATTTCTTTCTTGCTCTTCTGTTTTTCGTTTTCGGCCACTGTACCATGCAGTGACCCTTCCCCTCGCTCGTAAGTCGTATACACATCACTCGGCAGCTGACCGGAGTGCGCATATTGAACCGGGCAGCAGTGTATTTCCTCACCTATAATAGGATTACCCGCGTGACGATGCCTCCCGGCGAAAGTGACCATGGCGACGCTTATCTCCGGAATAACCGGAGCCCTCCGTCACAGCCTCGCATCGCCGTTTGACCAGCGAGAAAGTAGAGAGACAGAGACTGCCGCTGCTGGAGCTTAGAGAGACCGACGCTGATAAATACAGTGTTCGCTGGAGTGCGTCTAGCCGACCTGCCTGCACTCGGGGAAACAATCGGGCCACCCCTAACCCCTCTTGGCGTGCGACCTCGTGTAGGGTGCCGCGCAGCAGGAGTTCTCCATCCGCGGTCATGTGGAAACACCAGGGCAGGCACTCGGGCTCGCCGAGAAATCAGTCATGAACCAATCGGTTGGCGCGGCCGGGGAGAGCGGAAATTAAAACTGGAGACTTGGTAGCCAGACTGGCGCCGGCAACCCGGGTGGAGGCCTGCTGCACGCGAGTGTCATCGACGTGTCCACCAACGCCCTGGATAGGTCGATACCGACACCACCACGCTGCCGAGAATGTATGAACCCCGCAATCCCTTCTATTATTCTTTGCGTCGACCGCTGGCTTCTCGTGTGAAAATGTGACAACTTCGACGGCAGTCCATCTGAATGTCGCCTTCTGGTTTGGAAACCTGTTGTGAAGCATTGCTCGGAGGCCTGCTGCCGTATAGGAGACGTCAACGAAGCCCTGGGAGTCTAGAAAGTGCGTATTTCTTGGCTCAGTCATATACAAACGTAAAAGGAACGCACAATTCCGGCTCCTTTCTGTTTCGCTGGTCGTAAACAAAGGCTGGGGTGCCTGTACGTACGCACACGCTTCGACGTAAACGATCACGCATCGAGGGTCCCAGCTCGGGCGGATGGACGGCGAAGGAAATGGCCCTTTCAAGTTTCGGGGAAAATGATGTATTGCCGAACAGATAGCGTGGGACGAAGTTAATGAGAAGCCACCGGAAGCCGGACTGAGGCTTCGTTCGATTGAATTGTTGCACCGGAAATGACGAAGAGCCGACGTTCATCACAACGGCACGATGTTATGTAATTGTTGCTTTATTACTTTCCTAAATGGTATCTCCAGGCCCTCTTCGGTCGTCCTGTCTTTCTGTATTTGTAACAAGGGAACCTACCACTTAAAGTGTATGTATAGGGGTAACATTGGTAGCGCCACCTCCAGTGGTCATTCAGGTGGCATCAATTCACCAGCCCTTTCACAATTAGGTCCAAAGGGAAAAGGGTGCCTCAGCGTTTTGAACTGCTTGTGGGAGACTCGCTTATATTCAAGATTGAAACACGCTGGTATTGCGGATTTTTGAAACTAAGCAAAGTAGCTACGACCATGGAGTATTTCTATCCAATTTTGGTCTTGGGCTTCATCCGTAAGCTGGCTGATAGAAAGGATAGTGCTCTACTGCCTGTACTGGGCTCTGAGGGTTGTAAATGTGCACCCAGCAGAGACTTCTGGTACCTGCACGGGCTGGGTGACATCGGCAGTGCCATAGGCCTTGTGAGCAGCATCAAAAAAGCAGACACCCTACGCAGCATCACCGCTTCTGTGTTTCATGACATAAAAGCGTTATGCCACTACGTGTTTTATGATGTTATCTACTCATCACTGGTGCATTTAGGCTTCGGGAGCTAGCTAGGCGCATAGACGCACGGATCCCTGATTGCGTATCAAATCGGTGCATTTCCGTAATCAACCGTGATAGTCCGGTATACTGAGTGGCATGCGGTGTTCCTTAGGGCGCGGTGTTGAGGCCGACGCTATTTAATATTGGTGGAGAAATGCATCCAACACTGCGGAGGCCCCTTTGTATTTAGACCACATCTTCATATGCAGCTTTGGGAGTAACAAGTGCATCATCGACACCATGCAGAGTACTAACTTGGGCTGGTTGGTTCTGCACCAGATGGCGAAAAAAGTGCTAAAAAAGGACCAAGCAAATATTACACAGACACCAGCGTTGACTAACGACTGAGCAATTATTATTGCCCCAGACAATATAAAAAAAATAGAATGACGTCATAATGCGTCAGTGAAGATAGCACATTAACAACACAGACCTTAGTGCAATCGCTTCCGCTGAGGTGCCGCTGAGAGGAGCACCTCATATGCCCGCTCTACGTGGTGCGAATTTCACCTGCGAATTCGCAACTGTGGCGTCGCTCGTGCGTCAAAATGATCCATTCTTATTGCTGTGGCAAATTGAAAAATGTTTTGAATAGTCGAATGTCTCCCGTGAACATCGCTTCGCAATTTGGAAGTTGTCGCAGCAGTCGAAATGGGAAAAAATATATTGTTTTACCGCACGTGCGGTGCCGCAGCTGCGAATTCGCAGGGGAATTTCGCACCATGTAACGGACTATACACCACGCTGCCGTGGCATGGCACGAAGCCCTTCGCGTATTTTATAGTCCATCGCACCCTAGAGCGCCCAGGCGTATTGATCCTACTACACAAACTTCCAAGTTTGTTTTGGGCCAAGAACACTGCCCTCTACATCTGCGTTTTCGACCACCTTTTTTGATCCGGTAGAAAACATTATATATATAGGGAATGACGCTCAGGGACTTCTCCCGCATGCCTTCTTGCTTCTTGCGAGTCGAGCAGACTTATTTCAGGACTGCCTCGCCGATGCTGAGAATCAAGGCCTGTGGATATCCTTCCGACCAGGGTGTCGAACCGGAATTTTTTCGGGTTCGGTTCGGGTTCGGGTTCAAGCCTTTCGGGTTCGGTTCGGGTTCAGTTCCAGAGCATCATTCCGTTCCGGTTCGAACCGGTTTAAACCGGTTCAAACGGGTTCAAACGGGTTCGAAGAAAAAAAGCAGGCGTGTTTTTTCTGTTAAATTTTGTGCAACTTTTTCGTTTCCTTTTAAAGTCGGCATAAAAACAAAGTCATAATGAAGGTTTCTTTGTCCAAATATTTTGTCTTCGCCAAACTAAAGCGACCGTGCAACACTTTTTTTCAACTTTTTTCTAAATCTTGAGTGCTTGCAGAAAGTAGTCAACCAACACATTAGATTGTGGGGTCGCAATGTGCCTCAGCCAAAAATTACTGCTCTCTCCTCGTCAGATAACGTAGAATCTTGCTCAAAATATTTTTCTCTCCTTCCCGGTTTTCGCGTTCTTCGACCGCTGAATGACGTCATTACAGCGGTGTAGCCGCTGTTTGCCGGCTTTCCTTAAGTTGCAGAATAAAACGCATATGATAGCCACTTAAAAAAAGCCACAAAAGCGAAGCAGAAACGGAAGGTGTATCCGCAGCGACGAGCAAATCACGCACTGTTGCTCTGTGCTGGCAAGAGCTATAGTTTTCGCAGTGCTTCACGATGCCTCATTAAAGAAGTGCCCACGCATGAAGAGGGAGGTCGCTGTCTTGAAGCAGATGGTGAGGGACCACTCCACGCACAAGGAGGCTGCGGCGACGGTACGACAGCGGCGGCGTCACCGGTCTCGACTCCGGAGATCTTCAAACAAGGCTGGCCATTCTCCATCGAACGCCTCTACGCAAGCGGGTCCGCCACTATAGGTTCAACTACTTACACCACCGCTACCCCCGAGGCCGCCGGCACCCCCACCGCCTCCGCCGCCTCCGGCCTCGCCGGATTCGCCGAGTTGTCGCAACGAGGTACAACAAACCTCGCCGGTTGACGCATGGCCCCCGCTGTCACCGAGTGTACCTCCTTCTGAGCCCCAACGCGCAGTACTGAAGACAGTCACGAGATCTTCCGCCCCGGCTTCGTCTTCAGATCGGCAAGTCGTCGCGGTCCTGAGGTCCCTCATGAATGCCATTCGCACATTGCTCACCAGTCTGAATACACCTTCTGCGTTGAGTGCACTTCAGATACTGGAGGCCCTGGATCCAGTACTTGCAAGTCTCGGATAAGCAAGGACCATGGCGAACGCACGTTCTTCATTGAGTACGGATATCAAGGAGGCTTCCATTTTTCAGTGGAACGCCAGAGGACTAATGTCGCGTATTTCAGATCTTCGCCAGTTTGTCTTTATGAAATCTATTCCTATACTTGTCATCTGCGAACCGAACATATCCAAACCTATTCGGATATCTGGCTATGAACTTTTTTTATCAGCCACACTAGGGGAGCCCAGCAAAGTCGCAGTCTTCATCAGGCGTGAACTGTCCTACGTTCACCATTTTGTGCAACCTTACAGGGGTAATGAGTACGTCTGTCTTACCATCAGAAAGCGCCAGCTCACTTTCACTCTGGTGGGTGTATACCTACACCCGACATCTCGCTTTCAACGGAAGAGACTGGATGACATATTAAGCACAACAACGGGTCCGTGGGTAATTACCGGTGATTTCAATGCACACCACATGCTTTGGGGAAGCCCAAACACCAACAGGCGAGGTCGGAGCTTAGTAGCTTTTGCCTCAGACCATGGGCTGTGCCTACTAAACGACGGAAGCCCCACTTATTTACGTGGAACAAACTACGGCAGTTGTTTAGACTTGACGTTTGTGTCACGATGTTTATCGGCCCGTGCACAGTGGTTCCCAGACATAGAAACTCGTGGAAGCGACCACATTCCAACCTATTTAAAGATAAATGGATTACGAAGTTCCTTCGATCCTAATGTTATTCGGGTAATTGGTCGAAGTTCCAATCAAGGATGGACGAAATTTGCCGGAGCGATGAGCTTGAAAATCTAGAGTCCGTCATTGAAAGCACACTCCAAGCCTGCAAGCGTTCCGTCCGGCTGTCTCCAAAAGTGACCGAGTTTGACGTGGAGCTGGAACGCCTTCGTGCTGTTCGTCGCCGCGCCGAACGCAGATACCGGCGAGCGAAATGTCTCGAAGATTTGTGAATTTGCAGACGAACGCAAAAGAAGATCCAGCGACGCATTGCCCAAGTGCAAGCACAACGTTGGAAATCTTTTTGTGACACGCTGGACCCTCGCAAGCCTTTGTCGATGATATGGAAAACTGTGCAAGGGCTAATGACTCCTGTACAGCAGCGCTCCCAATTGAAGGCCCTGGCTATTCACCAGAACCGCCGAGAGCTAGAAGTGGCCGAGGACTTCTGCGTGTGGATAGCCAGTGGAGCAGGCCCTTCTGGGCTACTGCTCACCAGTGACATCCCTGCATCGCGAGATTCAAGGATGGACGTTCCATTTAGCATGGCAGAACTGCAGGCGGCATTGGCTGCATGCAAGCGATCTTCGTCTCCTGGGCCTGATGGAGTTACATATGCTGCTCTCCGTCACCTTGGCAAGGATGCCCGACAAGCCTTGTTGGAATATTTCAACGAACTATGGTGTGATGGTTCCGTTCCTCAAAAATGGAAGACCAGCCGCCTCGTTCCGCTCCTGAATCCCGGAAAATCTATGCTGGATCCAATGGCATACCGACCAATTGCGCTTGCAAGTTGCGTTGGAAAGCTGATGGAGCGAATCATTCTCGCACGTCTGGAGTGGTTCCTGGAGCGTTACAATGTCTACCCTGATGCCATGGCTGGATTCCGTCGTGGACGCTCATCCATTGACTGCGTTATCGATTTGGTGACTTTTGTGCAGCAGCGGAAAAGTGCGAAGCGGATATGTTCTGCGTTGTTCCTCGACGTTAAAGAGGCCTACGATAACGTGGAGCACGATGCGATTCTTAAAGTACTGCAGGCTGTGGGGCTCGGTGGCCGGGTCTACCAGTGGATACGGAACTACCTAACAGAGAGGTCATTCTTTGTTATGACTGCAGATGGGCCGACATCAGCTCACTATACTCACCGTGGTGTTCCCCAAGGAGGCGTCCTGAGCCCTACACTGTTCAACCTTACACTAATTGGCTTGATTTCTCGCCTTCCAAGGAGGGTTCACGTGTCGATATACGCCGACGATATATGTGTTTGGGCCGATGGCGTGACTCGTCGGCATGTGCGCGCCCGACTGCAAAATGCCGCAGACTTGACGACCTCATATCTACACGGACAAGGGTTGGAAATATCCAGCAGCAAATGCGCCGTGCTTCCGTTTACACGAAAGCCTATGTATGCATACCCTTTGTATATTAATGGTGAAAGGGTGTCTTATGTGAGAAATCACAAGTTTCTCGGCATAGTTGTCGACAGAGGCCTTTCTTGGAGCGCTCATGTTAACGTTCTAAAGAAGAGGCTCTCTGCAGTGGTGCATGTGCTCAAACTCATCGGCGGCAAGACGTGGGGAACACCACTGAAGTCGATGTTACAGCTCTACAACGCGATGTTCTTGGGCTGTCTGCGATACAGTGCCCCTGTCCTTTCTGGAGCGTGCCGCACAACTACTCGGCCACTTCAGGGTATACAAGCTCAGGCCCTGCGAACCTGTCTTGGCCTACCACGATGTATGTCCACAGCAGCGACCATTGCCCTGGCTCGAAATCACCCTTTGGCAACCTTTGTGGACGTTGAAATACTCAGGACACATATCAGGCACCTCGCCCGTCTACCTGATCATCACCTCGCGGAAATACCAGCGACCCGTCCCCGGGCGTCATTCGCAAGGGTAGTAGCTGCCCACAACACCAGCATTCCATCGAACTACACGCCGGCGATGAGACCGCTCGTTCCGCTGTGGTGTGTGATGCAGCCCCGAGTGTGCCTACATATTCCAGGAGTGACTAAAAAACGTGATCTTCCAATTCCGGCCCTGCAACAGCTCGCTTTGAAGTACATGCACGAGACATACAGTGACCGAACCCATGTATACACTGATGGCTCGGTAACATCGTCGGGTTCTGCCGGAGCTGTTGTTATACCACGACTGTCACTGTGCAGCAAATTCAAGATAGCCAATCTTACAACATCCACGGCTACAGAACTTCCGGCCATCCGTAGCGCTCTTCACACCATCGAGCAAAGTTCGTGCCGCCGATGGGCTATCTTCTGTAATTCCAAGCCTGCACTTCAGTCACTCCAGTCAGCGCTGTGCCGAGGACCTCACGAACAGCTCCTGACAGAAATAAGAATGGTGTACGACCGTGCTGCCCGGGCGGGTCATGATGTCACCCTACAGTGGTTTCCGAGCCACTGCGGCATTGTCGGAAACGAAAGTGCGGACGCTGCCGCCCGGCTGGCGCATCAAACATCGACAACTGTACTCATCCCATTGTCTAGGACGGACGCAGCTAGGACCCTCCGCATTCTTGCCCGGGAAACAGCTATCTTCCAATGGTGTCAAGAAGATTTCACATGTGCACGCATTGGTGCCCTTGACCCACACCTGCAACGTCCCCTTCCACTAGGCCTCCCACGGTCTGACGCAACTCTTCTTTGCCGTCTCTGGCTGGGGGCGCCATTCACAAATGCTTACTCGTACTTAATAGGAATGGCAGCAAGGGCGGAGTGCGAAACGTGCGGCACATCGGAGACGATACGCCACGTTTTATGCGAGTGCCCACGCTACTCGCCTGCAAGGAAGAAGCTGTCATCAGCACTGAGGAACTTAGACTCTCGGCGGCCATTTTCGGAGGAGAGGATTCTGTGCCACTGGCCTTCTCAGTCATCCGCTCAGAAGGCGACTAAGGAGCTATTGCGTTTTCTACGGGCGACGCACTTGAACACTGGGCTATAGACTGAGAGCCTCCAGTGTCAATCACTGTCAGTGCCTCAGTGCTGGGCATACGTGTCTGGTCCAACTTTTCCTCTTTTTTTCCTCTCTCTTTTTTGCCCATTTCCCCTTTCCCACGTGCAGGATAGCAAACTAGGCTCTAGCCAGGTTAACTTTCCTGCCTTTCTTCTAGATTATTCCTTCCTTCCTTCCAGATGCGAAGAAGAGTGAAAGCGTTTATCGAAAGTGTTGATTTATGTATTTACTGCTTTTTTATTTATGTATTTATTTATTTATTTATTTATTTTTTATTTATTTATTTACTTATTTATTTATTGTTGGGTTTAACGCGCCGACGCAACGCCGAAGACGAGGCGCGCCATAGTGGAGGGCTCCGGATTAATTTTGACCACCTGGGGATCTTTACGTGCGCCGAAATTTCGGACACACGGACGTTTTCGCTTTTCGCTTCCATCAGAAAAGCGGCCGCCGCGGCCGGGAATCTAAACCGCGTCTGTATGCTCAGCAGCGCAACGCCTTAGCCACGGAGCCACCGCGGCGAGTTTATCTAAAGTGTTGAAGAGCTCCTTTAACTGTACCTGCAAAATGTTCTCTATGGTAGTGTGACGAGTATGTGGCGGCGGCTGCCAAGCGTGGCAGGTGGAATTTAGAGAAATTTCCTTCTGCTCATCTTTTATCTGCTAACAAAGCTGTTAGAAAGAAACAATGGCTATAAAGACTCATTGAACGGCGTGCATAGGACGGCATTGGATAGGGAACTATCGGAGATAGGAACTTGCTAATGGCCCTTCAACGACCGGTGACAGCGATTGGGCTCTAGGAAATATGATAGCCAAGTGAAGTGACAAGCAGCAGAAATGATCACTTGTAGAGAGAGAGAGAGAGAGAGAGAGAGAGAGAGAGAGAGAGAGAGAGAGAGAGAGAGAGAGAGAGAGAGAGAGAGAGAGAGAGAGAGAGAATGAAGTTTAATTCAATGGAGGCAAAGTTTCAGAGAGGCGTCCTCATTCGAGGGGGCCGAATCGACAGCCGTTTCCATCAAGAGCAACTGATCTTCCAGGCCGGAGCTGGCCATGGCTGTCTCCCAAATCTCTATGGAAACGTGGAGGTTGGATGGATCTACGGCACACTTGTCGCAGCAGCCTACTATGTGTATGAGGTTCCCAGGATCCCCACAGAAGCAACAAAATGGAGAGACTTGTGTCCCGTCAAAGAGGTGAAGTCTGGTGTTGTGTGGGAAGGTGTATGCCCACAGGGTGCGGAGTAATCTTTCCTGGTTAATCGGTAGCAATTTGTGCGGGGAAGAATACGTTCTATGAAAGAGGCCTAGTGCCCAGTAACTTCCTGATCTGTGACTGCAGGATGCATGCACTCGGGCCGGGCTTCATCAGCGCTGACTAAGCGAGTCAAATCTCGACCCACGAGGTTGTTGATCTTGTTTGCCGGGGATGCCAGTATGAGCTGGTCTCGTGACTGGTCTCGTATGTGGTCTCTGATTGATCAGATTGATCATCGGAAGTGTTGTAACATGCAATCGACCGTTGGCAAAGTTGGGCCACACCTGCTAAGAGTCTGTTATGAGAGTTTTGGCGCCGCTTTGGCTAAGCGCACGTGCTATCGCCGCTTCCTCAGCTTAGAGGGGGCTGTGTTCGGGGGTTGAGATGCTACACCTGTGGGAGGCTGCAGAACGGTAACACAAAGAAAGAGAAGGTATTGAAGAATGCTATCGGGCGTCTCTTGCATCAAACCAGTTGATCGCTCCCCCCTTTTTTCTTGCAGTTTAGTTTTTTACAACTGTCTCCACTCATATATACACACGTTTTGAAAACCCTTTGATGAATATAAAATATGCATTAGGCAATTAGTTTTTAACTTTAGTGCGAGATGTCAATTTTAATATAGCCACAACATAATAGCGCAATACGGGCATAAAGAAAGACCTTTTATAGCATTCAGGCGGTCGTCACATAACTTTGCGGCTACTTTGTGCGTGACAAAATTTTCTGAATGGTCGAGAAGGAGAACGCTGCAAAATTTCCATATGCCAAGGGCCCCAAAGATATCATGTTTGGTCCGACCGCCAAATCCGCCTTAACTGACCCGCTAATTCCTTTAATCCAAATTAATCAACACACCAGTCCCACTAATTCATATTAGCTCATTCACTCACCTAACCAATTCACCCCAGTCTACCCGCTAACCCACACTAATCGACTTCAATCCATCCGCCTCTTAAGTTTAAGGTTGAGCAGATTCAAGATAACATGAAAATGCTATCAAATATACTTTAAAAGTGGAAATTAGGATTCCCCATTTTTTTATATCTCATGTTCTCTTAGAGCAGTAACCAAAAGACACAACGGCACTGTATACAAGAAAAAGTGACGTTAATTTTGAGAACTGCGAGTGTTCGTGTCTCAGTGCTGTTTGTATATAACTTCCCATTCAAACTAGAATAAGTGGAAGATATGGATTTATTGTTGATGGTATCCCTGAAGGCCTTCACAAGCGGACAGGGATGCATGCGAATTAACAACACATTGAAAACTTTACACGATTTTAAACACCATGTAGATAGAAATCATGAAGAATATTCCATGATATGTTGCCTCGTAATATGCGTTATAACTTAAGTTATGCTAAATGTAAAAGTTAATTGGGAGGGATGGGCAGTACTTAACGCAAACTGATAGCATATACGGACAACTTTACATTAAATTGAGGGCAATAATTAGAAAAGAACATGATGGGCCTTGGGAACTGCAGACTACGCAAAATATTTCATGGTTCTGTCTGGCGAGTGGCAAATTATCTTCAGACGCAAGGTAGGGTACCGAAATGGAAAACTAGAAATCGCATTTTTGAGGTCTCGGAACCGGTTCGGAACGGTTCCTTCGATTCGTTCCGGTTCGGGTTCAGTTCCAAAATGGCGGAAAAAATACGGTTCCGGTTCAGTTCCGGTTCCGGGCAAAAATTCGGGTTCGGTTCCGGTTTTCGGTTCGGTTCCGGTTCCGGTTCGACACCCTGCTTCCGACACACAACTGCTCTACTTGTGCGTCCAAGCTGCATTCCATGCCATAACGACAGGACCGAACCACCACGTTGAACAGTGCGGCGTGGGCAATTCCACGCTTCGGAAGCTTAGAATGGACCGATGTAAAACGCAAAATGCCCCATTTTTTTCTAGGCACGTACCTCCAGCGGGCGTACCTCGAAGTTCCTCACCGCTCGGTGCTTGCAACTTTAGACTGGAAAATACGTACGCGGTGGATTTTTAAATGCGTGATATCACGCTTTGTGGGCTGGTTATTGCAGGTGCACGCATCACCTTACGTTCAAAATAGCAAGTTCCTGGGGCAGGCATATATTTGACAGGTCCCTGGCATGGTCGCCACTTGTTCGCCATCTAGAGATAAAGCTGACCTCCTTTTAACAGCGGAGTTGTTGTTACTGGCCGTAAGTCGCAAGAAAAATTACCACGAAAATGCGGAGCGCTTATGAGTGCGTGCCTCGCGGTGGCCGCCGAGCATCCTCGGCATGCGCGGTGCATTTAGCAAAAATTACTCCCACCTCCCCTCGCGGGAACCCCTGTGTAGATGCGACGCATAGGGGGTTCCGTTGTTGTTTCCGTTAGGTTGATTCTCCCATCGCGTGAAACGTGCCGTGAACCCCCTGCCGCGGCTATGACGCAACGTGGCGCGGCTATGACGCAACGCAATCCAACACAATCCACTTTAATCCAATCCAATCCAATCCAAATCCAATCCAATCCAAATCCAATCCAATCCAATCCAATCCAATGCCCCTCGCGAGAGAGTGTTCGCTATCGGAGAGGAGAGGGGGTGAGCGGCGGAGAGCGCAGCTCGCGCGGCGAGGAGAATGGGGGAGGGGTGTGGACGGACAACGACAACGCCGTATGGAGGGACAAGGCGAGTGAATGAGATACCGTCGCATCTAAAAAAGTAAAACTGGCAGAAACCCTGATCAGCGATAAAATAGCGAGGGCTTGTGAGCGCGTGCCTCGCCGCGACCACCGAGCGTCCTCAGCACGCGCAGTGGCTTTGGCAAAAAAATTAAACTGCCAGAACCCCTCCGGAGCGATAAAATGTCGAGCGCTCATGAGCGCGTGCCTCGCGGTGACCGCCGAGCATCGCAGGCACGCGCAGTGGCTTTAGCAAAAAAATAAAACTGTGGGAAATCCTGAGGAGCGAGAAAATGAAGAGTACTTGTGAGCGCCTACCTCGCCGCAAACGCCGAAGCCCCGGCTCGGGCAGTGGCTTTAAAAAAAAAGAAAAAATCTCCAGCGCTGTTGTCCAGCGCTACCGCGCATGTTAAAAACACTCCTTCGCTAATGCAAAGGATGAAAACCCACACTGCTTGGGAGACATAACCGTGGCTGCCGCATTCCCTCGAAGCCAATAAATTGGAAACATGGTTACGAGTGTGCCACTCCTTCCCGAGACGACTTGGAGATCCCGCCACTGCTGCCTCGAGTCGATGACGAAGAGCTGGCGGAAGTCTCCAATTTTGAGGATGACTTTGCTTCCACCACTCGTTGCGAAGAAGACGACGACCTCTTCTATGCCTATGCAGACGATTACTAGCACCACAAAAATACAAATAAACAGCAAACTTAATTCCTTGCCCGGGAATGCTCACTGACAACAGCTTCGTCATCCAGGTGTTGCGCATAAGGGCAAGCTTCCCTAAATTCATTTACACATCTTGCTCATACTCTCCAACAAATCCTGCACTTGTCCAGTACAATCTCTCCTTCTATACTCCGCGCAGTGTTCTCGTCTGTAACGGTGCACTTTCCCTGTCCTGGATCCTATATCAAAAGGAAATCTCACAGCTTTAGAAAGCATACAACCGTGAATATTGACGGTTTTAACGCCAAGAGAGCCGGTTTTATAGAGTTGCTATCTCTCTCCCCCTCTTTCTGTCTCTCCCTGTCGCTTTCTCTCTCTCTCTCTCTCTCAACCTTTCTCGCCCATTCTCCCTTGTCCAGTTCAACACTGGACTCACCTGATCGCATTCCTATGGGAGCAAACAAGAAGCACATTTTGGTTTATCCAGTTTTTATTAGATGACACTAGCTGTCTAGCGAGCAAGAGTTTTATTTCGTTTATTCAGTACAGAACTAACACATTTTCAAAATAAACAAACTAACTAGTTAGGAACAATTTTATGAAACTCCAAAACTTTTCGTATTGGTTTACTATGGTTGTTAAGGCCGTGGATCACGAAGTACAAAGTTCAATATCAATGTTAAGAAATAAGTCCCCCTTAGGTAGTATCGGGTACGCTAATTCTTGAGCTCCAGGTGCCCTGTCGCATTTGCTTCTTTGGGGAGTGTCCTGGAGTTCAGCACAAGTGACGTCCTCATTGCAATAGACTCTAATCTGTGGCCTCACTGCGCCAACTTGTGCAAGAATGATTGGGCTACGTTGGCTATAAGTTATGCAGGGGGAGTGGTGCAAAAGGGTCATCAAAGTGCTCCGTCAAAATTTCTGCGCTGATGTGTATGAAACCGGCGTTCACCATAACATTTTATGCATCTACAGTCGGGCACAGTAATAACCCTGCATGCCCATCCCTCATCTAAACCAGGAACGATTGATTTTGATTCAAGGTGACGTGGACTACAATAGCGTAACTTTCTCATCTGGCGAGTTATTTGAGGGCTGTAATGCATCATTTTAATGTAGTTTGATGGAGCTTCGCCAGCCGCGATCTTCGCCAGCCGCGAACATTGGCTTCTAGCCAAGGACAGTATTGCTACGAGGTGGCAGGACAAAAATGAGACGAACCATGCCTGATGGTGAAGAGATATATTTAGAACCCGGTGAGATCTATGTACAAGCGTTCATGCCGGCCTCAGCCAGGCTGCGTCCGGCCCACTCCGCCGTCGTCGTCGTCGGTGGCTGAACATGGCTCTACGCGATACCTTTGACTTTTCTTTTCGTGAATAATCCCGACGAATGCATATAAAATTTACTTTTAATACAACGCCGAAGCCATACTAACAGCCCATTTTACAAAGAGTCAAATGGTTTCAGTCATGTTGTTTGAAACTTTTGTTATCGCAATCCCTGTGAGTCCACATGCACTTTTGTGCGGATTTCAAGAAATTTACGCCTATTGACCAGCTAAACAAATTTTCGCTTGGGGTGTCCTCCGGTGAACAGAGATATTGATGCGAAGTATTCGACAACTCTACAGCCCACCGATTACCCCAGTTTGCACCTGTAGTCATAGCCACCCGTTTCTCTCTTCATTCCCGTTCATCCTTAAATATTCATCTACCATCACTTTTATTGTCACGTAAAACTCGACTTGACCGAACAAAAGGGCGACGGTAAAGTTTAATCAACATAATGCCTTTAACATTCGTTTCGGTTAGTGGTTTGATACCTTATGTACGATGCAAGATAACATTCTAAATGAAAGCAGCGATGAGCCGGCATCTTCCGCCAAATTCGTAGAAGTGCTCGTTCCTTTTTCCGGCTACAACAAGACATTAAGCATTTTGCGGGGAGATGGGCGAGCATAAAAAGTTGGGCTTGTCTTAACATCAGTCCAGTTTCGCTTCCATGTCGCGTACGGTGTTTTCTCGTTCAATCTTTGTGAGTAATTTATCCGGCTTTCAAGGCGGAGTAAAAAGCAAGAGACCAATGGAAAAGAGGAACGCTTTTGCGCTGTTCGAGGGTTCTGTTTTCTTTTTGTTCTGGCCCCTCCAGTTTTTCGCATCTCTTGCAGACGGTGGACGTAGAGTGATTGCGAACACATGTACGCTCGGTGTATATTCCGCGCCATGTAGGCCGACTGCGAGTTGGATCTTCGATACACGCGAATACGTATATATACGACTGGTGGCGGGGCCGCGTCATTAGGGCTGCTCCGGGAAACAGTCGCGAAGCATCTGTCACTGGCCAGCCGAACAGGGGCCATACATCATCAGCCCGCTCATACGGTGTTCGGCAGCGTGTTTCCATAACAACGCGCACGACTCGATTACTACCGCCGGCTTCCTTCCCGTCGGCCAAGTCCCACTGCAGTATTTACGGTTTTCGTGGTCGTCGCCCGATGAGTGTCTCCGCCTTGTTTCGACGCCGGTACTACGCGACAGGATGTCACGCATGTAGCCAGGGAGAACCCGGCGCAATTGCGGGCGTGGGAGAACCGGGAACCCTGAAGCGGTTGTGGCGTTGATTACGGGAACGCCTCGGTTTTGGTGGCCCCCGTAAAGTTGCTGGTAATGATTTTGGAAAAACTTGTTCATGTTGGTGTAGGATCCCGTTATCAGCAGAGAATGATTTGTTTGGTTCATTACTAATAAGCCTAAGCGGTTTTTAAGCGGCGCTAACGAGAAACCTTCGGTAGAAGTGAAGTGGAGCTTAGATAAACTCGATATAGCGGTGAAATCGGGAAATTGGGAGACAAAGAAACAACTGGGCTAGGTCATCGAAACGTAGAAAGGGCTCGATCAACGTGGGAGAGGCCTTCGCTTTGTAAGGACACAAAAGGCGACAATGATGATGATGATGTGATGAGTGTGATTTGTACACGGGCAGACAACGCCCCACCAGAGTATTATTCTGTGGTATGTACAAGGATGAAAAGGAAATATAGAAAAATTAGATGGATATTTAAGGAATGAGGAAGGATTGAGTGGAGGGACGTAATGAATGAAGATAAAGATAAAAGATGAGAATGTCCTAGCCCCACAATCCACATTCTAATTACCCCTTAAAAAGCCTGGAAACATGACTTTCCTCGTGGAAATATGAGCATTAGTTATTTTCCCTGATTTGGCGGAGGAGATTACCTAGCCTCTTTTCTGTCAGACGGACAACACTACGCGGGCTTTTTCAGTTCATTTAATTTCGCTCATCGCTTCCTCATCAAGATTCTAAGAGGGAATTATACTGTAAGACACAAGCCGCTATGATGCATGGAAAGGAAATTATAATAATACCTGTCCCACCTTCCAAATTTTCCGACATTTTTTGTATATTAAACTCCAACTAAGACGAATTTATTTATTTATTTGTTTTAGAACACCCTCGATGCCACTGACGATGTTACAAAGTGGCATTGGAAATGGGGTTACAACTAAAAAGTTCCGCACCATTCGATGCAGGCAAAACAATGTCCAATAAACAATCAAGAAAATATTTTGTAAACTCTTAAATCCAGCAAAGCTAAACTTTGTACATTCTCTTTTATTGCCTCTGCATTTCGTTACACAAGCCACCCCTTTGCTGTAAACTCTCGTATGGTGATATGGAACCAGGTGTCCATGCACACAAACTCCATATTTTTATTATATCCATCGTATTCCAAGGTTCCTTGCTTGTGGACGGTCATCACAACCACGCAGAGTCCCAAAAAAGGAGCCCCTAAACCGTGTAGGCATGTCTAATGTACCCCGTACGCATGCAATGCACCTTTGATCCAGGCAAGGTCTTTGTCCTTCTTTGTCGCAAAGTTCATACTGGAACCTAAAAAGAAAAAAAAAACGAAACAAGGCAACATTGAGATGTTGCTGTCCGCAAATACCGCAGGTAAAGAAAATAAAGTTTTTACTTTCTATAAATGCCTGTACATAGTGCCACAAAAAGATTCTATAAAAACAGCACACTGTATTAGGCTGGTGTGCAACGCAGGCAATCATGGAAAGCTGTGCGCCTAGTCCAGTGTTAATGTGGAAAGTTGCTATGGTACTTGTCGAGCATTCCGTGAAGCTGCGCTTCTTGGAATGCTGCCACGAGGTCCAGCCTGGAGCGCGGACTCTTTTTGTACTTTGTGTCCATCACATTGTTTTCAGCTAATTTTTAACTGCCGAGCTATTTATTTATTTTTTTTTTACGGCAATCCCCATTCTAGTCTAGCAGGGTAGTTACACATATTTTACAATGTTGGCAGTCTAAAGTAGATACAACTAAACAAAGAATAACAAATACAACAGCACCATATGAATAATTAGGTCACATTTGCTGTAAATAACCATAACGACAGCTGCAAGACTTGATTATCCGTTAGTTCATTTCACTGAGTTAGGGTGCGTGCGAAAAGGGGATATTTGAAGCAGTTCTTCCGCAACCGAAAAGGGGATATTTTCATTTGATTCCTTTGGCAGGTGGCGTATTCAGACAAAAATGAAATTATATCGGAAACATCAACTTTTTAATGCCCTTTATTAGTTGGTAAAAAATTTACTCTGATTAAACGATTTCTTTCGGTAAGTGAGGGTTCACCGGCACATTCTAAGAGTTCAGCTATAGAGGTGCATCCAAAACTGCTAAAGATAAAGCGAACTGCCTTTTTCTGCACGTTTTCCTATTTAGTTATGTTAATCTTAGGAAGTGGTCCCAAACAATAACCCCATATTCTAACATGGGGCGAATGATTGTTTTGCATGCTAAAATCCAAACGCGAAAGTAGAATGGTTTAAACCTCCTCGAAGAAAAAATAGTTTGAAGCAAGCGTTTGTAAATACGAAAGTCCATTTAGGGTTATTTTTAATCCAGAGGCCAAGATAGTTAATGTTAGTTACCTCAGAAAGACTGAAGCTTGCGGTGGAATAATTAAATAGCAATGAGTTTTTTTCTTCTAAGTGATTCGCATAAATACCGTCTTATCGAAGTTAATTGACATCTGCCACAAATCACACCAGTCAACAATTTTCTGAAAGGCACTATTAAGAACCTTTTGATCAGTGACATTGGATATCTCATAACAGATAACACAATCAGCGTACAACTTGATTTTATTAGGAACACTATTCACAGTATCATGGATAAAAATGAAAACAAAAGGGGACCCACAACAGTACCCTGTGGGATGCTAGAATCAACGGTTGCCCAGTCTGAACAGTATTGGTTAAAAGCAACAAATTGTTTAGGGTTGATAAGATAGCCTGTGATCCATTTTATTAGGCACAAATTTTTAAGTGTTTTCCTGAATTTAAAACGTATTTTTTGTGCAAGACTTTCTCAAAAGCTTTTGCAAAGTTCATAAGGATGACATCAGTTTTCTTCCCATTGTTAATTAATGTTGCGAGATCATGAATTGTCTCTGAAAGTTGAGAACAGGTTAAATAACCCTTTCTAAATCCGTGTTGGTATTTTCATTTTCATTTCATTTTCATTTCATTTTCATTTCATTTTCCTTTTCATTTTCTTAGAATGTCAAACACAGATAGATCGAAATATTGCCTATATCGAACCCTTGTATATTTTTGTTAAAAATACATGCATTTTAAACTTCTTATATCGAACGCGATTTTGCTCACAATGGATTTATCAAAATATCCCGCGCGGGATTTCTCGCTCTCCTTAGGCATGCGGCAGGCTTTCCCGCAATACATCGGCACGCAGCGGTGGCTCGGGTGTTGCTTGCGACTCCCGCGCGAGCTCGGGCGCGTCCAAACCCAACGTTACTAGTAACGTTGTCCAAACCGGCAGTGGCAGAGTGGACCAGCTCCACGTATGCATGCCGTTGGCGCCGAAAGCGCCACATTGGGCGCTGCGGGCTGCGGTGTCACCGAACTTCAAGTCCCCGCCACTCGCTGCGCGCACTTGCTCGGTTCGCTGGGTTCGCCGTTATTCACTTGTTTCCATGCTTGTCTCCGCTCTGTTGAAGACGCCGAGGACTCCGTGCCGCTTCCGAGCACGAGCGAAGCCGTCGCTGCCGTGGCCCTGCTATGGCGAAACTGCAGTGCCACTGAGGGCAGCGGTCTTGTGCTTGTCGACTGTTTAGATACCGTGGAGCAAGCAGTCACAAGCAACGCGTTGCGCTACAAGAAGCAGGCTACACTCACGGAGGTCTTCCGCCCCAATAAATTATTGTTTTCTTTCTGAGAAAGTGTCGTGTATATAGTGAACTGCAGGAAGGCAGGAGCTCAGCGTTTGCTCGCGACTCCGTCGGCAAGATTGCTCTCATTTAAGTTTTTTTTTTTTTGCTTCACTTTCTATATCGAATTTTTGCTATATCGAACCATTTTACAATACTTGTTCTGTTCGATATAAGCGGGCTTTACTGTATACTTAGAAACCCGGAAATATGCGTATGAACAATGTGCTGTCGAAGCTTACAGGAAGTTGGCTTAATCCGCTGCACCACAGTGCTGAATGTATAAATATCTAACCACTCCGACCTTGGCTGCCAACAGGTGGCTGGCAGTATATGATAAATAAATAAATAAATAAGACTATAAATAAATAAAGAAATAAATAAATAAATAAAAAGATAAATAAATAAATAAACTAGGGTGATAATTAGAGATGCGTTGCTCTTACTAGCCGGCCCTCCAATCACCTGGCACTCGGCCTTCATGTGGTGATCTTGAACATGAAACGTACACAGATACTTGGCGATCCACTCGCCACATCGATTTATGAATGCTTTTGGTGTGTATCTTGTTGGGGTGTTTTTTAACAGCGAGTTCAAGAAACAAGTTGAAAATGCCTTGCTCACTGATAACAACGTCAGGTATAGCCGGATAATCTACATTTAACATAGGAAGAACATTATTGTCAGTAGTGAAAACTGATTTACATTGCTGATTAAGCGCATTAGCCCTGCAGTGATAACAATCAACTCCATCAACTTCAAAAGTACTGCATTCTCTAGATGAAGATATAATGGTCCTCCAGAATCTCTCAGGACACATTGAATCGTCCATGAACAGAAATACCGAGCGAACTTTTGTTCATTGAACTTTTGACAAACAGAAATTGCCAAGGCGAGGCAACATGCTACTGTAATAGTCGCCTCACTAGGCCCCTAGCACTTGACAGCGTAAGCGACAACAGGAGCAGCTATACATGCATAAGCAAATACAAATATGCATACGCACTTTTAGCGTAATAAACCGAAATAATAGTTACTACAAAGACATATAACTGAAGAGAGATACACACTTTCCTCGCGTAACACACTTAAAGTAAAATTACCGTGCAATCACTCCGCTCCTGCAAAGGAAACAAAAGTACATGAGCGTGCGTCTCGTGAGGAGCGCCCGGTGTCGTCCAGGCTTGCGCCTGGGCTTCCGCCACGTGAGCGGCTCCCCAAAAAAATACCGATCGAAGAAAATACCCAGCGCAAGTATTCGCGATGAGCGCCCGCCAACGTCCAACTCCGCTTTGGAGAACACTGTGCTCAGCGTTCTTGGCGTGACCTCTCGCGTGCTCTTCTCTTCTCCAGTTCACGTCCAATTTGCGAAGCCAGTGAATGCCGGTCCTAGCGCGTGCTAACGCGGTCCACTTTCTGAGAGATGACTAAGCCTGCGGACAAAAATAACTGGGCCTGACAGAAATGGAGACCTTTCAGGGACAATTTCGGAATTCCATGTCAGGTGCAACAGCCGGGTCTCTAACGAAGGGAGACGGGCCGCCAGCTGAGTTGCTTCTTTAGCCTTGTACCACTACTGGAAGCTGCGCCAATTTTTTTAATCGAGCACACATTCATTTTTATTTAAAAGAGCACTGCTAGTACCAGTTATGTATTGATGCTTTGTCTAAACTAAGCCTACTGTTTTCTTGCTTAGCAATGTTGACAATTATGACGTGTGTAGAAGATTTAGCACTTTGGAAAGGCTTTTCCTGTATATAATTCTCGTTCAAGATTCTAGTTAATTTGGCTGGGTGACTGATTCTGGACACAGACAGACAGACAGACAGACAGACTTCCGGATGTCAGTAGCCCAGTAAAGATTGTAGTCCACAAAAAAATGAAACCCTTCGTACGCAGACCCCTTGTGTGAAGCCTAGAGATCGCAATAACATTTGGGCACAGCAAATAAATACTTCGTCGGCAGCTTCCAAACGCGAAATACGCGAAAGTATTGACAGAGAAATTTCAGTCGCATTTATGAATCTTGTTTGAAAATTATACCCCATAATATTAGGGATAACATCCAGCAATAAGTGTATGAGATTATTAGTCTTTCCACCCACCTTCGGGGATACCAGTATTTCCCCGTGTCAGACTGTTTTGCACAGGATATGCTAGCCTTATCACTAAAGATTCAAGCCAAAGCCCGTAGCGAATTTTTAAAAAATATTTACAGGGAATGAAGACTGAGCAGAGGGCATGCGAATGCATAGCTGCCGTCGTCAGCGGCCAGTTCAAGCCACTTCTACATGGTGCGAATTTCGTCTGCCAATTCGCAGCTGCGGCACCGATCGTGCGGCAAAACTATCTATTCTCGTTGCTGCGGCAAATTGCCATATGCGTTGAACAGTAAAACTTCTACTGTGAATGCCGCTTGGCACTTGGGAATTTGTCTCAGCAGTGAAAATACGAAAACAGATCGTTTTGCCGCACCAGCGCCGCCGCAGCTGTGGATTCCCAGGTGGAATTTGCACCATGTAGAACGTGCTTGGCAAACGTGGCCCTACGATCCTTCATTGCGCGATGGCAATGGGGCAAAGGCCACCTTGATGGTTGCTGTAGGCGCTTGGCGGCCTGTTCAGCATGGTCGGGACCGAACCATTAGCCATTACTGCCTTCTGTATTCCACCCCTCCAGCCCCCCCCCCCCCCCCCCCCCCTTTCCCGATTACTTTAGGCTTCTTGCCCCTTAAAAACAACGTCCGTGGTGTACAGCTGCGCGGACGGGAAGGCAGTTCGAGCAACAGAAGCTTAAAAAGGAGATGGCTGCTGTATACGGCCTTAACCTTTGTACTGTAGCACCTGTTCTGCAACAAATTGCGCGCCGCTGTAACGCTGCTGCTGAAACAAGGAATAAACGCGTAAAATGTTACAACGCTTACTACGTTAGCACTGTGATACAGCAGTCTGAAAGCGACATGCGTTCGCTTCCAGTTCAATAATAGGTTGGGGGATGAGATACTAAGTTTTCTCACATAAAGCAGTCAGTACGAGAGTATTCACGGAAACTAAGTAACGTTACTAGCCCCATTACATCTCGCTTAATTTGAAAGGACAGAATAAAGAGGAAGCGATTTCCTATGACGAGTGCAATTCGACCGATTGAGCCAAATATTTCTTCGCCCACATATAAAGCATATTAATATTTGCTCTTGAATGATCTAACTTATTCAGCTCAAAAAAAAAAGGCACGAGACACATGAAGAACAGCTGGAACCAACGTTAGTCCTGTGGGCTCTTTATGTGTCCTGTGACTATTTATCGCGCTCAGTGTTAAAGGTAGGAGAAAGCTTGAGGCATACCGTGTGGTTTTGTTTGGCCCATCCAATTCCGCCGCAATCTGTGGTGCTTAGTGCACTGTGCTGGTGTTTTAGGCTATAGCATTGCATATCCCTCCCTGTTTTACAGATTCTCGAAGGACACACGAATTTCAGGCTCCCTGCATTCATCGCGACCTCGTCCGTCGTTTACCACTGCCGAAGTGAAAATAAGCGGGACGCGCGTCCTAATTTCCGCTCCTTGCCCGCACCCGCGTCCGAGACTGTTTAGCGCACCACAGAGTTGATTAACACGGGTTTCTGCTGATTGAAACACGACGCGGTGCGAGTCCGTTTTACTGTGTTGATCCGCTGAAGGAGTTTGGATAAAGCGACGTTATTCGAAGGAGAACGTCTCCGGCGGGGAGATCTTGAAATTGGACCCGACCTTCCCTCGTCATGGGCCGGGAAGGGTGCCTCTAAAGTGGGCGTAATCAGGCAGGAGCGTCGAGTTTATGATGCAATCACAGCCGGGGTAACCTCCGTTCGCACGCAACGCTGAGCGTCACTGCCCTGTAAATTACTCGACACAGTTTATTAGCTGCTTTCTTCTCCTCTCCGCCTCACAGCACACTCTCCGAGCACAAGTTTCTTTTTTCGTTCGCCAACTTTATTTCGACGAACTTTTATGTTCCATCGTTACTCCGCACTGGTGGAAGTCTTGGGTCCTTAGCGCACTGGCTGCTGGGAACGAAGCGCTTAGCACACTCGCGACGCTTTTTCACCCGAGTAATGCGCTTCTCCTTACTTACTTGAAACTTTGCGGGAAAAGCGCTTTTCGGGGACGAGATGTAAGGAACCTTTTTTTGACAGCACCCCTTTTGCATACCTTATCGCTTTTCTTTTTTATAAAGACCGGGACTTTTCAGGCGCCGCCTTCGACGTTTGTTACGATATTCGCGAAAGCGGAGACGAACAAAGACGTAAATCCTCGGCGGCGTCGCGTCATTACGCAGTCTTGCGGCGGCCGAAGGCGCCGCGCTCGGCGTCGAAGAGGAGGAAAAAGAAACGGCGTTATTAAAAGTCGCCGGAGCGTCCAATATGCCGCCAGGGAAAATCATGAATAATGTGCTTTTCGACGCCTGATCTGCGCTTATTTATTTGTTTTTTTTTTTTTTTTGCGTGACTGCGGTGGTTCGGGCAAGCCGCGACTCTTTCCCCTCACTGCATGGTTCTTTCCCTTCACTACAGCACCGCTCGCCTTCTCAAAACTCCGCAATTCCTCCACCGCTCCCTATAATAGTATACCTCTACTATCGCCCTCCCATCCCTTCCCCATTCAGAGTTATTTCATTGCTGCCACGGCCGCCACTTCATATCCGTGTCTTCGGCATATTCCCTTTTCTTGCTTCCCCTTCCTTGCCGAGCATCGCTGAGCACAAGGGAGTAATGCAGCAATGGCGCTAAACCGATGCCAGTAAAAAGCAATGTGCGCAGCCAATCGAGCCCCTTGCGCAGTTGTGCGGCCTATCGCGGCAGCGCGGAGGAAGGTATATGCTCGCGGGGCCTCTCTTCGATGACGAGGACGCACCGTATGGGCTCCGGTATTTCAGGCTCTATTTCGGTCTTCCTTGACGCCACGCGCGCCCTCCAGCGTCTTCTAGAATTCCTCCTGGAAAATGGCGCCTCCTCTCCGCACGTGGAGCTCAAGTGCTTTCGAGGCCAGACAAAACGAAAAAGTAACAACAGTAAATCCCGTTAACCGATGCGTTAGGCATGAAAGAAAGTACTGTTGAAATTTTCTTAGTGAGCCACTCGGTACGATGTCGACTGCTCACTACTGGATATTTGGCCATTTTGCGCCACGCAATGATTTCGCGATATTTTAATTTCAGTTCATGTAAATTATTTAATGGTGTTATTATTGTTAACATTATTAGCACTACGATTAAAACCCTTCCTTTCGCGTGGCAATAACCACGGCAACACGGCCTGATCTCACCTAAGTTAGTAAGCACCCCTGCTCAGAGGAAAGGAGCTCCAACGGGTCGCCATCAGTGGCGCGGCGTTCCACGACACGACTGGATGCCGCAGTGGCGCTGCTGGTCGGCCGCCACGGCTTTTTGCCAGAGTAAGCAGAAAACGTCTCAGTGTGTTGCTAACGGCTGGAGGCATAAAAGAAAAGATTGATGAAGCTGCGTCTCGGCCCTATGAATTTATAGCTCCTTGCATGTCATGTCTCTTGTCTGTGTGTTCGTCTGTTTGCTTGCTTGCTTGCTTGCTTGGTCGGTCGGTCGGTTGGTCGGTCGGTCGGTCGGTCGGTCGGTCGGTCGGTCGGTCGGTCGGTCGGTCGGTCGGTCGGTCGGTCGGTCGGTCGGTCGGTCGGTTGGTTGGTTGGTTTCGTTGTTATTGCGCTGGTATTAAAAGGGTCATGAAGAGTCAAGTTCTACGAATACAAGAAAGAGAGGGTGCAATGCATGTAGGGTCTGGTGATGTGGTACAACGACAGCCGATCAAGCGCGCGCGAAGAGGGAGAATGTCGAGCCGAGGTGGCAGCAAGGCCCCCGCAGTGGCGATAGTTGCATGGCGCGTTCGGACGCGTCGCGCCTCTGCTTTCACGCGTTGATAACTACTGTATACACCCCGTGTATAGGGGAGCTATTTAGGGTCAGGAGTGCGGGAACTCTAGCGTTCATGTGTAGTGAACAAAGGGGTGTGGAGCGTGTGCTTGGTCAAGCAGGCGGCAAACGAGGATTGAATGAGAACGACGGTGACAATGTAAAGAGTCCTCAACAGCGGAAAGAGCGCGAGGATGTCAATGCCACCGATACGCGAGCAAAGGTAGCTTAACAGTGAGACAGGAAGAGCTCAAAGCACGAGTGGGTAGGACGCGTGAGGATGCGTTTTCTAAACGCTGCGCGCGAGTCGCAGAGTTGCAGGTTACTGAAGCCAGGGCTAAACGTACACGTTGGGCCAATCCTCAACTTCTCGAGGAATAGGAATGCGATCCTAACGCCTTCATATGTACACAAAACTAAATATTGCAGTAATTTTATATATTTATTGACTTAATCATTTGTGTTAAACAGCGGAAAGTTATCAACCCGTGATACAATCAGCAGCATAAAAGAAAATCCAACTATTTTGAAAGACGGCACTTTCACTGTATCCCGGTCTGCCACGGTCGTGAAGCGCAGTTCAAACTTAGCGCTTTTACTAAAAAAGAAAATGAAGAAACCTCCCACTAACGCGCAAGACTTGAAGGTAGCTAAGTTGCACGCAACCTTCACGACCATCACGACGATTTAAGCCCACGATTGCAGCCGCAACGACCTTTACTCCGTCATTGTTGCTATAAGTGTGAGCTTCTATCACCTTGGAAGTGATGCTCATTTGATATCACCTTAGAGGGGCGCGTGCTACGACGTGCCTTCCTCAGTCGGAGCAATGTTGCCACGATTAGAGCGAACAGTGGAATTGCTTTTTTTTTCTTTGCCAATCATAGCCAATCTCCTCCCGCTTGGCTTGACAAACGCTTGGCCCGCTTGGCTTGGTATGCTTGACTTGATACACGTGCGCAGGGGACGCTGAGAGGTAGCCGCGAGGCACGCACACAGGAGCGTTTGGCATGTTTTTTTGTTGTTGTTTTTTTTTTTACTGCTCAGCGGTACCTGAGTGCGTATGCTTGGCTTGACAAGCGTCCTCAGGGGACGCTGCGTGGTCGTGGTGAGGCACGAACACACGAGCGCTCGGTATTTTCTTGGTTTTTTTTTTTTAACAGCCGGGGGGTCGCCCTTATGCCCCTTCCCTTTAAGCTCAATAAACGTTTTGCCACCACCACCACAGCCGGGGGGTTACAGCAATCTTGGCCAATCTCCCTAAGTACTCACACGTGGCTTGACAAACGTGCGCAATGGACGTTGAGCGGTCGTCGCGAGGCACGCACACACGAGCTCTAAGCATTTTCTTGGTTTTGTTAACTGCCCGGTGGTCGAAGCGAGGATCGCGCTCACGTGCTGGTACTAGGCTATTGCTTGGTATTTTTAACTGCGTACAAGAAAAAAAATCCCCGCATTTCCCCGAGGGGAAGAATGTGGAAGTGCGAATGCACGAGTTGAATTTGCGCGGATCGGTAATGTTCGCGAAAGAGAGATCACACACACACACACACAACTACAAAGAAAGAAAGATGCATTTATTCACAGACACCTATTTGTGTTGTCGTTGTACTTGATTGCTAGAGCGGATCTCAGCTTTGAAATTTCGTGTCAGTACTCCTTTAAGCGGGTGCATTAGCCCTTCTCACGCCCGATGTGCCATGTCAGCGGCCAGGCAGCGTGCGCCCATCTCCCCCCGTTGCCAAGGAAGACGAGGAGATTCCTGGCCAATTCCCCACGTGGGTATGTGCCATGTCAGCGGCCAGGCAGCGCGCGCCCATCTCCCCCCGTTGTCAAGGAAGACGAGGAGCGCGCGCACCCGCAGCTGTTGCTATGCCGACGGCGGCGGACGCTTCAGGCTCGCTTAAGAAGTGCATTCGCACTTAAAATTACGATTTTCTAAGAGCTTCGCTGTTAAAAAACATGATCGATCAGCGATCAGCCACTTAACCACCTATTAATCGCGCGGGCAGTTCAAAAGAGAGTAGTTAAGTTAGATAGTCCTAATTTAATTCACTGAGTAAACGCCCTTTGTCATTCTGAGAGAGCTCCGTCAGTCCGCATAGTGAAGAGCAGCCGGTTCTCTCTTGGCAAGTTTTGTAAACGAATGGTGGCTCTTCTTTGAACCGCATCTATTCAAATGCACCGTATCAAACCGCATGTGTTCGAAAGTGCTGTTAAAATACAAGTTGTTAGGTCAGGAGTCGTTAATCCGAGTAATGGCTCACGAGATTGTTGTGGATTTCATCTTTTACATTTGTGAGATACATATAAAAACAGCGTGCCCCATTATCAAGCGCATGAATTAAGGCAGCCGAAGAACACGTCTCCCTAATATGCTCCTTCCGAAACCGTTAATATCACTTGCGCGCTTCCGTCGTTTTTTTTTTTTTTTTTTCATCCTCTTAGTGTAATTAACCGGCGACAGAGCATTAACGATGTTCAGAAGGGTCGCACAATGACCCAACATAGACCTGTCCTCGTATGGCTGCCGCGAGGAGCGGCAAATACTGCAGTTGGGACATCGAACAAAGGTTAAACAGCGGAGCTGTTTAAACAGCTGAAGCCTAAATAGCGTTTAAGCTCAAGCTCAAACAACGTTTAATTTTAAGCCCAAAACCCGTTTAAGCCCGAGCGTAACAGCGTTTAAGCTCAAGCTCAAACAACGTTTAATTTTAAGCCCAAAACCCGTTTAAGCCCGAGCGTAACAGCGTTTAAGCTCAAGCCTAAACGCTGTTTAAGCTCAAGTTGAACAGCTGCGCTGTTTAAGCTTTAGCTTTGTTTAAGAACCAAACAGACCGGACAAGTTTGCTTTCACATAACAGAAAACTCCGCTCGGAAAAAATGACTGCGTCTTAGCTGAGCTAACCATGGATATACAAAGCGAAAGCTTGACTTAGCCTGGTTACGTCATGGTTTCGCTCCGCCAACCTGTGATTTAGCTGCAATTATTATACTATTCGTCCAAATCCTACGGATCCGTACAAAGCTTTTGTGTAGGGTTGTGGTACCACTTCCAGGGTTTTGCGAGCCGAACGGCTCGCCGGGATATATGCGCGGTGCTGGTCAGACGCCACTTGCCGACGACGGTTCAACGCTTCCAGCTCCCGCGCAACACCCAAAGAAGACGACCCGACCTCGCCTGTCAACCATGCCCAAGGTCGCTTGTACGCACAGAATCACGTAGTCAGGCGCGAACCAGCTACAGAAAGCGCATGCGCCACGCCGGCAGCGGCAGTGGCTAGCGAACGCGGCCGTCGGCGCAGCTTAGTGCAGCCAGAGTCCTTCAATGCTTTACTGGTCACGAAACTTCTGCGCTCGCTTCATATAGGGACCGCGCGCGCCACTACAGGCGCCACCGCCGCACGAAGGTCATCCAGCCGCCGCGCGTGCGGCGTATTGGCCAGCTCTTGGCGTGCAAACGCTCGCTGCTTTTGGTGTCTGCGCGCTGATTAAGTGTGTTTTTTTTTTCGTAGTAGTTAGCGCTGAATACTCCAGTTATTGTGTTTATCACCTGCCTTCAATGGGGTTTTATTTTTCGAAGTAAGTTACCGTAGACTTCGGCCGTGAACGGCAACGGCTTCTGTGTGCTCTGGCACGAGCGCTGCGCCGTCGTATTTACGGATTTTAAATCTATATTGCTTCTTTTCTTAAAGCAAAGTTGTAAATACCACACATACGGTAGCTGTGTTGTCACGGACTGCTGCGGGCCTATCGATAATACAATCAAAAACTGAAAGAAACCAAGTACGCGTCGTTCAGACTACGCTTAATGAATCCGTTGATTGCTCTGGAATGCACAGAACGCTAAACCACATAGCCCAATAGTATTGTCGTTTCGATGAGTGGGTACATACTTGAGAACATCTAAAAACGCTGCAGAAACGCGGATGATCAAAACAGGAAGAGATATATGTTGCACCATGTGTCTTTCTGCTTCCACGCTTTGCAATCCTTGCAAAAACAGGAAGCGAAAAAAGAACAATGAAACTTATTTTATCACACGCAGCAAAAAAATTCAGTGTTACGAAGGGAGACAAAAGAGCGTGGTCCAGCGTACAAAAGTTTATTTTTTCGCGCTGCGATGTGCAGCACACGGAGGAAATAGAATATTGCCGCATAGCCAAGAACGACGCAAAGCTTTTCTGAACGCAGCCAGCTAGCGATCTCCTGCACTACAAAAGACTAGAATGAAACACAAACGTCGAAGAAGCAGTCCGCAGTGTGACGTGAACAGATGAACGTCGATAAAGTGAGTTGCGCGGCGTTTGCTATGCATGCATTACTCTTGGAACGTTATTAATTTCAGATCCATGGAAATAGGATCGAGAACATTGTCGAAGAAAGAAAAAATCAAGTTAGCGACAAGGTGGCACCCTTTACATATCAAACAATATTGCCCGACGGGACGTACGACAATAAGAGCAAACGGGCGCTCCGGTTGACACGCCAGATAAGAAACCGGAGTCGGCCACGCGCGGTTACAAAACAAACAAAACGAACCCTAAGGGATAATTCGCGGAAATATGAAAAGTAAAAGCACAAGGACGACCCAAAGCTTTTTTTTACACGCGAGCCTGAGCGCAAGGTAATACAAGTTTGCAAACAGGTAATGAAGCACCGCTACAACCTGACTGATATGACAAAAATCCGGCTTTAAGTTAGCCTTGTACAATTCTAGGTCCACGATGCTCTCAAAATGGTACACTGCCTTTTCCATTCTCACACACAGTGCATTTCCACACACTGTCACACACTTATAATTGAAGCTAATATCCCCCGTTTCTTGCCTTGGAATGGCGCCGTCCATTTCTCACAAAGCTGCCCCCGCTCGGTCAGCAGAACAAGGAAACATTTTCTGTGGTATCGTTGTACAAGGAACGACATCCCGGGACGCGTCACATGTTCGGCATCGTCGTTGCACTACTTAAGTAGCATCACAAGAGCGCGATATGCACGTTACATTTTTTTCCCGCACAAAACAAACACAACTCGCCGCGGCTCCGCCGTTCGAGCCAGCGCAACGCCGCCCGAGGAGTGACCTCAGTGAGAGGGTGGCGCCACTGCGCGGCGGCCAAACGCAGCATATGAAGCTCTCCCATTGAGTTACGGAGCAGTTTCGTGACCAGTAAAGCATTGAAGGACTCTGGTGCAGCTTAGCCCGGCGAGTCACGTGATGCATTGTCAAGGGTAGAGCCAGAGTCCTGGTGGAGCCGTAGAGCGTAGCAGCGGTCAAATGAATGCCAAGTTTACTGCAATAGTGAAATTGCTCGGCGATATTAGTAAAGATTTAATTGGAAAACGTGTCCCAAGGTCGGCATCAAAGCTGGGTCCTTCGCTTTACGAAACCGGCGTCTATCCGATTGAGCTACCATTGCATTCGAGGCGCACAGCATTTCTTTGTGGTTCGCAGCGCAAGCGTTGGCTTCGGACTTTCGCTGAGTTGAAGTGGATTATGCCTTCGGACTTTGGCAGTTTGTATTTTGAACTTTTGGAGGGTGGATTGTGGACTTTGATTTAAGCCAGTGTGCCTGGAGAAAGCTTAGCTTTTTAACCATCTGTTTCTTAAGAGAGGGGCAGACCTAAGACGAGCAAAGAAAAAGCTAGTGAAGAACGCCAGGTTCGCTATTTCCTCAGTCTTCGCATGTAAATTGCGAAGGTGGCCCAAATTTTGATAGCTGTCCTTGACTTAAAGTAAAGGTGCAACACAGCAGACATACATCTGTTTGACTGTCAAAGATTCTACGGAATATGATGCGGTTTTTTACTCCATCTGGCAGCAGTGCGAGTCTCAGAGCACAACAACGGGGTGATAAGGCCCGTACAAAGTGAGATTGGTCGGGACAACCGTACATTACATATACTTGAGGACTGCGCTAAGCTGAGACCCAGTTTGGCACCTTGGTTCCAGATTAGAGAGCTGGTGGTCCTTCCAAGGCGTCAACTGAAGTATATACGACCAGAACAACTGGAAGCTCGCATATCAGTGCCAGCAGAATACCGATTATGAAAAGAGGAATCAGCCAGTTGTCCGTATTACATGTGTTTACTGCATAGATGTCTGTATTAGCAGTGCTGCAGACGTTAAAAATTCTTGTGATGACCCGTATAAAAAGCTGAATTGAATTCAGCTTATTTAACAATTATGCTGCTGGACGATCAGTAAAATAGCTGCTGAAAGTTCTTGAAGGGTTTTGGCTACCTTACACCAAGAGCAGCAAGTCAAGCTTAGTAACAGTAATTACAAAACAAGTGTAGTACCGTTCCAAAACGAGTAAAAAGATAGTAGGCTGCTAAAATGCATGCATATCAGTGTTTAATACAAACTACTGAAATTACAAATGTGAGGTACAACCAGTAAGCAAATCTAATTAGGGTGCATTGAATTTAAACTCATATCACGCTACTAAAAGAACGTGAAATGCGGAACTTATGCATATGTAAAATGATTTAATGTTATGAGGTAAATATACCTGGCGGTAAAAAACGTACAGTTGGGTATAAAATTGAGGATAAACAATGTACACGTCAAATACTGCGCGCATTTCTTTCCTGCAATGTCTTAATTTTTTTGTGTTAATCCTTGTGGTTGCCCAGAATCAGCTACTGCAGTTTAAGTGTGACTAAAATAGTGCATGATGAAATTTTATTTATGTTTTTTTTTTTTTTTGGTAGGAGCCGTCTGGTGTGGACCGATGTCCTATTTGCTGAACGAAGATTTCTTGGAAATCTTAAAAATATGGCTAGCCCCTTTAAGGCATGCTGGCATGGTGACGTCAATAATTTTAATTTCACGCACTATTTAAATGGTATTATTAGAACATTTAGAAATGCTTCGGTTTTACTCCTCGGTGTTTTGCTCGAAAAAACACTACTTTTGATTTTACCGGGTTTTTGTTAATGACGTTTAACTCGAACCATAAGTGCAGCTTCGCAAGAACACTCTTACATCTCACCTTTTGCTGAGCCCAGGGACACCGGTCCGAACCCGGCCATGGTGGCTGTTCTTCATATGAAGTTCTAAAGCGAAAACGCCTGCGTGCAGTGATTTAAGTGAATGGCAAAGAGCCTTAGCTAGTGAAGATTATTCTAGAGCCCCGCACTGCGGCGCGTCTCATATCATAGGTGCGGTAAGCCTCTTAGCATAGCATAGCTTCGGCGCGTTAAACCCTCTTACCAACCTTTCACTTCTAAATTGTCTTCACAGTCACCGGGTGCAATCATTAGCATACATTTATTTTGGTGCTTGTCTCCGTGCCTATATCTGCCAAAAACTTCCGAATTGAGTGTATGATGGCGAGCCCCTTTGATAATGTCTTGATAACTTGAAATGCGTACACTAAAACACATATACTCCACAACAAACTTAGATACCTATCAGGACCGACAAGTCACTTGTACATGTTCATGGCCACCGGAGCTCGAGAGCGCTGCTTCGCATATCTCCGCACAAGGAATTGTAACCACCTTTGAATCCCTTTGCAGCGAGATATGCTATATGGGCTATTCCACCATTTCTATTGAGGGATCGTCATTGGTGCTTTCGCATATGAAAGCTCCTCTTGGCTAAAGATAAGGCGAGCCGGCCAAAAAGTCAAAAGGAGATGAGTTCCCCCAAGTCGTTCCGTAAATGATCGTCATTTGCATCCGATGTTGAGCAATGCCTCCTGGATAACGTGAGTTTATACGGCCCCATTTATGAATCTCATTCCCTGCAAATGGCAGCGTGGTAGAGAAGCCAATCAAATAATATCGAGCTGATATTAGCCGCTACTGCTATAACATGTACTGAAGATAAGTTTATACGAAGCATAGATAGCGTGCCAGTTTGAGCCGCTGTTCGTGATGAGGAAATTTAGGATCCTCAATTATGAGCGACCTCCACCTTGAATCTATTCATATACCGACGGCGTTTCGGCAAAATTGCCAGCGGTGAATGGGGTATCTAGCTGGATAGGATTTTTTTAATTATTACCCCAAAGTGACCCTTGCACTAAAATGGAAAGTTGGGAGGGTTGGTGCATATTTATATTTGAAGAGACCAGCACTCAAAGATGTGGACGGAAAAAGGAGGAGGGCAAACGTAGTGCTGTTTGTATTTACCCTTGTGTTGTTGTTTTTGTTGTTGCTTTCGTTGTTGAAGAACTTGAATAATTTGACCCAGTGCTTATGTTAGCTCTACAACGTGACATCTATATGGCACCCCGCATCAAGCTTTGAAAGGCCTCATAAACATATCGGAGATATGTTCGGTAAGATATGTTCGGTGGACACGCACAAGAACGTCAAGAGGATTTCTAGAACGAGGAAAATTTTCTGAGAACGAAAAATCTGTTCGTCAGTACAATAGAACTTCATTTTATCACCATTAGGATCAACATCTTCATCCTTCTAAACACAACTATCGGCCCTTGATTTCTCTGCCGAACAAGGGATGGTACGAGTGAGGATTGGACAATCTCATCTGCGACTAACCAAATCCATTCTTTGTCCGCCAAATTACTGGACCGCATCACTGTAAATAAAAGAAGATTAAAGAGCAAGTAAACTTTTGCGCTTATGCGCATCCGTCAAGTTACTTTTTCGCAGGTGATTTAGGCGACAGGGAAGGGGACTGTCACTTAGCGTGAGAATTCTCGGACTTTGGAAGTGCGGGTAAAAACGAGGTATCCATGATGCACCATTCTTCTGAGCGCGTGCCTTCCTTTTTAAACGAAGGAGGACCTAAACGCCAAACGGCGTTTACTTTCTCGCATATTTGCGAAGCTCCGTGTTGCAGATGGAAAGGCAGCGGCCAAGAACGAAGGCCCATAAACAAAGTGCGCCCAGCGAGGAGGAAGCTTCAGTAAACAGAAACCGCGCAGCATCTCCGGGGCTGAGGGAAGCCACACCCGGAAGACGGGCTTGTAATAACGCGGCCGGAACTCGCGACTCGAAGAACCCCACGTCGTGTTGTATGCTGCGCCCTGATGAGTGGAAAATAAATCAAAACCCACTCTGCGTTCGCGGCTGGCACGGTTCCCGCCTTGCTGACCGCGGCTCGCGCGCTGCGGGCTAAACAAATAGCGCTTCTGCCTTGGCGCCGGGACTAGAGTTCTTTGAGCGCGCCTATGTGTAAGTGCCCTGCACGCTTTCCGCATCCACGGTCGTATGTCTGTTTTGTTGCCCGTGACAGAACGCGTGTGCATGTGTTATCGTTCTCCGTTTCTTCCCTCCAGGGCTGCGCCCACGCCCAACGTTACAAGAATAAACAAGTAACGTTGCCCACGCCGTCAGTCCGCTCTGTGTTTGCGCCTATGGAGCCTGCAACAGCCGCGTCATACTCCACAACGTTCACAACAACGTTGAACGGATAACAGGCATTTCCAGCGTGACTTGACTCCGTAACCTTCGTGTATGTGGTTGGCTAAGGCGGTTTTCCACGTTCCCGCATCGCTACATCTGGAAATTCTCGTGTTCAAAGCGGGGAACAAACAGACTGGTAGTATTCCTTTGAAGGACCACTGCCGACCAAGACGCAACGTGTGATTGCTATGGGGCAAAAGCTGAGAATGCAATCCACTCGACTGAAAGATTTAATGAATCCATGTTTGTGCTTTCTCCGTAGGATTTTCACAGTCATACCCTTGCAGCCCCTGGTGAAAGAAGGCATTAAATCTCTTTGCCCGCGTGCTCTGCCTTTCGTCATCTACGAGGCGTCATGAGACGATGGGCCATTTAGCTTGATGAATGGAGCGTGCTCTGATAAGTTTGAACTATCCGCATTCGCGTGTCACAAGCCCACGCTGATTGGATCCTGAAATAAGACCGAACCCATTTCCAAGCCCTCTTAATGTAACGGGATTGGCATTCCCCGAGGTGTGTGACTCATTTGGGTTAACAAACTGAACGCACTTTACGTCTGCCTTTTGCCGTCTCTCCACCTTTCACCATTTCAGTCCCTCCCATCACCACCCCGATACTCCTCCACCACATTCGGTTTGAAGAGCAAATGCAGTGCAAACCACCAAACCACCAACGTACTCCAGTTTCAAGGTCAAAATAAACTTACCTCACCTTACATGTAAGGGACATCAAATTGCAAAGGACATCGTTGCTCATCTACTATTGGCATGCCCTGAAGAACCCTGTGCCTTTGTGTCTTAATTCCCTCAGTCTATCTCTGGGAGGATGCGCTGGGCAATTGCAAACTGAGGTGTGTCTCGCGGAACGAGCTGTCATGGTCACCGGCAGGCTGCTGCTGCCCGTCATCCAGTGCACTTAACCAGACTTTAGAAATAACGTTACTCTCTCGCGCTCGCTCTCTCTCCCTCGCTCTCCCTCCCTATCTATCTATCTATCTATCTATCTATCTATCTATCTATCTATCTATCTATCTATCTATCTATCTATCTATCTATCTATCTATCTATCTATCTATCTATCTATCTATCTATCTATCCCCTCATCTGATTCCTCGTTACAACTCCGCCATTCCTCTATCCCCTATTCCTTCCCTATAACCTCCTAGATCAGAAAGTGAAGTGCTACCTCCCCGCTCCTCTTCATTTGTTTGTTATTTTTATTGCCTCACCGGTAACACATCTCCCCTTCCCCCAACACCCTTCTCTCTCTCACCAGCCCTCCGCTTTCTCCGTCCTCCTCAGTTTGAAGGTCAAGTTGATGCCCTGCCGCGGGATAACGGTACGGAAGAGCACGGCAGGACAGGCACCGACAGACCAACAAATTGGGGGAAGAGCACACGAAGGTATTTTCTGCAGCACCATATCAAGCACACTCAAACAGGAATATTTAAGCCCATTCATAGCACATTTTACATATAACCCAGCAAGCACTTCGGGTAACCGCTCGACACTTTTCTGCAATCCTTTCCCGGCATACTATTCCTGTCAACATTCGTACACGGACAGAGAGTCGCACCGTCATGCTAGGGAATCGGTTTTCTGAACAATACCGTATTCCGCGTCGCCTACTCACCCAAGGTAGCCTCAGTGGCACATGCATGGGAATTTCTGTAATGTTTAATCATAAATGGTGTACAATACATTCGTTTTTACTGGGCACATAGACAAAGGCTAGTGTTGGGTCCATAGTAAGAGGTACCTGCAGTTCGATTGAGGCGAGTGGACGCGAACATGTCTCATGGGAATAACGAAATTCCAAGAGTGGTTTCACCAATTATTATCGATTCATACTGTTACGTTTTAATTGACTATTATAATTGACCCTGGCGAGTAGTTCTTCTCTGGGTGAGGTCAAGGCCTTCACCCAACACACTTTCCCTGAAAAAGCAGCTGCACTAGCCTCCTCCCGCAAAGGATGCTGTGATCAGCTTACCTTTCTAGACATGTACCACTCCTGCCATAAGAAAACACGCCTCACTCCTGCGTTTACAACACCATCATGCCACATATCAATAATCATGATCGAGCTACTGAAATGACAGACGAAATGTAGGAACCTCCATGGGCACACGATACCGCGGCACTCCATTAAAATAGTTTCTGTCATGTACCTGTGATATGTAGTGAAGCAACTGACAACTATTGGACCACCATGGTTACAGAGTAAATACCCAGAGATAAATCGAGAAGAAAGGGAAGACAATAAACACGGTTGAGAGACGAACTACGAAAATGCGAAGGCAAAAGGTGGACTCGAGCAGCACGGGACAGGAGCTGGTAGAGGTCAATGAGAGAAGCCTTCGTCCTGCTGTGTACCCGAATAGACTGTTGTTCCAGTGGTGGTGATGGTGGTTTTGGTGGCGAAGGTTGTGATGGTAATGATATAATGATGATAAGGATGCCACTACAGCAACCCTCACAGCTCAGTTCTACCTTCGGCAATAATTCGGCGATAGCTCTGTTCTGCCTTGTTATCTTCATTTTGTTTTAGTCTCAAGCTCTTCCCAAACTTCACTTTTTTGTTACATGTAAGTACCCAAATATAAGCCAAATATCTAACCTATCATGGACAGTTTTTTGCGTCTTTAAGCCTTTTTACTTCCCTTAGGTGTCGTTTTTCAAACGCTTATCCATCGCTATGCTACACAGGCTATATCATTGTGCCTTTCTTGTGCTCTAATTTTCATTTTGTTGTATTGTTGGGGCTTCTTTATTTTGCTCTGTACACGTAACCCAGCAAACCACAATAAATGCCTCAGATTCCCTGGAGAAGTAAGCAATAGACGGTGCGGATGTCCAGGAGACATCACACTTTGATCAAAATCACGTATATTCCACGTTACACAACCGGCAAAATTACCCTCCAAACATTGTCAAACCTTGTAGAATGGGCTTGCAATGGTATATTTATAAGCTTCTGATGGGATGTTCCCATAGTGGCACATCGCATGGATATTGTCAGGGTACGTATGCAAGACATATAGGTATGTCTTAATACGTTATATTTGCCTTTGGCACAAACACAAGTTTGTTGAATCTATGTCTAGTCTACATTACTATGATGTTGCTGGGAGGTGCACGAATGCATTTAATCTACTCTGTAGAGGTTACTTATAATCTTAGCCAGTTACATTGGCAAGGCTGTCATTGTGTTGTGGGCACTTGAATCTTAAATATTGCACCACCGGTTTGCTTGCTGCAACTTGGCACCTAATTTTTAGGGTATTGAGCGCCAATCTCTTACTATTGTGCTTTGGTGTTAAGTAAACACCCACTCAGTTGTAGACCCGATTCTGCGCACTCATGCATCATGTGACACGTCACAACGACCAGATACAAGGCACGAATTGAAGCGTGTTCTCGAAGGTATGACAATGCCAAATATTTGGGTGGCCACTGAAAGCCACTTACCAGCCGGGACCAATCAGAGCCCGCACTCTTGCCTTCCATCGCTAGAACCACCGCTGCTGGGGTGGCCCCGAAGCATGAAAGCAGTGGTGCCAGCAAGTAACACTACTGCTATTGAGTTTGCTCTTCATCGTGATAAGCCAGTGCAGTTTCTTGGTAAGCCGAAAGTTTTATTTTTATTATTTATTTATTTACAAATACTGCTGGCCAGCGGCCAAAACAGGAGGGGCAAGGTGATACAGTTAGTATGCACAACATTTCAATTACAACATCACATGAATGAAGAAAATAGAAAGCGGAAAGCGTAACATTTTTATACAAAATCAATGAAAGGTAAGAGTGGGGACAGAAACGCGGAGTAGTTGCTATAGTAAGAAAAACAATTTCAAATTTCGGCGTAAATCAGCCCAGGAAAGTGTAAACTGCTTGCAGGCCAGCCGTTCCACTCTTCAATGGTACAAGGAAAAAAAGAAAATTTGAACAAGTTAGTACGAGCAAAATATGGCGTTAAAGAAAGTGCGTGTGAATTCCGGGTCTGACGTGTTCTTAGTGGTGTGAGGTAGGGGTCAGGGTTCAGAACGAGCTTGCGGTTTGAAAGGAGGTACAAAAATTTTAGGCGCAAGAATCTGCGTCTTGACTGCAAAGATGGGATACCATTTGAAAGCATAACATTAGTGACAGAACTACCAGGCTTATACAGAGAACAAATGAAACCAACTGCCCTCCGCTAAATTTTTTCTAATGCATCAATGTTAGTTTTAGCATAAGGATCCCAGGCAACGCATGCATATTCTAATTTCGGGAGTACCAAGGATTGGTAAGATAAGTGTTTCACTTTTGTAGGAGCATCCTTAAGTTTGTGTCGTAGCATGCATAATTCGCGGAAAGCTGCGGAAGAAACTTGTTTAATGTGGTAATTCCAACTTAAATTATTTGTTAGAGTGACACCAAGATACTTGTATCCCTTAACTTCACGAAGAGGTCGGTTAGAGAGCGCGTATTCAGTTAGAAAGGGCTTTTTCTTGTTAGTAACACGGAACAGAACTGATTTATCCAAGTTCAGTTTCATTCCCCATTGGTTGCACCATAGACATATATTGTTTACTGGGGATATGCACATTCTCGAGTGAAAGCTGCAACACACACTATCAAGGAATAAAAAAAGTTGCAGACATTTACGTTTGTATCCAAAGGCGTAAGGCACGATAGCGATACTTCGACTCCCACGAAGCGTTTTTGTACGCATCTGCTGCATTTCCGATCTATGCTTCACGAGCACAGAAGGTTATTGAAAAGAGAGACTAGTAACCAGGGATTTTAGTCGCCGTGTCCCAGGAAATACAAAAGCTCTCTCCGCTTCAGGAGCTTAAAATATGAGCGTGAAAGGCTGAAAATGCGAGGTGTTGCTCATTTTGAGCGAGGAGGGGTCCGCATTAGAGTATCGAAATGTTTATTTCGTGATGTCTATGCCGGGCTGAACAGTTTTGCTTTTAGATGCAACGCTGAGAGGAGCATCTCTTGCCGGCGGCCCTGTCCTGCATCCGTCGTCGTCGTCCGCATCCGCACAGCTGCGTCTCTCCTCCACTCACCCCCTCTCCTCTCTCCGATAGCGAACACTCTCGCCCAACATCTGCGGGCGCGTGGCGCAGCCCACTCTCACTCCGCCGGTGGGCGGGGTGGCGCGCTGTGCGCATGTGCAGCGCCCTCTCTCTCCGCGGTCTCCTCTCCTTCGGCCGCGCTGCGCATTTAAGCGGAGTGCCGCGCTCCGGCCGGTCTCTTAGTCGACGGTCGTCCGCGCTACGTATGCTCTCTCTCTCTCTCTCTCTCTCTCTCTCTCTCTCTCTCTCTCTCTCTCTCTCTCTCTCTCTCTCTCTCTCGCATTACCCGACGATTGCTCACGCAATTCGAGTAATCGACCCAACGGAAACGCACAATGGAACCCCCTTCAGCGTCGCATCACACCAGGGTTCCCGCGAGGGGAGGTGGGCGTAATTTTTCAAACAGAAAAAGAGAGAGAGAAGACCTTTGTTCAGGAAGAATTAGTTGTGCTTTACGAAAACGGGGTAAAGAGCTGGCATGGAGCTCAAAGGTGGAATATGAGTCTACGGCACCCGATGCAGCAGCTCCTTCCCTTGCTCTCTCAACCAGCTTTCGCTGATCTTGAGGTAACGAGCAGGTGAAATCGGCCTCTTATGCTTCGAATAAGTGCAATATGTTATGTTTGAGTTGTTCTTCCCTGGCATACCCCTGGACATCGATACTGAATCTTTTTCCGAATGAACTTGAGCCTGCCATACCACCCCTTCTTGTGTAAGATTCCATATTTTTGGTAGATCAGAGTTATCTATTTAAGACGAGTGCAGCGTGAAGTTGCCTCTCATCGACCTTCACCCGCTCGTGTCCTGAGCTTCCTGAGTCCATCCTTTGCTCCAAATACTGCGATTTCATCCCTCCACCGAGTAAATGGCCGTCTCCTTCGTCAAGACCCACCTACGCATGTTCATTCTGTTAACCCGGTGGTCCACCATTTGTTGGTTTATCTCATGGTCAAAATTCCGAGGGTGAAAACTGCCTTATATGCTGTCCTAATCATGATGTTTTATTCACATTCTTTGGTGCGGGTAAATTTGTGTTACGGCAGTCTCTGCAATCTTCTGGTCATGGTAAGCTGTTGCATGAGTCTTATCGTTTCTTTTATATTTTTCTTGCTCTTTCTTGGTTGGACGTTTTGCTTTGTGGAAATAATTGGTTAAAGATTTTCTGTTTTTGGCGATTGTGAGTTGGGAACTACCCGCTTGTCGAGAAAATCGCCGAGCATTTTTACGTGGCTTTTCTCTGGGAGGATATTCGTACATATTGTAGGGTGATTTTTAACTTGGGCGCGTGCCGCCATCTGTCGTTTACCAAACCGAGCTTTCAGCGGAGACATAGCCGTGGGAATATTGAAAAATATTTTGATAATCTATGTGATCACACGCTATATAGTGGGTCTGTTGTTAGCCATTTTCGGATTATAATCTATGCCTTTCTTGATTTATGAGACACCAGCAGTAATTTTTTGTTCCCTGTTTTAATTAAGTCACCCACTGTTGGTTCCAGCGTAAGTCCCGGTGGAAAATACAGCGCGGTGGCTCAGTGGGTGAGGCGTTGCGCAGCAGAACCCAAGGCCACTGGTTCGCCTGCCGGCCGCGGCGGTCGTTTTTCTGGTGGGAGCAGAAAACAAAAACGCCAGTGCACCATGGTTTCGGCGCACGTTAGAGACCTGAAAGTGGTCAAAATTCTTCCGGAGGCTTCCACTACGACCTGCTTTGTGACCCACGAGTAGCCTCGTTGCGTAAATTTTTCATCTTCTAATGTAATCCCGTTTTGGTGTGATGACTAAGTTGCAGGCACGGCTGGAGAACGTATCTGCCGAGCATGCTACCACCGACTGGGCGTAGAACAAACTTCACCGCGCAGGCGCGGCACCCTTTTGGAAACACACGTCTCCTTTTTTTTCGTATCCGACGTTGTATCATTGTCCTCCTTTCCAAACTTCTGTTGCCGTAGCGCTACATTACAGGTTCAGCGGAGTCCTCGCATCTTGCTGCATCAGTCGTAGCTTCCGGATTGCAGCGGTGACGTATTTCTGTGGACACATGGTGTGCACGGCTGATACCGGACGGCTAAAAGAAAAGGGGAAATCAAAAATGAGCATAATAACGCTATTGCGTTAAATATGGCTGCGTGTTTGCTCCTTTCGTTTCAAATGTCGACGCAAGACGATAGCTGACTGGAGCCTCTGGCAAGTAAATGCATCCATTCTCTTTCCCGCTCACCTCTCATACTGTTCCTCTCCAGTCTCGTTCCTTCCAAGATAACACTCTACAGGTCTGATCAAGTCAATTTTAATTTACTGCGTTCCACTGCTCCAAATTGGGTGCCTCGATCCCAGTGCTGCCGTACGGCGGAGACGCGCGTGAATCGAGGCACCCGACTACAGCGTTTATAGAACCACGTTGCCCTACTTTACGAACATTCCAAACGGAACGCGAAACCCATATAGTGGAACCTTGAGTTCGTGTTGCCAGTGAATTATTTTTAAATTCAGCTAGGCAGCGCGGCGAACAGCAGGCGAGAGTTTTTGCAGTTGATGTAGTTGATTTGCTATCGCAAAAAGCAGGCATCCGTGAATTTTTTTAAAATAACGGAACACTGTGAATATCACTCATGTATTGATTTTCTGCCTTTTATTTGCATCATGTCTTGTTCTTGTTGACAAGTATGACAAGTATGAACATTAACACCGGATTTACGTTTAGCATGTGCTCAGTTTCGCCGGCTGGCTGAATCGTGTGACAGCGGGTTGCTTTGGGCGCATCACACACCGTGCCGCTCCAAGTTTGGGGCTTGCACGGTATCAACTGAGAGAACAGTGTCATGAAACTCCCCTAGGCAAACTATTCTTAGTAATTGGCGATTATGTACCATGGCGTAATCTTTGCAGCCCCGTTCCACAGAATCGCGTGCAACGTATGCAGTGGTCCTTGCTTTCCTTTTTCAGGCAACACCTCGTGACCTCTCTGGAAGGCGAGTTGGCCCCGTTGGGTGAGGAAGAGTTTCGGCGACATTGGTCTACCCGGTTTTTTGAGGTTTCTAACAAAAAGGTTATTATTCATGCCAATTTTCCAGACCTACAAGTGATTTTAAATGTAACAATTGATTTTGATGTTAGAATTGTTTGTTAGTGCGCTACAGTACTCGTTGTGACATTAACACCAACCTTGTTCTGTATATTGCTGCATTCTTGAAGCGAATGTTTTTGTACCCTTGTTTCCCTCGCATGTTCATCTTTTGGTTGTAAGCAACTCTAAATTGTTTGTATGTTAATCTTTTGTCTACAATCTACTTGAAGCTGTGTGTGTGTTTCTGTAGGTGACTGTAACTGGCACCCTTCGGGCTCTATTAGTTTTGTTGCAACAGGCGCGGCACCTGTTTAATTGTTTATGGTTGTTACGTTGCATCATTGAAATCAGGCTTTTTTGTTAATGAATTTATCCTTTCAAGACAGACAGACATACTGACAGACCAAAACTTTTCTGTTCAAGTAGCCCAAAAAGAACTACCGTCTTTAAATTTTGGCTGTGGCTTAACTCAGTTATGCCTGGGTGAGCATGTCGAGAGATACAGGTAGTGTAATTTATTTATTTATTTATTTATTTATTTATTTATTTATTTATTTATTTATTTATTTATTTATTCAAAATACCCCACAGGCCCAGCATGGCATTGGGTAAGGGGGGCAAGAAGAGCGGATAATCAAAAAATAACAACAGAAGTTATACAAGAACTAGATATATAATACAGCAACAAGTCAGTGGAACAAGAGTAAAAGAACATGATAACACCAAGCAATAGTAGCAAGAAAATAAATACAAGCAATAAGAACATTAGAGTGGTAGCCGCAACCACAAAAAAAAGAAAAGAAAGAAGAACAAAAACATCATGGTGCTAACAGAAAGCAACGCCAGCGTTCCTGTTTGGTGGTTTTACATGGAAAAATGCTTGTGCGGGTGATTGCGGAATGTATCTGGGTTAGTCAGCGATGCGATATTATCAGGGAGATCGTCCCACAACCGGATAGCACGTGGGAGTGCAGATGAATTGAAAGAGTTTGTCGTGCCGTAGATTCTGGTGAAGCTGCGTTGACTGGATAATCTGCGCGATGTGGAAAGAGGGCTTACAGTGGGTGATGGGGAGGGTCTGGTACGATTAATGTATTTGTGAAGCATGCATGGAAGCGCGATTTGCTGTCGGATATTCAATGGTTCTATTGAAAGATTGTGTTTTATTTTTGTTATGCTTGAACTGGAGTCATATAATTTGGATATAAACCGAGCTGCCCGATTTTGTACGACTTCTAGTTTGTCAACTAAATAATTTTTATAGGGGGACCAAACTGAGGACGTGAACTCTAGTTGTGGTAATACAAATGCTTTATAGGGTAGTTCTAGCTTGGCTCTGGGTATGGTTACGACGCTTCTCCAGGCGCGCGGATCGTTCCTCCTATGTGTCCTCGGCTCGCTGCTTCTTCTTGGTTTCGTTCCTACGACTAAGCCTCTCGACGACTCCCACCGAGCCGCCTCTTCTCAATGTACGATTTTTCTATTTTTATTTTTCATTCGTTTATTTTTTTTTTCTATATTTCTATTCTTCTACTTTTATTTTATTTTTACTTTGTTTAGTTTTGGGCGGCGAGCTGTGCTGCTAACTGCGGCGGCTAGGGAGTTGCCAGGTTTCCTAGCCCCTGTAGGTTCCGTAGGAACCGCTGCAGCTAGGAAACCGAGGTGCGGCCCCCTGTCTCAGCGAAACGGCGAGAATGTGGCGATTGTAGCTATCGCTCCAGAATGTGCCTGCAATCGAACTTCGTAAGCGGGAGGCAGAATGAGTTCTCATTGCCGTGTGCCTGATATTCTGTCGGCGCTACCTCATTCCTGTACAAAACTAATGTTCAAGGTAAAGTTGCTCTGTTGTGAGACGAAGTGGGTCTGCTAAGTGTTACATAAGTGTTGTGCTTTGTTGGGCCATTTTGACTGGACGGACCTATCAAGCGCAGCCTGGCGCATGCTCAACCATTTCTGCGTAGGTGCCTTCCCGCACCCATATTGGGCACTGTGCATTACGTAAGTGCATAATTGGGCGGTATCAGTTATTGGGCGGCATAATTGAGTGGTATCATGGTTACCGCTGTAGTTGGCACAAAAAGGTCAAGCGACCATAACACACACTCATGGGTGAAGAATAGATAAAGAATGTCTTCAAATTAAAACGCACACAACAAATTGGTGCAAATAAGCTACAGCAAGTCTGCACTGATCAACTTTAATGCCCTTGACCTAATGGCATCCTCACCAGCATTGTTGGCTCCGCCAAAGATTCGTAATGGAAAAACAGCAGCACAGGCCCTTCTGAAAACGTACTACCAAATACATTATTAGAAATAAAAACTTTAAAACAGAAATGGCACTGCTTATTATTGAGGTCATCCCGAAGTTCGAAACAAAAACATAACACAAGTTCAAGTACAATAGTTTATACTGGCATTTTAATGTCAAAATAAAACTATTGCGACTTAGCAATATAAATATTTTCTTCAAATTTCAAAAGCCAACTACGACTTAGCATACGAAAACATGACACTACTTATTCAAAAGGCAGGAAAAGCACAATTATAATGGCCATAAAACAACATTTTGAAGCTAAAAACCCATTTATGCATGTGGTAAAAGAGACCGTATTAAAACAATGACCACGAAAGATTTGTATCACGAGCTAATTTATTATTTCCTTAAAATTAAAATTCATACACGTCCTTTGTGTGGTAAAAATACTAATGCCCTCAGGAACTGCAACAACATTTTAGTGCTAATTCTGGGTAGTCTGAAGGGTGAGCAGATTACACCAAATTATTACGCAAAGGAACAAAGGTGATTTAAAATCATTGACACCGTAATGGCTAAACGACTGCAGCCCAAATTAAGTGTTTTAGAAGCTAATCCAACAATGTTAGAACAGTTTATATTATAATAGAGTTGTGTAAAAACTGAGAAAACAAATTAATTCTAGAAAGAGGCACAATTACACCAGCTCAAACTCACTAAGTTTGTTGCATCTCCTTTATTGTGTTTCTTCATTGGGCTCAAGCCTGAAACAAGTGCAAGCAGAAACAGATCTAATTATAAACACGTGGCTCTTCCCTAAGAAGCGGTTTTCAGGCCACTGCAACAGTGCCCCAAACAGCCGCAATGCACTGCTGCATAGATGCAATCAATACCAGCTGCAGAAGGGATAAAAGAGGGTAAGATGCAGTAGCGGTCCCATAGACTGGTTTTGGATGGGGCCAATTTTCAGGGGGGTGCGAATTTTGGGGGGCAGAAGGGGGGGGGGAATAAAGAAGTGCTCCCCGCCTTGCCCCAGCTTTTCGGAGGAGGTGATAGGGGATAACCATGACGGCGTGCGCCCGTATGCGGAGTAACCCGCTTGCGCCCAATCACTTAGCGGCACAGCGGTTTTTGGCCCCCCTTAGGCGGTACAACGGCTGGCTCGAACCCGTATTTCTGACGGTCGCAACACGTTTGCGACCTCGCACAAGCGGTATGCTTAAAAAAACTAAAAAGTAAAAGCCGAGGATCTCCGGAGGGGCGATCGCCCCCACCCCCCTTGGGACCGCCAGTGGTGAGATGGAATAATCGTCTCACTGTCGTGATGTGGTGCAGAAAGAAATCGTGAGCGGGGTTGCATGACCCTTTGAAGTTTTGCCCTCACTGAGGATGCATCATGCAGCTAGCAATGAGGTGATTTGCGGGAACATTTTCTCGATACCTTCGTGTTCCTTAAGAAGTGTTCTAAAACTTTCATGCCAGCTTTGTAGCAGTGTCAGCAGGTGTACGCCCCATGTTTGGCTTTTATGCATAAAAGCCTTCAAAAGGCTTATAGTGTGCTACAGTGAGGGGCAATTTACTATGCACAGCAATATCCAATGTAAAATGTTCTGTGTGTGCTTTGGAACGCCGGAAAAGTGAGAACAAAAGGTAGTATATAAACAAGGAGGGCGTTTAACTTCACCCGATTCCCGTTGTCAAACTTCTGTGCACACAGTTTTTGGAGTATGCGTAGCTTCGCGGAATTTTCCCTATAATCTAGAAGCTGCTTGATCTTTAAAAGTGCTGCCACAGAGCAACCATAAAATGGAAAGCACGAGTAATGAAGTGCTCGGAGGGGCCCATGTGTTATGATACTGCCAATAGAATACACATAAACAATTTATCGACCCCTATGTCATTTTTCACTTCTCGCTGTAGTTTGCACTGCTGCACCCCAATTTTTAATGTGGATGAGTCGTGACGGTAACCCAAAAAACAAAAAGCTTCTCTAGGTAAACAACACCAGTAATGTCAATGACAATGGGTGTGGGCAACAAAAATAGGTGTTCTAAAATGGCCGGAGCACACAAAACCGCAATTTCTGCCCAGGTTTGCTTTCTGGGTGCAGATTATGATTTCGGCAACTTTTAATGCGCATGCACTGTTTTGTCGTCAGCTAAAAACCCAAATGGATAGATGATGCGAGTGGGTAAGTGCATCAGCACGTTCCATGTGTTTCCAGCCGCTTTTACGTTGTACTTCACGAAATTATGGTTTGATGCATAGTGGTCGGGCAAAAAAATTGAAATTTTGCGGAATAACGCTCTCGAGCTACACATAGACACGTATGCTTCCTGGAGAAAAGGGCTATAACTTAATTGATATAAGGCTGGAACGTTCAATGCGAATTGAAATCTTGACACATGAGCATTTTTTCGCCTGCATTGAAAATACGGCTGCTGCTGTCATGATCAAACCGCATACTTCGGTTGAGCAGCCCGACACCTTAGCCACCAAGCCGCTGCATCACTTCAAAGAAATCCAGCACTTAGAAGGTAGCCAAAAAACACTAAATCCTAAGGCCACACTACATGAATACGACACCGGAAATTTAAAAAATGAAGGAAGCTCACTCTAACCTGTAAGACTTGAAGGTAGCAAAGCTTTGCGCAAATTTCACGGCCATCAAGGCCGTTAAAGTCCACGATTCTAGCCGATTCGCTTCTTTTTCGCTGCCGCAAAGAACCTTTTCTCCATCATTGAAGCTATAAGTGTGAAGATCCTTCTTTTGTTTTAAGTTATAATCCCTGAACATCGCCTTGGAGGGGCGTATGCTATGACGGGTCTTTCTCGACCCGAGAAAGTGTTGCCACGATTACGGTGAACACTGGAGTTGTTTTTTTTTTTTCAATCTTGGCTAAGCTTTCTAAAGAGGTATGCTTGGCTTGGCAAACGTGCGTCGGGGATGTTGGGACGTCGTTGCGAGACACAAACCCACGAGCTCTCGGCATTTGCATTGTATTTCTAACTTTCGGGTAATCGCCTCAACTTGGCCAATCCCCCTAAGTGGGTATGCTCGGCTTGACAAATGTGCGCAGGGGACGTAAGGGGGTCGTCGCGAGGCACGCACACAAAAGCGCTAGTCATAATTTTGTTTTTTTTTTTTAACTGCCAAACGGTCGCCGCGACGCCCGCGCTCACGTGTGCGCGCTCGTTATTTTCTTAGTATTTTAGTGCAGACAGAAAAAAAATTATTTGCTATAGAGCTTCGCTGTTAAAATTACGATTAGCTAAACAGCTGCGCTATTAAATAATGACAGGTAGACATGCACAACTACTGAGGTTGCTTCCCAGAATTGCTTTTGCGTTCCAAACTCGCCATTTCACCTTTACAGGGCAGCCTACCCATAAGAGTAAGTTTTGCAGCTATAAGTAGTACACTACGGAGCATCACAGCATCATCTTAATCGCAACGCTTGTCTACGGAATACGGCCGACTACAATACTTGACGCCATGCTCCCCCACGTGGAAGACGACGACCTCAACGCCGACGTCCAAGGATGCCTTCAGCGTGCGGAGGAGGCCCGCCAGCTCGCACTAGTTCTCATAACCGACGCCCAGCTGGTGGATGACAGACGCTGCAACCACCGACGCCGAGACGCCGAGTACCACCAAGGGGATCGTGTGCGGGTTTAGACTCCCATCAGACGACGTGGACTCAGTGAGCAGCTTCTACGAAGGTATTTCATACCCTGCCGGATGGTACAACGTGTTCGCCAACTTACCTACGAGGTGATCCCCGATGGTGATTCCGGAACATCACGACGACGCACGCGGCCCGAAGTCGTCCACGTGGTTCGCTTAAAACCTTTCTACGCAAAATGATGAACTTTATTTTTTACTTATTTTTTTGGGCTATCGCTTTATGTTAGCATCGGGTCGATGCACTCATAGAGGTGAGGGGGGGGGGTAGAGCCTCGAACCATGCACTGGCTTTGTTTATTTATGTTTTTGCTTTTACCGCCCGGCTGCGCCGGGCGGTGTTATCTGATTCCCGAGTGAAGACATGTTGCATTCTTTATTTTACCGCACGAATTATCTCGTGTGATACAGAGAATGTTTTGCCCTAACGCCACTAGCCTAGAATAGTCTTCTTTCATCTACACTGTTCTCGATGTATTTCGACGGTTCGAGAAACACCCGCGCTGAAAGATAAACTCCAACAGAGCAGACGCCGTGGCACTCGATTCGCCGACACTTGCCTACGCACGTGACTTTGATGACTGCTGCTTCGCCTCCTGTGCATTCTTTGAGTTGTTAGGGGAGCGCAAGTTCACTCCAATAAACTTGTCTTTGCTTTGAGACAGCTGTGTCGTCTTTGTATACGTAACAATATCTTAAGAAATTGCGTATTCACAAATTTAAATACAGAATATAACGCATCAAACTAGCATTTTACTTCATAAAACCCTACTAGGCGTGTACATTCCCCGTCCCAGCAGCTGAACAAGCCTAGAGAACGATCGCGACGCCAGCACCCTGTTTGTAAAAAAAAAGTGTCCTTCGTCACTATCGGCTCGTTTGCTTCATAATTTGTGAATTTCACGTATATGACTCTTAAGAATGCAGTTTTTTTTACTGGCAACTGATGCACCAAAGAAATAAATGAAGGAAGCTCACACCAACGCGGAAGACTTGAAGAAAGCGAAGCTCTACGCAACCTTCACGACCATTACGACGGTTTAAGTCCACGGATGCAGCCGATTTGCCTCTTCACTACCGCAACCACCTTTATTTCATCTTTTCTGCTATAACAGAGAAGAAGCAAATTGAAGAAGCATAACGAACGAACGGAATGCGCGCCCCTGAACTAGGCTCGCGCAGGTGCCACGTGTACCCTATCACGTGCTCTATGTCGAACAGGTCGCGTGATTCCTCTGCCCACACTCAGAGCTCACCCGGTTAATGTTTACCTCTCGGGTACTAACTGACGGTAGTAGCCGAGTGGGTAAAAGACGACTGATCTAAAATACACAGGTTCAAACTCTGCCGGTGCCAGTGATTTCTTTTCTCTATACTGTTATAGGGTTTTGTGAAATTCTGGAAGCAACTAACTGCTCGTCCACTTCGCTGTTAGAGAAGATATCACATTTTGGCGAAAAATACACGAACGCTACTAATTTGTATGGCAGCATAGGCCTCTACTAAGCCATATGGGATAGCTTAGCCCAATTCACAGAGTGCATACCGTCTTCACGTCACTTACCTTCAAATGTTATTTTCACCTTTTGATTAAGAGACCGCTTGAGTATGTGTTGCAAAATATTGCCGCGAACCATGTACGGTTTGTTTAGTTATTGTTTGTTTTTAATGCCCGGCCGCGCCCGGCTCTGTTATCTGTGTCGCATGTGAAGTGCGTGTTCCATTCTTTATTTTTATGCCGCACGGGCTATCTCATTCAGATAAGGAGACTGTTTCGCCCTAACGTCACTTGCGTAGAATATTCTTCCTTGATCTACAATGTTCTGGATGTGAATCGACGCTTCGAGAACCACGCGCGCCGAAAGATAAAAAGCCTGCAGAGCAGACGCTGCGGTATTACTATCGCCGACGCTCGTTAGCGCACGTCACTTTGTTGACTGCTGCTTCGCCGCCTGTGTATCCTGTAGGGGAGCACAAGTTCGCTCCAATAAACGTCTTTCCCTTGAAGACAACTGCATCGACTTTGGCTTCGTGATAATATTTTAATATCAGGACCAAGTCCAACAGTGGCGCACAGTTAAAATATTTAAAGCGCTCATGGTACAATTTCAAATACAATACGCTTTCCAAAGTTTTGCTACGAATTCTGATGCTCCAGCATAGCAACGTGGTAACACTGAGGACTAAAATTAACCTGAAGAAATTAAAAATTCTGTAAGGTCATGAAGTACTAATAAAACTGCGAACCTTGAAGGGCAGCCAATTTTGAAACTTTTATAGAAACTGATTCCTCAATGTATTTTACAAGCAGCTGCCTTCGAGCCCGTAGGTTCGGCTGGGTGTTGTTAAAACTTCTTTCAAAACACGGCAAAGCATTTTTTACAGGAGCACATTTTTTTAAGTTTAAAAATGCCTTATGATATTCTGAACTTTTACTAGCCTTAACACATACGGCTGCACAATGTCCCAGGTGATTTGTCAATCCAGCGCTTGTAATTCAATACATAGGTGCCACCACCAAGTAATATAGTAGCTTTACAAAAGAAGAACTGCTATGAGCAACAAATTTTCTTCAGCCTTATGTTTTATTTCTTTGTTTGCTTAAGGTAACCTCACGACCCAAAATGAAATATTGAGGGGAGTTGTACATAATAATGTTAGAACGGCTACAAGCATTGGATACAAATGAGTGTAGCTTGTTTATTACTGCCTCCACATTTATATTTCCCAAAACAGCAGGATTCATGTATCACAAAACTCGTACATTCACTCTGCAAACCTTAGGTAACCTAACAAAGTATGTATACGGGGAGTTTGAAAACAAAGTAAGCAGAAATAGCCAAATTAAGTAACTACGATGAGCCTGTAAGAAGTTAAAAAATTGGAGAAGGTTGAGCTAAGCTACCCAAGGCTTGAACCATAGCGAAGCTGGAGGATTTTTTTTATGTAAGGACTAAAGGACACACCAACACACGTTGCATTAGGCTATAGGTTTGAAATTGTTTATTTACATGTTCCGTCATTCCTTTTCACTGTGGTAGTAGTAGTCAGCGTCATATCTACCTATATCTTCGTCTACCTAATGCATGACTGGTAGGCCCGGATCGTTTTGTCCGCAGGCTTTCACAATTCTCCCAAAGTGGAACGCGTCAGCACGTGCCAGAACCGGCGGCGACCGGCTGCAGGAACATGGCGTCTGTAGCGCGAGTTGTCTTGTGCTCCCCCTTGATGCAACGACGTACGTAAACTGTTTTCTTGGTATTTTTTGCGGGCGCGACGCGCAAGCATGGACGACGCCTGGCGATCCTAAATAGGTGCGTGTTCACAAGCGCGGTAAATGCAAATAAATATGACCCAGAGTTTTCTGATGACGGCGCACACATTATGGACAGCAAGAACAGCTCCACTAATAAAGCTAAAGTATATACAGCACCATGTGAAGTACGTCGGCAAGATATGTCTAAATAACTTCCACAAATAAAGTACTAGCGAGATCTAGAGTATGTCTTTAACATGGTCCTCATAACATCCGAAAATACAGTACCGGCAACGTATTCTTAACATCGCAAATTTCTGAATTAAAAATTGCATGTACTTGGGACGTCTAGTAGATATACTGCCGGGACATAGACCTTCATACCTTTTTGGGAAGTCGCACAAACGTTAGTGGTTTTCTGGGTTGTTTATCTTGTCTGCCTATTATTCCATTTTATATCTGTAGCTATTATACCATCTCACCTCTGTAACACCCTTGGCGGGCCATGACGGCAACCTTAAATAAATAAATGAATGACTGAATGAATGAATTCCCAGTGATAAAAAACATTTTTATTTAACCTTCCACGCCCTATATTCTGCTCCCTGAGAAAGCGCGCCAGTTTGGTGCCTGTGAACTATCAAAATGCACTCTATTTTCAATCCACGCACTGCGCTGGCAAGATTCCCGCATTTATGAAGGGCGCATGGCCGGCTCGTGGAACAACAAACACAGACCCATTGGCGCCAACCGTATACAGCTCTGTGTTATGTTTAAGGGCTGGCTAAAGGGGCGTGGAGACCCAAGAGCACGAACGCTGAACAGCAAGCCTTCAAAACCGGGAAGCCGGTGTGACTGGTCCGAGTTGGGACTCATATTTCCCTGAGCACTAGAATAAACTATTCGAGTTGAGTTTCACGGGACCATCGAACTGCTTCCACAATTCATTGCTCAAGAGTTATTGACTTATTTAAAAAATTATCTTGCACAGTTTGCAGCGACCGTAATTATTACTGTGTGTTCAGTATCACGTCCACAAGGTTACGGAGGGATCGCTGCCATTAGTCGCCGTCAGCAGGGTTGCCAGGTCTGGTGATTTGTCGCGAAACTGGTGACTTTTACAGACTCATGGCGACAGAAATTTCAGTGTGGCGACATGGCTCCTTTCTAGCTCCTTTGAGCATTGGTGATTTCATAGATGTATTTCCGGGTCCTTTGACTCCGGTCCTCCCACGGAAAGTGTCTTATATGACCTTTCAATGCCCTTCAGCCGTCATTACAAACTGAACAAACGGAACAGAACAAACTTTCAGCAGATGACGGCTATCTGACAAATCCTATACGAATGAGTCACTCCAACACACCAAGGTAGAGCGCTACTCACCGGCACAGATCGAAATTGCTCTTTTTAATATCCGCAACCTGAAGACGTATGAATAGCGTGAAACCCTTCAATGAACGCCGTCGGTTAAAGTGTAATGCTTCAGTAGTTTAGGACAGCTTAGACCCCAGTGCGGCAGGTGCGGTGAGGCCCTATCCGTAGTGCACATACTAATCGCATGCAAGGCACTTCACACAACACGACACAAACACTTCAGAGAACTCTACAGACAACATATTTCCCTACATCCATCTCTGTTTCTGGGTGACGATGCCATGTTTTTTGTTAAACGTGTGTTTGAGTACTTGTCAGATGTGAATTTTTTAAACCTCATTTCCTATCACGCATAATCAAATCTGGCCCTATACACCAGCCATCACCATTGCCGTTAATTTATTTTATTGTTGTTTTGGCTTTAATAGCCACTATTTTATTTTAGATAATTTTGTTTGGCGCTCTTTGCCCTAGCTGGCCTTGCGCCAAAAAAACTCTAACCATCATCATCAGTTTAGGACAGCTTGTAATTTCATGCAGAGTGTTGGGAAGTGTGCATGACAATGTATAATAGGCACAGGACTGTGGGGGGCAGCGAAAGTGGTAAAACATGGTGTGCAGGGAACGCCAGTTTTAAGTACTCATTCGTTGAATGCTTTACCTAAACTTGCATATTTTAGCTTTTTTTGTACACAGTATCCAGCCGCTGTCGCTTTCTCACACCGCAGCAAACGACTAAAATTTGCTACATGTTTTTCTACTTCTCGTAATTTCGGCATTTTTTTCCGCGAAGGTACTCATAAAATACTTACTAGCATCGCGTAGCTGAAAATGGCGAGTTTCCTGGCTCCTTTGCAAACATTCACTTAGGGTGGCGACTTTTTAGGCTACTTTCGGAAATTTCCCGGCGGCTGTTCCTTCCGAGGACTTGGCAACACTCGTGGGCAGCAACACTTGCGACTAAGCAGGCATAAATGCGCGACGTTTCTGTTCGAATTAACGCTTCTGAGTTAGCAGTCAAGGTACAAGTTTCTCGCATGCAAAATATAGCCTTGACAAGACGTTGTACTAGGTACCCGAAAAAAACAACCCTTTTTCGAGCTGAGTATGAATGTTAAAATGCCGCGAGGCTAGGTTTTACCGAATTGTGCGGGGCGGGAACTGGGCCCTTAAATTGCAAGCTTTGGTAACCCTTCATGCTGAGTTATTCTGTGATTTAATTCCAGAGTAAATTTCTGCCGTGAAACCGAGTGTCGACCGATTCGAATGAAACCTGGAATACTTTACAGGGGAAAGGGGGCACGCACTGCCAAATGGGAATGGATAATTCACGCACGTGCACTCAGTTCATCGCGGTATTTCTCGAGACAGTCCGGGATTTCCTCATAACCGCGTCTTGTTACCAAATTTCCACTTTGCAAGATTGTTTTAAATTGTCAGTTGGTCCTTCCTGTCCTTCTCTCAGTTACTTCAAAAGTGATTACTCTGGAGTTTATTGGTGTAATGGAAACTCTTTCCGCACAAGTGATATTAGAGGTTAAAGCTTGCTTTGATCAACGCGTTATTCTATCAGGCTCCGGATCCATGTACACTTTTACATTGAAATATATGGTTGGTAACTGTTGTATTTTTGTAGTGTTTACATGAAAGTCAAGGCGTTCTTTTATTCAAAACTTCACTTTTCTTTAATGGTTTTCGTAGGTTGCTGAGCATTCGGTATTTTGAGCAAAGAAGCTATAGGTTTTCTAGGTCCTCAAACAACGCAATAACACTACATGAACGGCCAGACGCTTAAGAAAGCAAAAGTTGATCCTTTAGAGCATCTACCATTCCTGCAGAAAAGTCGTTGAGTTCACCACAATTGATACGGCGGCGGTATAGACGGCGGTGTGTGTGTGTGTGTGTGTGCGTGTGTGCGTGTGTGTGCGTGTGGATGTGCGTGTGCGTGTGTGCGTGTGTGTGTGCGTGTGTTTGTATGCGCGTGCGTGTGTGTGTGCGTGTGCGTGTGCGTGTGCGTGTGCGTGTGCGTGCGTGCGTGCGTGTGTGTGTGTGTGTGTTGTGTGTGTTGTGTGTGTTGTGTGTGTTGTGTGTGTTGTGTGTGTTGTGTGTTGTGTGTTGTGTTGTGTGTTGTGTGTTGTGTTGTGTGTTGTGTGTTGTGTGTGTGTGTGTGTGTGTGTGTGCGCGCGTGTGCGTGCGTGCGTGCGTGTGTGTGTGTGTGTGTGTGTGTGTGTGTGTGTGTGTGTGTGTGTGTGTGTGTGTGTGTGTGTGTGTGTGTGTGTGTGTGTGTGTGTGTGTGTGTGTGTGTGTGTGTGTGTGTGTGTGTGTGTGTGTGTGTGTGTGTGTGTGTGTGTGTGTGTGTGTGTGTGTGTGTGTGTGTGTGTGTGTGTGTGTGTGTGTGTGTGTGTAAACCGAGCCCGAACCGGCTCGGAAGCTTCAACTGGTTCTGTAAGTTCAATTGTTAGGGAAGTGTGGGAAAAAACGTTTCTCCTTTTAAAGCGACCATGGGACCATAAAAACGTGATACAGGTCGGGTTTATTCGAAATACTGCTTTTTCCTAATAAGAATTCCATAGTTTTCAAGACTGCAGTGACCAATTTTAGCCATTAGAAAGCAAGGCAGGAGAACTACGGAACGTTTACAAGCTGTTTTATCGCCCAGTAAATATGTTTTCGTAGGGACTTCTTAAAGCATCCAAAAAGGGTCATGACTGTCTGTATAATAGCCTGGGAGGTAGGTCACCCTATTGCCTTTAAAGTTGATGTGCGTTCAAGGCTTTAGTGGCTGCACTGCCTACGCCAATCTGTGCAGTGAGTTAGGCAGTTGCTTCTGGTTTCTTCTCATGCCTCTGACCAATAAGGATGTTCTATTTATTTTCTCTCCTTAGTTTTCTACCCGCCGCGGTGGCTTAGTGGCTAAGGCGTTGAGCTGCTGAGCACGAGGTCGCGGGTTCGATTCCCGGCCGCGGCGGTCGCTTTTTTGATGGAGGCGAAAAGCAAAAACGCCCGTGTGTGCGAGATTTCGGCGCACGTTAAAGATCCCCAGGCGGTCAAAATTAATTCGGAGCCCTCCACTACGGCGCGCCTCATCACCTGCGTTGTGTCGGCGCGTTAAACCCTACAACCAATCAAGTTTTCTCCCTGACGTGTAGAAAAATTGAAGGGGAAGCGGTTGTCTTAGCAGCAGCGTAGTAACAAAACGTTTCTTTTGTGGAGGGCAAGAAAGGTGGAAACACGCATGGGGTATTTAGAAGTGCGCTGCCGTTTTTATGCTATTAATGTCAGTGGTGAGCTTAGACTTAAGAATAATTGCCCGTAACACCTGCGTGCTTACTACTAGTAGTTGTGACATTAGGAAGTGCGTTTAAAAGTTAGCCATTCCTGCAATTTCATGCCGTGAATATCAGTGGTAGCCCGAGAAACGGAATAATTTTCAACAACGCTTAGGTGCAAAGTTGTTGCATCACGATGTGCACCAAACATTAATCAATTTACATGCTTCCTCAAACTTAGAAACTATACTGTGAAAGCAGATTACTCCATTCTGCATTCGATATCTAGGAACTTACCAGAAACAGACTGTGGCTCACTGCGGAGATATTTGGCTCACCACTGATAGCTGGTGCAAATGCTTGTGTTTGTTTGCAAAATAAAGGTGAAAGCGAACAATTTCTATTCCCTACATGAACCTGTGAAATCCTATTTACGGCATTCACTGCGGCTGAAAACATCTTTGGCGTGCTGTGCGGGCGTCTTGACGAGTCTGGCGGAATATGAATGCACTGTGGAGCTCATAAGCCACAAAAGAGTGTCTCTTGAGTGGTTCACCTTGTTCAGATAATCCGCAGGCCGCATAGAGCAAGGACAGATGGGCCGAAAGTCTGTTTAAATATTTTTATACCTCAAAGTTTTTAGCAAGAAAACATTACCAGGGCTTGTGCTGTAAAAAAATATTCCAGTTTAGCACAACCACTCACGCATTGTTCGATATTTTGTAATGCTCCCTTCACAAACGGAAGCATGAATTTATTGTTTGATATTTTGTACTGTGTATTTTCTAGGAAATAGGGCCATCAGGAACTTAATGCAATGAAACAAGAAATGCATATAGCCATTTTTTGTATTTGAGCGCCGTCTTGCAAATGTATGTTCACAAAAAGGCAGCACATGAAAGCTCTTGTACGGGATGGCATCATTACTTTCCACATGTACGCAATGCCAGTTTTGGAACTTTGATGGTGCGTTTCTAGGTAGTTGCATTATAAATAATGGTTTCGGAACGTTTCTTCTTTTCTTTTCTTTTTTTTGAGCGACAACTTGACCTGTAGTTTACAGTGGCAGGTGGAGCTTTTGGGAACACATTGAGAACCCTTTCCTGGAAATGCACTTTGAGACCGCCCTTGCAGAAGCACCGAGATCTTAATTTTGGTTGGGTAACTTGTTATTTTAATCATTTTATTAGTGTATCAGTGATAATAGTCGGTTTAGTCTGTATCGTAACGCAAGTATTTTGTTTCTTTTTGTGGGAAGCGCCTTGGCACCTAGAGGGTGTTGCTCGGAGTCCCTCGCCGCGGGCTCCCTTCTCTCGCCCTCCCCGCAAGCCGTGCGGCCACCTGGCCGCATGACTTGGAGACGCCGGCGCCCGAGAGATGGCGCTAGTGGACGTGTAGGAGCGGGCGGTGGAGTGAGAGAAGCGCGGGGCTGGCGGGGCTGGCACTCGGGACGCTGAGAGTTTTGGGGCTGGTGTCTGTGTGTGTACCCGGACGGGCGACACCGAGGTGATGTGAGTATAGAGTTTCTCTTGTACTCAACCGCAGTGTGCCTCGTTTCTTGGCATGCCGTAGAGAGCAGGCCCACATTTTACATGCAGCCAAAACACAGAACAGGATTTGGCAGATGTAGCCAGAGTCTCTGTGGGACGCTCCTGGTATCACAGACCAATTTTTATACAGAACTTTGCTCCAATAGCGCTGTTAGGAACTATCGTGGACCTCACTGCTCCTGCAATTTCACCGTTCCAGTTACCGGTATCACTGCAGGCCATATGTGAAGGCTGGGTTAAAATGGTGCTAGCGGTTTCCTTATACCAATGCATCCGCCAGCTTGGCATGTGACCTCGGTTTATACCGCCAGAAAAGCAGAAAGCTCGGAAAAGTGGTCCCATACACAGCTTCCCAAAGTCTGTTGGAGCCCTGTTTTATTTAAACAGCAGGTATGAAGGTACCTGGAACGGCGCACCGGATAAATCCGTAATAATTTTACTTGGATCAGTGTTCTAGTGCTTAAATTTTGAACAGTGTTCAGTACCTTTAAATTTTGAACTGTGATCCGTATACTTTTATTCGGACCACCGATCCAAATGATTTAGTTTCAAAAATATGTGGTGCACTAGCTTGCACTGTTCCACTTTTTTAAGGTTTGTGAAACACAGTTCGAAATATATAATTCGAGGTTTTTCCAAAAAACGCTTTAGTGATTAAGTGGATCTTATGGGGATCCAGATTAACATCGCACAGAAAATGTCGCAGTCAGCTTTTCTAGGATTCTTAAAACACGCGCTGAAAGATCAGCTTTATGTACTGCCCCCCTGTCCATATGTGTATCCGAGATCTGTTTCGGTCGTTCAGAGATCTGCTGAAAGAAATCCCCACGCACGTGTAGCAAACCGAGGGTAAAAGGGGTCAAGTGCAGCCTCGTAGGAAAGTGATTGATCCGCCCCAGCGAAAACCAGAAAGCATGAGCATTCCGAGTAAGGGCCCGCTGATGGCAGGAGAGGGCGCGGGACACTTACAGGACTACGGCTGAGTGGGCAACTTTTTTGTCCGATGATGCGGCCGCGCGCTTCGCAAAGAGGAAACAACCCCGATCAATCGCACGATGTGCCTTGCGCTCTATGAAGTGCGGTGGCAGCTCCATTCATGAACGCTGACGTGTTTCTATGAGCTTGTTTCGTAAACGTGACAGCTGCCAGTTGAGGGTAACACCGTGGAACCCCTGCGTAATGCTATACCCTCATCAATAATGGTCCGTCCTTAGGTATACTGGTGAGCAGCTTTAGTAGAATTAGGAAAAGAGAAAACACGCGTCTGTTTGTGTTTTCTTCTTTGGGGACAAACGCTTTTACCTTCCTTGATAAAATTAGCCGTATACACTCAATTGCCTCAATGGCGAACGTGGTGAGGGCAGTGATACATACGGCGGCTGCTGGTTCGTTGAGCTTCATTCCTGCCACGGCAGGTAGTTGCATGAGAAAAGTGGCCTGGGTAACGCACCAGCTAATTTCCCATGGACTACAAGGATTTTAATAGATCGTGCAATGTTGGGACGTCTACTCCATATTTCTGGCTGTAACCAACTGGCGGAATGAGCTGGGGTAGCAATGAACCACGATTCTTGGCCCCAACCTACCTCAGCAATGAATTCGTGTAATTAGTGAGGCCTACAGTAAACCATTTGCAGAATTTTGGCTTCTTTTTTATTTCTTTTTGGTCGGATTCTTGTAGTGTATTTGGTCTACGCACCGTCGACTCTGTCGAATAGCCATGGTATTAAGAACCACTTCTTGAGTCTACTCTTATCAGGTTATGTACTATGTGTCTGTGGTTCTGCCAAACAGTTTGTAAAAAGTGGCCCATTTTATGTATATTGTGTGAAAACTATCCTGTAATATAAGTTCTCCTTATGAACCTTTTTAAGTTCTATTCCGCGCTTCGCAAGCCTTCGTTATTTGCTGCCGGTAACCATAGAACAACAAACCCTTCGACCTCCCCGACTTTCGCCCCTGGCGGCACAACAGTTAATTGGTCGCATCGTACCGACCTCTGGTCGGTACGATGCCTACGACTTGCAAGCCTACGACTTGCGGTTAGAGCAGATGAACTCGGGGACGAGGACGAAGAAACTTTACGCCGACATCACTGGAGCTAACTTATAGCGCTACATAGAGCCAATGAGATCTTAAAATGTATTCAATCAAAGGACCAGTGGCCAACCAATTGTGATATCAGGCTACTTGTATTGCCCTTGGAAAACGGACATTCAAGCAGTTATTCAATGCTCAGTATTGAAGCCGACCTACAGGAGCCCTGGTGTAAGCATAGCGGCTTACGCATTTATCCGGGAATTCTCAGTTGCAGATTTGATATTTTTATGAACATATGAAGCATGTGAACATATACGCCTCGAGCGCGGCCTGTAGGGGCGCCACTGAAATCCACCTAGCGGCCCGTTTCGAAAGCAGCCGCGGGAGTCCGCGCCCCGCTCCCCAGTGCCGCCGCTGCTTTTGCGGCACGTTTACGACTGATATTTACAGTTTGCGGGCGTTTGATATCCATGTTTATGTGGAGCAGTCACTCTGTTCGCAAATGAGGTGTGTTTACGAGAGCGTAAATGTTTCTGACGCGATCTTAGTGTGGTATATTCGGTATGTATAAGCGCAAGGTGTGTGTCACAGGTCAGCGTTGCGGAACCGGCGTATGATGGAGCCGATTGTAGTTACACTGACCTGAATTTACTAGCCGTGTCTCCATAACCACCGGTTCCTCAGATGTTCATGCTACGGCTATACACTAGAATTTAAATCGCTTTTGTGAGCTTACATAATCAGCGGAGCACTCATACCTGACAGCACGCCAGTTACGTTTCCCAATAATATACCTCAGATATTGATCACCCCCATTTACAAGCCAGTCTGTATTAATTTCAGGAATATTCAACCAAAGTACGATGGACAATGCATAATTATACTCGGGGATCAGCACACGACAGAGTCATTTTGTCGCGAGGTGAGCGCCCACAAACATTCATCTGCTACATATATCTTCTGCGAGCAGCGCGGAGACGGGCTTAGAATATAATCCGCGTCCGAGACTAAATGCTAGCTCCTTCGTCATATGACACAGGGTGCCTGCAGAATAAAGCAGAAACTGAAGTCAGAGGGCCTTATCACATACCACACTCTTCCAACGACACCTTTCATCGCTTGTTGAACAGCCTACCCTGTATACTTCCACAAATGCGTCCGCCGTACGATCAGCTCTTCGTTGAAGTAGAAAAACAAAAGGAAAGTGAACGCGAGGTTTGTGTGTGTGATTACTAAAATGTTCATTGCTTGATTCCGCTCCGCATTTGTACACAGCGTCCTCCTCCCCTCCCCCCCCCCCCTCCAGTGTCTCGCGTAATAGCAGTACATTTCGCGTATAGTTGGTCTAGTGAACCCTACCTGGCTTAAGTTACGACGAACGTCTTCAGCATGTGAGCAGCTGCACTGTTTTTTTTTGTTGTTGTTTCCGTTATAGCTATTATGTTTCTTAATTCCGCACTTGCACAGCATTTATTTTTCCGTGGTTTCATTAACTTGCCATGGTTCTTGCTATATGGCGTGTGTGGGCACATATTTAACGACGCACAGGCTTGGAATATACTTAACATTTTCGCATGGTTTTTATTCTTATAGAAGGCATAAGTTATTGTCCGAGTTTGGGTAATCACATCCCTGAAACATATTTTTCTGCGACGTATATATTCGAAACGAAGCCGCATTCGTTGTCCACGCTGCAAAATGAAGCCAACCTGTCATTGTTCCAGTATCAGGGCTAAACGAGGCGACAGTAGAATTCAATTGTGCCTGATGTTTTGGAGGTGACATGGGTGATATGTTGCTGCCGTCGCCGACGCCCGGAAAAGCGGCGACGAAGCGCGCAGAACCGCGTCCCCCGGTAGCTCTTGCAGGCGATCGCGCACTCTACGAAGACGCAGCTGCTTTTTAAGTGACCTAAACGTACTCTTTGCCTATAGACGTCACCATAACAAGTTTTTTTATGGCGCGGAAAAGCAAAAAGAAGCGAAACAGAACCAAAACACTGCACGAGCCCCTATCAGCCCCGCAGCGCAAATCCCGTCAACGCCGCGGAGAAGAGGCGGCAGGCGGCGCAGCGATCGCGAAGCTCGAGGCGTATAGTGAACATTCAGAATCCCGTCGAAAGAAAACAAATAATTCTTTACGCCGTTTTCTCGGAAAGATGTATTCTCGTGGCCAGTTGGAGATTGACTTAAATATTGCAAAAAAAGGAAGAAATGACACAAAAAGTCCCAATTTCCACCAAGTGTCTTATTGCAGCAGTTGCCCCCACTCTTAGTTCCCCGATCCGAGTGGTGGTTCCCTTCCGTGAGACGCTAAGCGGAGCAGCCTACCAGCATAATACCGGCCAAACCGCGCTGAGAAAACTGTATTAGCGTCCGAAAATAACCTCGTCCGTGGCGAGTCGCAATCTAGCATTCCTCGCTCTTCCGGGGAGGAACAGAAGCGACTTATTCCTGAGAACCCAGCCGCTGCTCCTCCGTCGTCCTCCGCCGCCTACTGTCGCCCTCTTTGTACGCGCGAAGGCCCACCTTAGACACACCGAGCGAGAAATTGAAGACGAAGGAGGCACTCGGTTAGGACCCTCCCTCCTGCCCGGTACCCCGCTGGAAATAGGAACTCCACACACACACACACGCACATGCAACGGGGTGGCGGATTTGTCAGGACCGCTACACGGCCGACTCGTCACACCGACTACCATGAGTTTCCGTTCTCTCTACTCTGATTATACGCCCGGCACATCTCTTGGGCGACGTGTAATAGCGCGCGAAAGCGTGTTTCCAGCCCGGGCCCCTGCCAGGTCCTCCGGGGGTCCTCACCGACGGTCATCCATCTGCAGCGCGAACGCCACTTCCACCCCCCTCTCCTGCGGGTGGCTCTCCTGCGAGTTTTCAAAATCCACCCCACCAGATTGGTCACGGAGAGAGCGCGGGCGTCGCGTTCGAGGGTGTTCGTGGAGAGAAAGCGATACGCATCTGCTCTGGAGAGCACACAGCGACGACCAGAAAAGAGGTTTACTGTGCGCGTCGGAAGGGGACGCCAGGAAAGAAAATCTTGAAAAGAAGTGGCAAACGAAGTTCGGGAAAAAGGGCTGGGGGAGGCAGAGAGCTTGCTGGGCGGGTATGCAAAACCTAATAGCAAGAAGGTCAGGAAGCCCTCCGATTGGATGAAAAAGAAAATCGAAGCAAACAGAAAGCAGCGTGCGTCAAGGCGGTTTTGGGAGCGCCTCCACTTGACAGACCCCTCTGACGCGCGACCACACGGAGCGCTCATTTGCGTCGCAGGGACTCGCTTCGTGTTTGCCACCGCTTCTTCATCCGCGTTAAACTTTGCGCCTTCCCTGATTTACTTCGTCGTTTTATTTTCTGTCTCTGAGGTCCGGAACGCACACGCACACACGTGGTCGAGGATCTTCGCAAAGCCGGGGCGACACACCAGGCGGTCCGAAAATAACTGGCCCTGTCGAACGCTCGAGAGTGCTCTTTTTTTCTTCTTTTTCTTTCCTTTCACGACCATCCGACACTGCAGCCCGCATAGCTCTGGCCGCATCGACGAGTCAGTGCGCCAGGAGAGACAAGGTTCTCCGATGCTTCTGTTTGCTGGCTTTGCTGTGTTGGAGATTATTGACGAGGCCTAACATGGCACGCCTGATCGTGGTGGGTTCGTATATTCGGCGATGGACAGGACCCCACGAGACCCAAGGAGGCAGCGTTTGATGACTCGTGCCGATCGTTGAAGCGCTCGCGGACCACCTGGGGTGTTGTATGGCGCAGGAAGGGAGAAGTTTGACCGTAGGAATCCGCCTTTGGAGTATATTGTTCCTTTCATATATTGCTCTAAACTTTACTAGTCGCATCTGCATCAACGCGGCTTTGAAGCAATAGTTACCCACTGGATTTCGAAAATTCTACCGTCATTCTAATTCACGAAGGTGGGTGGGGAGGGGATCTTGCTACTTTTACAAGACATGGTTAGCCTTGTAAGTACACCCTACATTGCTAACACCCGAAGAAACAGGCTGAATTTACGAAATGCTTTTTAGCAGTCGATGTCAGTCATTCTATCAACCCCAACGCTTTCCCTTTGATTAAAGAGCTTTCTCTTTTTTTTCTTAAGATGGACATATAGATACCTGCGGAGTATGATAAACTTTTCGCATAACACTTATATATTACGAAGGAGCTTTTGACAGAGTAGATACCGCTGCAATGATTGGAGCATCGATGTAACAGTGAGTATATGACACATACATAACGCTTTTTGTGTGTATGGGCTCGATAACACTTTTTCGTGGGAGTGGGAAATTCCATATTTAAAAGAGCATCAGACAAATTGACACCGTCTTATTGAAATTCTTTACAGCGTGTGTAAACGAGGTATTTAGGCAGCTTTGACGCAAGAAGTAGGGGGTACAAGTACAAAGCACAAATTTCCGAATGTTGTTGTTTTCAGAAATAAGGCTGAAATGCATCAACGGAAGAGTCATAAAAAATACTGCCGGTTGGCACCAAAATCCAGCCAGAAAAGTTGCGGTACTCACTTTAACAAGACAACACTTCAGACGCATGTGGACAAGGCCCTACCATTTTTTCTCACCAAGGCCTATCTATACCCAGCATGGATGCAATAATCATTACTAAGGTGTACGCGCTGCACACGTAAGCGATCACGACCTCGTCCTTTGGAGACGCGTATACGCGCATTAGGACAATCAACATGCCCCTATTTGTTCGGCTACAGCTGTTAGTTTCCCTTTGCGATTATAAACCTTGCCGCTCAAAGCAGGAAAAACATGCCAAGAAAATGCAGTTTCTATTGTGAGCCAATAATGGATAACCGGGAGTTATTTCTTAATGATATCCATAGAATTCTTAAGGTGATATGGCAGATTGTTTTGCGCATTTTGCGGTCCTTTACACAAGCAAAAATGTTTCCACAGTTTTGACCCTACGGGCTTCTGACAGTACGACATGCAGTAGGACGACATAAAGAGGGCAAAAAAGAAGTCTGACGAATAGAACGAGAAATTTTACTAAAAATACAAAATGATTCTTGCGGTACGGATACAAAAACAGTTATTGGTATGAACACAATGGCACTGCAATTAAATAGGCATCATATTCTTTGTAATATTTTTGCTACGCGTAGATTGCACTGTGAAGTAACAGAAGTGCAGTAATAGAGGCGAGCTATAGGGGAGGAAAGAGATAGAAAGGAAGGCAAAAAGAGGATAATGTTACAAGGACAGATAGCGGGAATACCGCTAGTGGTTAATTAAGTTTTGTACCATATGAAATATAACAGGGTGCATGCAGACCGTACGAAAATGAAAGAAAATTCCTTGTTACCTGATGCCAAATGGTATCTCACTGTTACACGTACAATTTGTAAGCTCTACAAACAGATCAACTGCGAAAGTGCAACCGGAAACGTACAGTGTCAAAATTTTGTGGGACACGGCGAGCGTGACCGGAGCAGGCGCGCGGCATGTACGGCTAAAGAGAGCGAGGGACACTTTTGCTCTTGCTTTTGTAGTGTGTCCGGCGCGACAAGTGCTGCGCTAAGTGCCTGCGCTGAAGCGGAGAGCGCCTGCTCTGAGCTGAGAAACCGGCCCCGCTGCACTTGTCGCGCCAGCCATACAACGAAAGGAAGCGTGAAAGTTCCCCTCACTCTCTTTAGCTGAGCAACCAGCCGGCAGCGGCAATCGCAGCGCCCCTGCTCGACCACGCGCCTGCTCTGGCCACGGTCACCGTGGCCCACAAAATTTTGACAAAGACTGTACGCTGACGCGCACGTCTCGTTGCAACGTGACGACTATGTACTCCAGGAACCGGCGCTACTGCCACAGCTCGGTGTGGCCAGCAGAGTCGCCGTTAGGCATATTGGGCTGCCAGTAAAGTCAAATGCGGTTCGTGACGACAGCTTCATACCAGTGCAGCATACGGGTAACAACAAAACGAGCTTGTCAGTGAAGAAATGGACACTTGAGGAATAGGTTGTATTCACTATTGGGTACAACTTAAGAACGGCGACCAAAGTCGCCGGTGTGCGTTATCACCGCATCCGGATGTTACTCCGCGCGGAGCAAGTAGTGCACTGCTGAGAATACTTTGAACATGGCACGAGCCGTTTTCCTGATTTTTTGGAATTAATATGCTTATAAACTGCTGCAGCGACGACAAACCAACTACGTGAGAAAAGAAAGATGATATCAGGCATACATAGCAATCTCCTTTCAAAACGCGCGCGCCGTTAACATCCGAGTGTGTCACTTAGGCGACGTGATACCGTACATGAGCTATTCGCGTTATAACTTGTTCCCGAGTATAGCGTTGCACGCATGCGGGCAACCATGTGTGTGCACCGGCAAGCCGCTGGGTTGACTTTGTTGACGGCTGTTTCGCCGACTGTGTATTCTTTGAGTTCTAAGGGGAGCACAAGTTTGCTCCGACAAACTTGCTTTTCCTTCAAGACAGCCGTGTTGCCTTTGGATACGTGACAATTTATCTGTTGACGCCACGGCCGAGAATCGGTCAAAAACCGGGCAGACGACGCACGCCGGTGTTTTTTTTCCTCGAGAGGATGAGGGTTCAATGCGCATGCGCAGGCACAGCACGCAGAGACACGGTGGTTGTCAGTGTTGCCAAGAGAAGAAAAAGCCCGCTGAACTTTTCGGTGAATACTGTATACAGAAAGTCTGTAAAGCACAGTAGAGGGGTCATGAAGACCATATTCAACTTACTTTTGTTCAAACCAGCCTTCGGTAATTCGCTCAGCTTCATTCTAGCCACAAAGATGGTTTCGTGACAAAAAAAAAAAACTCAAGGAATATTGAAAAACCTTCCCCATTCAGCAATAAAGTGGTGTTATATGCGAAGGAGTAAGGTATTGTCAGCCAGCGCTGAAAACGCAGTTATCAGAGGGTAAACTGGACCTTCGCTTTCAAGTGTGGCGGTCAAACAGAACTAAAGGCGCCACTACAATTGCGCAATCAACTTTCTCAGGGCGTCTTAGATCGGCGGCCACCAATCCCACACGCAACATTACATGGCGTAATGCGGAAATCGCCGCAAAGGGGCTGGGGTGTCATTACTGCATGATAGGTTCACTTTAAGATATAGATTACAAGTTTTAAGCTTTTCATAAAATTCATATAATTGTTTTCGAGGCAATGAGCATTTCAAACGAATTAAACCTGTGCTTTGTGTTCACGGCCCTTTTACTGTATGGCCCCGCCGAGAGAGGTACAATTTACATTTACATTCTAAACAGTAATTATGCATTGCCTTCAGCAGGCGTATCTGTCATTCTTCGTATACAATGCATTGTTGTTCAAAGCCCGTTGTGGCCTTCAGCAATTGTACACAGCCTATTTTACGGAAGAAACTGGCCCATCTAGGGCCTAGAGCACCGAAGCCTTGCATCCTCATTTCCTTCCTCTCTGTTGTTTTCTTGTCACTGTTCATGTCTTTCAAAAGAAACACAAATTTTGTTTCGCACCGTCACCATTGTAGCAGGCCTAATGAAATTGCAATATTTATCACAGTTCCAGTACCAATACCTATATTACTATTTTAAACTTCTTGGAATTCTTTGGCTGAGCAGCCCTTGCTCCATGAACCAACATATCATCATTACGTTTGTTTATTGTACTTTCACTTGCACCAGTATTCATGCCAACAGAGTCGACTTCACTACTGTGCGCGCATCCAACTCGAAAGTAACTTCACGAGAAGCAGCATAAAAAGCGTGATATCAAAGTGTGGATGTCCTATATTATTTTTTCTTTCAGTACAGAACGACATCATCTCTCAAATAAGCCTACCAGACCGTTATGAACATTTTCATGAATCTCTAAAACATTTCCTATTGGTGCACAACCGTTTTTTTAAGCCCGTGGGTCATGAATTTGAAAGTCCCATATAAATGTACCGGATGAGGTGAGTCCTCTTTACTTACTACCCGCCGCGGTGGCTCAGGGGCTAAGGCGTTGTGTTGCTGAGCACGAGGACGCGGGTTCGAATCTCGGCCGCGTCGGCCGCTTTTCTGATGGAGGCGCAAAGCAAAAACGCCCGTTTGCACGATATTTCTCCGCACGTTAAACATCCCCAGGTTGTTCAAATTAATCCGGAGCCCTCCACTACGGCGCGCCTCATCGTCTGCGTTGCGTCGGCGTGCTAAATATACATGCACCGTTATATTTCATAGATCCCAACTGCAAATTTAAAATGCCACCAGGACTCCCCAAGCGGGTACAAGCAATTCTACATCGCATGCGGTTGAATGTCGCATACACGCGCAACTTCCTGTTCAAGATAAAACAGGTTACGTCGCCACTCTGCCCACACTGTGATGTGCGAGAAACCCTGCAGCACCTGCTCTGTGAATGTGCTCGATTCAGTGCTCAAAGAGTATCCCTCGCAGTGACTTTGGGACTGCCGCTTTCCGTGGACATGCAGCTAAAGGACGTTTTAGGACCATGGGCTTGTCCCAAACGTGCTTTAAGGGCTACCAAAGCTCTGATAGAGTACCTGCAACACACAGGTCTAGACCAGTCGCTGTAAATAACTCGCCGTATCTGTACGCATCAACTTCTTGAACATCATCGCCATCATCTTCATCCCGTCATCAACTGGCGTAGCAAGTTAGGCATTTTAGCCCAGCTAACATCGCTAGACTTCATTAAAGATCGCTCTCTCTCTCTCTAAATATACAATCAACAAAGTCCCCTTTGCGTCGCAGTTCATATTGTCCTCACGTATAAACAGAAACCAGCATCCAGAAAGCTGCTACGCCGGGCACCCTGATGGGACGATTGTCCTCACTGAAGGAGGCAACCAGCATCAACTCACAATGAATTGTTGGACAGTCGGGCGAGTTGGTGGGTATTCATGTTGAATTGTACCAGCGCAAAAACGGCGAAGGACGCAGGAGAACGCACAAGACGGCGCTGACTAGAAACTAGTATTTCAGTCAAAAGTAGCACGAATATACAGCTTACACGTACAATCTGGTGAGGTGGAAACACAAACAAAATTTTAAACCAGATAAAACCAGAACAAAGGCCTGAGAACCGCTCGCATGGCTAGGTCGAACCCAAAAGTGCCTTTTCTTCCTCGTACACTGTCACAGAAGGCTGGCTTACAGACTTGTCTGTTTTCTTGTTTGTATGATAAGCTCCTAACACTCCTCGTGTCACCTGGTCCTTGCGAGTGAACAAAACGTCGCATTCCCCAAAACATGGAGAGTTTAATTAATGGTGAACCTTGTGCATTCGTCTGCGTCCCTCTCCCTTTTTAACCTGTTACACTCCAACAACACAACGCATGTTGCACGAAAGGATTTGAGAAACCTGTGAACATAATGGTACAATTTGACAGCATAAAGCATTTATGTAGCAGACAATGAACGTGCATCGGCAAGGGCTTCCGGCCGAGCGTGGCATATACCAGGAAGTCCCTCGAAGTCTCCCTAACAAGCACAAGGCGACTTAGGGTTACAGCGTTTTAATAAAAGCCTTGTCTCTCCTGCCACATAGTCATCTCGGTGTTTTCAAATACCCATACTACATGGTTGTGAAGATGCCACCTCTGCTTTGACTATCTCGTTCAAATCACGCGATAGCGTGGATGGGGCAGTTGACGAGAAGAGCTAGCGCGTCGAGTACGAAGGCCACAAACTGACATGACCAGGGGTGCCACAACCGCCAGCTTTTCAACGCAAGTGCGTCGTACTGTGATCTTTCGCCCTCATTTCGCGTATTTTTTGTTCCTTACTTAATTCCTCCACCCTTCTCCAAAAGATTCTTATCCCATTGGTTGTCCATATTCCCCTCTTCTTTCATTCAATCCATCTTTCTTCCTTTCTTTCCGCCTTATTTCTCTTGTTCCTTTTCGTTTCTTCCGCTACTTGTTCCCGCAAGCTCACCTCATAAAAGCCGCCCTTGACAAAGTTCGGCTAAAAAAGGAAGCGATTCCTTCCGCGCAAGGTCCCAGGTCCCGTGCCCAAAACACTTTAAGGGTTGCCTATACAAAAGCTTCCCCGGCCGCTCCTTGATACACTGCCTTTGTAACGGTGGCCACTTCCTCGCGACGACGTTCTTAGGGCAAGAGCGTTGCGTGCGTGTTCGTATAAACTTCGCATCCCCACAGAGACCTGGCAGCGTTGCCCGTCGATTGACCCTTTTTCTGGATCCCCATAGGGCACATTGCGACACTGTCGCGGTAATGCATGACACCCATTTTCTTTGTGTTTTTTTTTTGTGCGTTATGACTGTTTATTAATAAGATAGACTCCCATGAATAAAGCCGGTTTCCACGAAGGCTTTCACAACGCTAGAAGAGGGAGAGGGCAGGCAGACAACGTGCGGGTGCAGCGGAGAGCACGAGCGAGGCGTTTAAAGTTTGCCGCAGTGTGAGAAGAGCTCGTGGTGTACACAGGCGATCCGGCGGCACCTTTGAAAAAGGAGAAAGACCAACAAGTTCGTTCCGTGCGCGTTCGTGCACGACGTTTCCAACTACTGTTGCTTGCCAACCTCCCATGCTGCAACCCTCCTCCTCTGGTTCACGGCGCATTGTTGGCACCGCCCAAAAGTAGCACCGACTTCAAGCCGCGCACAACGACCTGCGCACGCATCGCCTTTGAAGAGGGAACGGCGAGCAGGTCACACACGTGTTTGCGGCGTTTTCTAATGCGCGACGCGTTCGGGGAAAGCCACACCCAGTAATAGCACTGATGACGATGTGCCCTTCTGTTTTGGGTCTCGAATCAACTGTGAAGGCCCGTAGACAACCTGCCGCTTTAAGTTGTTTTTGCGCTTTACCAGAGGCCACCTTGTCGTGAGGGGAGTATGCGCGTGTCTTTGTGTAAGGAATTCCCCGCACAACCTGCAAACCATAACACCGGCACGGGCACTTTTCATGTAATATGATGTCTGTCTAGGCCATAGATGAAATTCAGATCGTCATCATCATCATCATTATTATCTCCCGCTGCTCTCAAATCAGAGAATGATGCGGTTTTCACGTCATCCAGGAGCAGAGGTATGATCCGCCATTCACTAGTGTACCTATCATCATCATTATCACTATCATCATCGTCAACTTACCTTGCTTGATTGTAGAGTTTAATGCGCCGACGCAACGCAGGCGATGAGGCACGCCGCAGTGGAGGGCTCCGGATTAATTAGGACCGCCTGGGGATCTTAAACGTGCGCCGAAATCTCGTACACACGGGCGTTTTTGCTCGATTCGAGATCGTCAGCTTACCTATGTTTATGGTACGATGCAATCCTGTCCTATGTAACTCCAACCGCAACTGTCCTGCGAAGCCCGAGTCCATTCGTAGCTCAAAAATTTTTCCTATTTCTTCCCTCCACCATTATGGTCTTCCTAGTTCAGTATCTCGATTGCCGCTGCGTTGCTATGCTGTCCAAAGATCGTCAGTTTTTCCCATGCCCGGCGTAAGTCCATTTCCTTCTCTTAATTTGAGCAATAGTATCTTCCACGCGAGTTTGCTTCCTGATTCAGGACTCTTGCTTCTTATCCCCAGGCGTCACTTTTATCACTCTTCTTTGCCTTGAAATGCGTTTTTAGCGACGTCAACATTCGCGCTAAGGGAAAGCATAATCAAATCGGCAGCGCAATTCAGGAACGAGCCCCAGCCGTTCGCAAGAGAGTTGACAGTGGCAGTTTAAAAAATGTGATAAAATTTTACAATTCCTTCCTAGAGAAAGTTAACAGAAACGCGAATACTAAATGTTCGTCCAAACTTCGCTGAAATATGACTTAACAAAACTTGTTGAGCTAGTTGGTTCATACTTATTGGAAAGACTAAAAGGGGGCGCTAAGCAGACGAAGACGAAGTAAGACACAAACACCCCATAGAGGCGCCATCCAATTGTTTATTCATGAAAAACACGCTTACTTATATACAGGCCAATTGTACACAATCGAGATTACTGCCATGAAAGAACATTTGCTGACGGCTATCATATAAAATAGTAACATCATGACGACACAACACACGCACTACTGATACAGCATACGCATAATCATGACGACTAACACTCATTCTACTCTGGGTGCTTATAAGCTGTCTTTAATAAAAGACAGCTCTTTATCACTAAGTGATAGTGACGGCGTGCTGAACAAGACGGGAACAAGACGGAAAAAGCAGGGAACAAGACAGAAAGGGAGATTATCGAGGCTTACTTCATCAAAAAAGAGGGGTATGACTGCGTCAGCCCGCCGTCACTATCACTTAGTGATAAAGAGCTGTCTTTTATTAAAGACAGCTTATAAGCACCCAGAGTAGAATGAGTGTTAGTCGTCATGATCATGCGTATGCTGTATCAGTAGTGCGTGTGTTGTGTCGTCTTGATGTTACTATTTTATATGATAGCCGTCAACAAATGTTCTTTCATGGCAGTAATCTCGATTGTGTACTCTTGGCCTGTATATAAGTAAGCATGTTTTTCATGCATAAACAGCTGGATGGCGCCTGTATGTGGTGCTTGTGTCTTCGTCTTCGTCTGCTTAGCGCCCCCTTTTAGTCTTCGCTGAAAGTGCGTCCAATCGGTCCTCAACCTTCAAAGACCCAAATTGCAAACGCACAACGAACCCATGCCAGGATTTTTTGCACACTACGTAAATGCATCTGCGAACGATCTGTGTAATAAGGGTATACCAATGCACTCCTTCTTCATGATCGATGCGTGTAATAACTTATCTAGAACCGTTCCTTTTTCGCGATTTTCAAGTATCCGTCTGGCACAATGGAATCCCTGTTTCCCGCACGCGCAAAGTACCCAAAAATCCTATGCAGACTTTTCGGTCGACCAACCGGTCTATGCGGAAATGGCAAAGCTGATTTTTTACTAGGCAACGCAAAGGAGTGTGTACTCACTCAACTTTTAAATTATAAGCTTTCTTAGTGGGACAGGTGGCGTTCCCTAAATAAAACTACTGCATGACTTGAGTCAATATCCTATCGCTGGCATGCGTGTCATTCGTTCGTAATTTTCATTGTATCATCTTCCTACGGGGCGCTATCTCGCATATGTAGTTTACGTGTTTTCTTCAATACAGTTCAGTCGTTACTTCAACGCCTGTGCTCTCACCGTTTCAACAATGTGCTGGGCAAGAAGGAGCAATTCGGGCTTTAAAAGGGCCATGCAGACAAAATACAAGTTGGTTTTATTCGAAAGATTTGGTGTCTTATAGTGCCCTCATTGGTTGTCCGGCAGCAAACGATGCTTTATTCACTGAGAAATTAAACATTTTAAACCAAAATTTCAATTCTCCCGCTAAATCGTGTGTTTCGTGACGTCGAGAGGGACGTATCCAGAGTAGGGCCTCAAAACTTAAGATAGTCTGCTGACCAGGGCATGCTACCATCTCACAGACGGCCCTTTGGTTATATAATTTATTACCCACTTTTACAGGTGACGCCGCAATATCGTTGGAGTGCCGGTGTTCGGACTTTGCTTTTGGCCGGACTTCTACATGGTGGTGAAGGGATAATTAAAACACTTCTAAAAAAAATTTCCTGAGCGAGCCGCCGCTTTTTTCGCCCTCAAACTTCATACGAAGTTCACATTTTGCGGTCTATTTCGTTTGACGCCCGGGAAAAACGTCGATATTTACCTGTTTTTTCTGAAAATAAATAAAGGCTATTTTCGCCTATGAGGAAATGGCGGCCGATTGGACGCGCGAGGCAGCGCAAGCAGATGATGATTGCTATTAGTCTCTCCTTTGTAGCCGGGTGACGACCTGTCATCTTACCAAAAAAACTAATTTTTATATGTTTTATACTTTCGTTTGATACTAACGCTGCTTAGGGTAGACAAAAAAACTTTTTACGCACAAAATACTTATTTTTTCTGTTACAGGTGGTAGCTGTCCTAGGCGATATTTCCCTCTCTGCTTTTCGTCCACCAGCACTCTAATTTTTTTTTCGTCGCCTCGACAGCCTTGTAGTTCACTCCCTCTGTGCTACCCTTGAATCATGGGGCTTCTGGAAGCCGAATATTTCCCTCATGTAGATCTTGGAAAAACGGGGCCACCTGGGGTATGCAGAGCGAAACGCACGTTTGGGATTCACGGTAGGAAGGAGCCACATGGTTTAGCAGTCGATCAGAAAGTAACTTTCGTCCCTATTGTACAATGATCACAAATAATTGCATAACAGCTGATACCAATCATAATAAAATATACTCACGGTTTGTCGTTGCCAATAAGCATTGGATTTGTTTCCTCACCTTCTTTCACATCGCCAAAAAAAATGTGCAGATCAGCGTGTCAGTTATAAGTTTTCAGTTACGCCGGTCTTGCTACGTTAAGAATTAGAGAAAGGACATTGGGGGGCCAACAAGTTCAGATGCTTTCGCTGCGCAGCATTGTTGGCCCTAACAAGAACCTTTTTTTCCGGCAATTCACGCCCTCGTCCTAGTTAAAAAATGGAATGTTATCATTTCAGCCGTTCACGCCGTCGTCAAAGTAAACAAGAAGAAAAAGAAAAAAAACGAAGTTCTAGAATCCTCATTTTTCGACGTGACCGCCGTAAGCGTCGATGCACTTCTGCAGCCTATTCCCATAGGCGTTAAAGACTGCTTCCCTCATCTTTTCGTCAATGGCGGTGAAGGCGGCCTTGTTGCATCTTGTGAGGATCGCGAGATTTGCCACTGGGCCGCTGCGGTACACCAGGGATTTCACGTAACCCCACACAAAAAAGTCGCAGGGTGTGAGCTCTGGAGAGGCCGAACTTCGCCCCATGCAGCGGTTAGGGGAGAGAGAGAGAGAGAGAGAGAGAGAGAGAGAGAGAGAGAGAGAGAGAGAGAGAGAGAGAGAGAGAGAGAGAGAGAGAGAGAGAGCTCTTTAATGTGGGCTGGAGAGGTCAGCTCTGCTAGCGGCAGTGCTTGCTACGCCAGATGGGGATGATTACAATGCAGTGAAGTGAATGTGAGAAATCGGGAAAGCAGCAATAGAGAGAAAACAAAAGTTAAATAAAAATGGCACGCAATGTAGTGCAAGGAAAAAACTCGAAATAAAGTTAAGCAAAAGACAAGAAAAATTGAGCGAATGGAGCCCAGGAACGCAGAGCGCCTAACAAGGAAAAGGAATCAAAGCGTACACAACGACGCAAACGCGTACATACGTAGCCATGCACACAATGGAAAAATTATTACAAAGTTTTGTCCAGTCCTGAATCTCGCAGAAAACGCAGAAGAATCTTCGTCCCTAAATATGAGTCATTGTTGTTGTCCCAGGGTCCAAGAAAGTGACACAACTGAAGGCTTGCTCCGCGTCGAACACGAGACAGGCAGCTCGCCGCTGTAACTCGCGCAGCGGAAAATCGCGGGCATATGCACAACAAGTGCTCGGTAGTCTCGCGCACAGCGCACCTGGGGCACAGTGGTGAATCCTCCCACCCTATTCTGAACTTGAAGCTTCGGGTGTAAGCCACGTTGAGACGCAAACGATGCAGTACACCTTCAGACGCTTTGCTTAGGTCGGGTGGAACACGGAATTTACAGAAAGGGTCAATTCCATGTAGAGGTGGATATCCGCTGCGAGGGCGCTGCCACTTCAACATTTGCTCTCTCCAACCAGTTCGATAGATAAGGGCACAACCATCCTCTCGAGAGAAAGGAAGCTGTGTCGTGTTACGCAGAGAGTGGCCAGCGCTGGCGGCTGCATCAGATATTATATTTCCTTCTATTCCCGAATGACCAGGAAGCCATTGAAGCACAATGTAGTGGCCCGCGCGCACTACCGCTGTGTGGATTTAAGCTGGCGTCAAGCCAACGGCGGACTTTACTGGCGAAGTGGGTGGGTGCTCCATCCTGTTACAAAACGCAAACCTCTTTCTGCATACCGCCTTGCACCAGTTCGGGCAAAAAGTCTTCGAGGAGGTTCAGGTACAATTGGGCTGTGGCAGTGCAGTCGAAAAAAACGCTCCTATCACCCCCTCTCGCCAGATTCCGCCACAGACGATGACGCCGAGCGAATTTGCTGCTCTTGTGGTCACAAAATTCGGATTTGTTTTTTACCAAAAACGCGCACATTGACGGATCACATGCCCATTCAAATGAAAGGCTGCCTCATCGCTGAATACAAGAAACGACAGGTGCCCAGGGTCTCCCGCGATTCGCCTGAGCTCGAAGCGACAAAAGCTCAAACAACACCCCTTGTTAGTTGTAAGGCCTGAAGCCTTTTGCCTTCAAGGCACGACGGACGGTTGACGCCGGCGTCCCTAACATGAGCCCCGCAGGCGTGCATGATAAGCGCGGGTTGGCTTTGGAAGCTCGTACTACGGCCTCGCCAATAACCGAACGCCGGCACCCTTTTTCTTTCTGCACTTTTTGCTGTGTGTACACCTTCGCTTCAAATGCGTCCCTCCACCGAAGCACAGAAGGGTAGCTCGGGGGTCGCTTGCTGAATATTTTTTTGAAGAGGGTGCGCACCGAATGATAGGACTTCGTCCTTACCAAGCAACACACCGCAGCTGCCTTTTCTTCCACAGAAAAAGGTCTCATCTCAACGGTTCGAAATGACAGACAGAAAGACAGACAGACAGACAGACAGACAGACAGACAGACAGACAGACAGACAGACAGACAGACAGACAGACAGACAGACACACACACACACACACACACACACACGCACGCACGCACGCACGCACACGCACACACACACATACAAAACTTCACAAATAAAACAAAAACAAGCAAACAAGGACAAACAAAGAATAGTGGGGCTTATTTCGCAGAGCCGGATAACCTTGCAAAGCTACCACACGATAAGAAAATGTGAAAGTAGGTGAAGAAACAAATCCAACGTTTATTGGCAACGATGAACCGTGAGAATATTTTATTATGATTGGTATCACCTCTAATGCAAGTATTTGTCATCATCTTAAACTAGGGACGAAGGTTATCTCTGATCGTCTGCTACACCAATTGGCTACTTCCTACCATGAATCCCAAACGTGTGTTACGCTCTGCATACTCCAGGTGGCGCCGTCGTTCCAAGATCTGCTTGCGCTAGCTCGCACGTCCAAGTGGGCCGCCATTTTCCACTAGGCGAAAATCGTTTTTATTTTTATTTTTTCACAATAAGCAGTTACGTACCGTCGTTTTGCCCGGTGTCAAAGAAAATAGACCACAAAATGCGACCTTCGTGGGAAGTTTGAGCGCGAACAGAGCGGTAGTTCGCTCAGGAAAAGTGTTCCAAGTGTTCAGAAAGTGTTCCAATTATCGTCGCACCACCCTGTACACCTACTTTATTTTTGTGAGGGTTGATACTAATCGTTTCCTAAATCATAAGCTATGACTCGACAAACATGGTCACGTGGCCATGCCGCTTACTTTCCGTTGGTCAGTGTTGTGTCAGACAAATCCAACGCGTCCGACGGCCGTGTAATGCACCATCCGGCGAATTGCTGCACTAACTGCTTCTTTGCTTACGTATTCGTTCGCAACTTCAATTGTTCACCCCACCGTGCTTACGGCTATAAAAATATTGTGCCCTAAATTTAGGCGCAGATAGCGCGTTCTCTAAGGTTATAATCCCTGTTCAATATGCGTTGGATTTTCTAAGACAATCGAACAGCTGCTCATAATATATCATAGGTTCTGTGCAGGAAAGGGGATCGCACAGCCGTTCCGTTTTTTTTTTTTGTTTTTTTTCCTAATTATACTGCTCATTTTATTCTAACGAACCAATCGTTTTAATGAAAGAAACTGGCATTTTCTCTGCATGGCTCCTTTAATTAAGGAGCTGCGGATAAACCACCTTGCTGATGAGGTTCAACGTTATATCAGCCGCTAGGGTTAACGCAACATTCACGTGACTACACATATTCGGTTGTCCTGAAATTTTCCAGATGCAGCACGGTATCAAGATCGGGAACTCGTGCTATTGCACACAGTAGAAAGTCTTCCCACTCGCCCACCACGGTGAATAGAATGAAACACAGCGAACAGAGACCACGGAAGGGTTCCGCCGGACTTCACGGTCACCGCGTGAATGGACGCTCTCCCTCGCGATGAATGGACGCTCGATTTCTGTAAATGGTCGAGGGCAGCTGGTGCGATCGAAGCGCACGGTTCTGAGACACGCTGGCGGTGGGCCTGCGTTGTCCGCGCTGGAATTCCTGGCTCGGCGAGGGAGGGAGTCGGCCGGTGGGAAGCGAGGGGGACAGCCAGCCTGTGGGGCTTGTCGTCCACCGCACGCCGTATTGAGTATAGCGCGCGTGATGTTCGGACTGCGGGGGACTTCGGCTGTTCCCACAGGTGAAAAGAAGGTGTGAAGCGGAGCGAATCCCGATAAACTGAAAAGACGGCACACATAAACACACCCACAAAAAAAGAAGTTGAGAATAGCAGCATAGCCTGGGCGAAGCTTTTGGTGAGGTTAACACGGCGTTCCGCTTTTCCGCGTCCCCCCTCTTTCTCTTACTCTCTCTCTTGTCGGGTTGTTACAAGGGGGCTTTTGCGAAAAGCATGCGGCACGGTGGGGCGGTGGTCGTTAAAATTCCACGTCATGATTTATACCAGCGACAGACACAAAACACGGGAGAATGCCGGAGTCGGGGTGGGAGCAGCGGAGCGGCAGCGCTGTATGGAGGGCGCCTTGCCATCGGGCCCGGAGGGGCTTTTGTTTTCGCCTTTAATGGACAGAACCCCCGCCCTCTTTTCCGCCACCTCGTCTCACCTGCTTCAGCCCCCTTAGGTAATGTCGGCAGTTCATGGTACGAATTTGCCGACTCTTCGAGGCTGTTGCGGTACGGAACCCTGCAAGAACGACCGGTCTTCTTTTTTTTTCTGACTTTTTTCTCCTCTTTTCTCTATTGATTTCTCTCTCTCTCTCTCTCTCTTTATTTTTCTTTCTCTCTCTCTCTGTTTACCTGTCTTCCCCTCTCTCTTTCCCATTTTCTCTCTCGTCTTCTCTCTCTCTTTCTTTCTTTCTTTCTTCCCTTCCATCTCCCTGTCTTCCTTTCCTCCTGTCTTTCTTTCTTTCCTTCTTCCTTTCTTTCGTTCTTTCTTTCTTTTTTTTTCTTTCTTTATTTCTTTCTTTCTTTCCTTCTTTCTCACTATCTTTCTTTCTTCGTTTAGCAAGAGCACCTGCTGACTGCTACCACACGTGTTCCGAGCCTGCAAACATGAATAAGCCGGTAACATTAGTTCCTTCTCGCTGTTATCGCTGTTTTTTCCTCCATAAAGAAATGGTGCTCGTTAAGACTTCACTTTTTTTTTTTCGGTTAGTTACTATCTGTGATGAACACTGCACTGTTTTTTTCGCCATGGATGCTCCACGTATCCCACCCTCACAGCTTGTTCAGTTGGCAGGTCAGGCTCTGCGCAGACGGTGTGTGTGGCAGGCCTACGTGCGAATTCGACAGTTTTTAGCATGTGTTAAATTCTCTCTGAATTTTTTAAGAGTGGAACTGTTATAAGCTAGCTGTCCCGTGTTTTAGGGTCCGTAACGCAAGAAAAGCGGCTCGTTCTGCTCGCTTCGTCGTCTTCTCGTTACGATACCCATGGTTGTATCATTTCAGGATGCAGGCGTGAACATAATGCCTTATTTAAGGATGTTGAAAGTCGAAGGAGGAGGGGACACGGAATCAAAATGACGCCCAATATACAACAAGGGGCCTTATATAAAAAGTCACCATCGCCACCGGCAACAAAATTATCAGTGTTCAAAGTGTGAAACCCCGGGGAATTTCACCCTGCCACCGTTCTTGAAAAATACACGGAACTTTAAAAACATTAGTGCGTGAAATACCGGGCTAGCAGAAACTTGGGATCATTTTTCTTCATATTCAAATTGGCTTGGCTGTCTCAGTCTCTTGAAGATAGATTTTAATTTTAGCTGACAAGCAGTTACGAGGAAACGCTAGGTGGCAGGATTTACTGTGAATTTCAAGACTCAAATGCCATTTATCACCTTCTGCTTAGTCAGAAAATCCTGTTTCCAGAAGTTTCCAGAAATACACCAAACTTATCATTATCATGAGCCAAACCACGAGTACTTACAAAAATTTCTAGAAGACCACATTAAGTTGAGGCGCCCTATAGCAACACGGTTTGATCAACGTACGGCTGGGCGACTGCGGTGGTCCTCGAGGCCAACTTTCGGGGACATCCCGAAAGCTTCGAAAATCTGACACCACGTGGCGTTCTGAGGTGGAGACGTTTTCTTTTTTTTCTTTCCTTCTCCCCTACTCGGGAGGCCTGAAGCCGCTCTTACCAACGCGCCCCAAGGGTCCCCCTCTTTCCGGTGAAGCATACCGAATTATCAAAAGAAGCAAATAGGAGGGTCGGGACGTGCACAAAAGGCCGTGCTCCTTTGTGCTCTTGGGGTCTCCACCATTCCTAAACATACAAGAAAACACGGCTGGGCGCTCGCGGGCCGCGCACGAGTGGGTGTCTTCGGTCCCGTGAATGCGACTTCTTACCTCTAGAGATGTAGCCGTTTTATGCTCCTTGCGCTGTAAAATATGTCAGCAGTGTGCCTGCGAAGGGCTGCAGCTGTACATATGTGTTGGAAGCAAGCGCTAACAGCAATTAACTGCACTTCTCCATGCGTTTTAACGTTGTAAATATTCAGGGAGTGGTCTACAGTAAAATTATTATTCAAAGGCTTGTGTTTAGAATTGTGTTCAGTCATCGCTACTGAACATTTTAGGTGAGGCGTTGCTGACGGTTTTTTACTTCGCGGGCAACTTTAGCTGCCGAAAAGGTGCGATGTTTATAGCGTATATTATCTCGGGAAAAATTATGGTGTGACCTGGCAGATCTCTTATCACGGCGAGTTCATTTACTTGTCGTAATTAGGTGGGACACAGTGAAACAGTAAACGTTGAGGAATTCTCATCCCGTCTACGGGATGATAATGGTTACAGAAAATGGCTGTAACTCTTGTTGTGCTGAAGAGACCCCGAAGCATATTAATGAAGTCTGACTGCTCAGGAGGCTACATGTTCATGTATAGTTTTATCTTAGGCGATATCGCGCGCGGGTAATTACGAGTCACAGTTTTAACACAAAGAACATGAAGCCGCTGCCCCTAAGACATTCCATTAGCGTGCTGAAAACACTGTAAAACAGACAGCCTCATGTTTGTCTGCTTGAATAAAACTGCAGGCTTTTCAAATTTGATTACTATATTGAACAGAAGAATAGCTTAAATCGCAAACAACAATCGTGTCGTGTTCCTTGTGCTCGTTCGGACTACGTGCGGTCAATACGCTCGCAAACAAGATACAATCGACTCCCGACAATTAAAAGTCGCTAGTTAGAATTTTCGGTTAACTTGAAGCCAAAACCAATTTTGTCGGTAATTTGGGAAGTATTTTGAATAAAAACATACAGCTATCAGTCATTTCTCGAGGAAATTCAAATTTTTCGGCGTCAAAACACCACCGTGATGTGTTATGTCGGTGCCCTCGCAACTGAGGCCGCCCGCAGCCATGCAGTTCACTTGAAGCTCGCGCCAGCGTTCGCATGTCTACGTTCTTTGTAGTTTCCTGGCTGAAAACAACTCCGTGTAAGCATTTGGGTGGTGTAGGCTTCAGACTTCAACTTTAGCGATAAGCCTTCACACTCAGGACAAACCATGTCGTGCGCTTGTATTGGCAAGGAAAGTCGAGGTTGTGACCGAAATCAAGAAGGAAGACGTGTAGCGTAGTTATGGCATTGCTCTCATTGTGCTTTCTGTTTCATTGATTGATTGATTATGAGGTTAACGCTCCGACGCAACACAGCCGGGGAGGCGTGGTGCAGTGGAGGATTAATTTATACAACCTGGAAATCTTTAACGTGTGCCGAAATCGCGAATACATGGGCGTTTTCACTTCTCGCTTCCATCGGAAAAGCGGCCGCCGCGGCTGGTAATCGACCCCGCGTCCCTGGGCTCAGCAGCACAACGCCATAGCCACGGCGGGATTCTGTTTGTTTGAGAGTTTTGTTAGTTCGAAGCTTTGTACGGTCCACATGGAGTTCGTATTAGTAGGAGCCAACTGTATTGCGAAATTGCAATTCGAAGCGCTTTTGTAACTCATTTCGTAGAATCATTTTCATTAATATCTAACAGATTAGCTGTCTGATCAGCTGAGCAGGACAAATGGTCAGTTTTTAAGTGCGAATGCACTTCTTAAGCGAGCCTGAAGCGTCCGCCGCCGTCCGCATTCCGCCGCCGTCCGCATAGCAACAGCAGCGGGTGCGCGCGCTCTTCGTCTTCTTTGGCAACAAGGGGAGATGGGCGCGCGCTGCCTGGCCGCTGACATGGCACATACCCACGTGAAGGATTGGCCAGGAATCTCCTCGTCTTCCTTGGCAACGGGGGGAGATGGGCGCGCGCTGCCTGGCCGCTGACATGGCACATACCCACGTGGGGGATTGGCCAGGAATCGGGCGTGAGAAGGGCTAATGCACCCGCTTAAAGGAGTACTGACACGAAATTTCAAAGCTGAGATCCGCTCTAGCAATCAAGTACAACGACAACACAAATAGGTGTCTGTGCATGGCACATACCCACGTGGGGGATTGGCCACGAATCGGGCGTGAGAAGGGCTAATGCACCCGCTTAAAGGAGTACTGACACGAAATTTGAAAGCTGAGATCCGCTCTAGCAATCAAGTACAAGGACAACACAAATAGGCGTCTGTGAATAAATGCATCTTTCTTTCTTTGTAGTTGTGTGTGTGTGTGTGATCTCTCTTTCGCGAACATTACCGAACCGCCCAAATTCAACTCGTGCATTCGCACTTTCACATTCTTCCCCTCGGGGAAATGCGGGGAATTTTTTATACGAAGGTTCCGTATTTTGGTACCAACTGTGCGCATCGCTGTCGAAGTTGTTCATTTTTGCTTTCTGAGTTTATAAAGCGATGCTTCAGAAAGGTTCACATATTCCAGCAAATATTCAACAAATAAACACGTTTTTGGCAATGCTGCACAACCAACCCCTGGCCTAACTTATCGCAGGATTGCGAACAAGAGCATCTATAGGTTCGTATACTAAGTCCGAATCAAAAGGTCCGCGGGACGCGTCTTTGAGACCCCCGCCTCAGAGGAATAGATCAGGAGGCCGGCGGGCCGGGAACGGCTAGCGGGGCTCCGGCCGTGGTTGGGGTCAAGATGACGACGTAGGCCACGTCTGAAGCAGTATTGTACAGAACGGCGTTACTTGCAAGGCCGAACGTCTGTGCACCGAATGTCCGCACCGAAACGTCCTGCACCGAAATGTCCTACACCGAAATGTCTGGATCCCCGGCGGAGCTTACGCGGCGTTCGATGGAGAAATAGCGCAGCCACGGGAATGCTTTTCACCTTTCATCGTTTCTCTGGAATGGCCAGGATGCTCGTCTGGCCGATAGAATTGTTCCCTGCCGAGGAAAGGTTGTTGGAAAAAACTGTCTGGCGTGGGGTGCCGACGGGGGAGTTGCGCTCGCTGTGAGGTCATTCGAAGTGTCGATTGATTGATTATAGAATTTAACGCGCCGGCGCAACGCAGGCGATGAGGCGCGCCGTAGTGGAGGGCTCCGGATTAATTTTGACCGCCTGGGGATCTTTAACGTGCGCCGAAATCTCGTACACACGGGCGTTTTTGCTTTTCGCCTCCATCAGAAAAGCAGCCGCCGCGGCTGGTGATCGAACCCGCGACGTCGTGCTCAGCAGCGCAACTTCTTAGCCACTGAGCCACCGCGGCGGGTTCATCGGAAGTGTCACCGGCTATGAATAGGGCTGGGCGCGCCGCAGTGTCTCGGTATGCTGTACTGCTCAAAGTTAGAGTAGGCATGCAGTTCGTCACGGCGCGGTCTGGGGGTCGACGGGAATGGGTCGAAGGGAGTGCCAGGACCTTTTGTATTGCACGCGTAGTGTTGACAAAGGACAGGAATTTCGTCATTGTTGGGCATACTTTTGTCGCATGCTGTATGGACAATACCTGAGAGAGGCCGCTGGAACGTGGACGGCCAGCGTTCAGTGTTGCTTTAGTTGGTCGGTTTCAACCTGTGCTTATCCCTTATGCGTATTTCTAACCACAGCAACTGATTTGTGCGTCGAGTCAACATATTTGGCTATTTTCGGTTGTTTACTTTATCTACTACACTGATTGTGTTCGGTACACTTTGTAATTCTTGCGCGTAGATTTCATGTGTGACTACAGTGCTGACTTTTATTTTTTTATTTTCCTTGACTAAAACTTGTATTGTGAACCTTGCAGCCATTACTTGTTCTGTTATGTTTTGTTACTCGCAAATTTGTGCTGCATGATCTGCAAAGCTTACTCAATTACTCTTACAAAAAGCTTACTCAAAGCTTACCCCCTTACTCAATTCCCTGTGCAGGGCCTGTAAGGCATTTTAGATAACCTGCAATATTGTAATACCCATTCGTTAAACGCCTATGAATTGCTCCTTTCGACACAGTCCTTTATGCAAGAATTTTAATTATGTGCCTGCATGTAACTTTCTATCTGCACATCTCAACGCAGTAACCTTACTGCGCAATCGTAAAACCGAAGTTGAAAGTGCCATATGTGTTGCATCCATAATAGACGAGCACCAAAATCGCAGTTAGACATGTCTGGAGTTTTTCCGGTTCTCCCCGAAAAAATTTGGCTAGGGGCGTTTCTGTGGATCCATTTTACCTCAAGATAATCTGCTGCCGGCAAGGCTCCTATTCGTATAATATACGTAGTTTGGTGTGAGTTTTAAATTTCACACTTTATTTCGCCTCGGGGTTATCCGACACCACACTTTTATTTAAAAAATGAAATGTAACGTTAATGTTACGACACGTTCCAATGTTCGAAGTGGAGCTGGAACGCGTGCCTTTCGCAATAAAGGAACTTGTAACGGTAACTCGTTTCAAAATTGGGAAGGAACGAGGAACGAGCTTTCTTTCCTGTTTTAGAGTAACGTGTAAAACACTGGTCTGAAGTATATTTGCTGACTTTACTGCATGATCAATAAATATTTCTTCCAGTCGATATTGAAAAAAAAAACATAAAATGAATACAACATAATCGAGGAACAAGTCTCAATAAAGAATGACAGGAGAAATCGTTTCAAGGAAGTCGAAAGCATTTATATTAGGCTGTGTTTATATGCCGGCCGACAGTATTGTAAGCCCTCCACTGAAGCGCGCCCACCGGCGTTGTTTCGATGAAAAATGTCCCGCCTGGATGTAGTGCCTAGAATGCACTAGGCACTGTAGTCTGGCACTGCTTCGCCTTCCATTAACGCACCTAAGGTGAACGAATCTAACATAACCTCACGAACAGAAAAAAATTGAAGACACCGAAAACTAACCTGAGCTGCGAAAATTACAATAAAATATGAAGATGTAAAAAATAATAAGCAGAGAACCGACAAAGACTCCTGGGTTATAAGGTTAAATGTATCTTTTTTCTAGTACCGGTCCTCCAAGCAGCCGCCACGGCGAACTGAAATTAGTCGTAATAAGGTGCCTCGATGGAGCGGGCGCGCATCGAGGCACCCTAAGTCGTAAGGCACTTCCCCGCAAAGTCGGGCTTTCGCAGAACCTGTGCACAAGATATCTTCGGCCTGCAGTGCCTCCCGCACCCACGCGTCACCTGCGCTATTCACGTGAATGTAGCAGGCGCACGCTCGCGTGACCAATCTGCAGTGGCCGGAGCGCCCCTTTTTCTTCACTTTTTTTCTTTTTTCATTTTCGTTGCTCTCTCACTGGTAACCAAGTGATCGCAGGGTGGTCAGCCTCAAAAATTTTCGCCCCTTTCTTTTGAACGCCTTTTTTGTGTGCACGTACGGATTCGCTGGGAACTGTCCGAAAAGAGGAAACAAAAACGTGCAGCCCTAGGAAGCATAACCGCTCCCTAAGCAGCAAGCTGAGGGGCGCCTTTTTGTTTATTTCACCTGAGGCTACTGCCAAGAATGGCGTACCGGCAGTCCACGCATGCGCAGATCGCTACTGGTAAAAGGTCCATTAGCCAGTATTTAAGGTGTGGTAATGTATTTTTATGTAGTTTTCTCTAAATGAGCTTCACAAACATTCGGTTACCTGAAAAAAATGCAGAAAATCGTATGAAAAGATTTATGTAGGCTGGACTGTCACGCTAAAATGAATTTGCAAACACTGTTGTCGCTAGCTTTTTCACAGACAAGCCTATAAGATATTGTCGTGGCGGAAAAACGGTCCTTTTTGGAAACAGCTGTTCAAGCTCGTACGGGTTGTGTTCGCAAATACCACTCATTCCCGTATTAGGGCTTTCTGGTTGCACGCGTACTTCCATTTCATTTTAATTCTTCGCCCAAGCCTTCACCCATTCCCTCCCCACCCTCGTCTTTAGGTTTCAATCTCCCCCGGATTCCTTTTCCACTCATATTCTTTTCGGTTTCCCTTGAAAACCTTACAGGCCTCTGAAGCCTCACTGCATTGATGCAAGAAAAAGCTATACGGTCACCATGAGCTCACACAACCTCAATTACGCAACAAAAAACCACCCGAACTTGAAGCCGCTGAGGACACAATGTCCAGGTATCGTTGGCGCCTGTCCACCCATCGAGGAACAAGCTTGCTGGCTACACCTTTTCGCGTGTGGGGTCCTGCCGACTGCGCCTCCCCTCCAGGAATCGCTCTTTTTTCGCCTTCTGTCGCCCCACCGGAAATTACCTCTTCAAGTCGTGCATATCATAGACACCCCTGATAAACATCGCTTTCTTCCATTATAAAAAGGAAAAAAATTGAATAGGCTGGTTTGGCGAGAGCTGAGACAGTCGTCTTCATGAGAAAAACAAGTGACACACCCCTCTGTTTACCAAGGAGCTGGTAGATGAATAGGAGAAAGCCTGAAAATTACCAATAAATATAGTTATCAAATGAACTAGAAATGTGCTCGGAATTGCGATTTCATAATACCTTCTTATTGAATGTATTGACTGGGCTCACTCTAAGCGTGTGTGTAAGGAGTACAGGGTGTCTAGCGACCGGGAAAACCGGGAAAACCGGGAAAAGTCAGGGAATTTTGAGTCACCGGGAAAAGTCAGGGAGTTGTCAGGGAATTTTTCAATCAAGTACTACCCAGTCAGGGAAAACCACTTCGGGGCCTGCCCACACTGTTTTACAATAGGGGAAACCAGTGTTCGAGTCCCCCAAGAAGTTACCGAACGCCACAAGTTCGCGCGCGACGAAAGCGTGAACCGCATGAAACGTTTTCTCGTTCTGCAAGCGAAAACGCGCCGCGCACGCCTGAGGTGCGCTTACGCCGCCGCGGAAACCACCCGCACGGTGCGTGCCGAGCGGCAGGCGACGGCAACATGGCGGCAGCACCGGCCGCGGAGTAGTGCGGTAGCTTATTTAGTGACGCTAGGTAACATCAACGGCCGCGTTTGCCGCTCTTTAAAATGCTACTCAAGGCACAAACGCACTTGCTTGTGCAGGAAAGGAGCCACCGCAGGCACGAAATCGTCGACGCGGCCGTGAAAATACCGCGCACGAATCGCGTGCAGAAACTCGCCGTGCGGTTCACGCAGCTCGCAGCTGGCTTAAGTTGCTGGGTGCACGTACGGAGAGGGACGATGTGGATGGTGCCCAAATCGCACGCACAACGAGCTTTTTTTTTTTTTTTTCCAGCGAATTTTCAAAGGCAGCGCTTTTTGGGAGCTAACCTTGAAAGAACTTCTTTCTTATGGCAACAGGAGCCAGAATTACATAATCAGAAAGGATGACATGGCTGAGCATGAACCGCATGCGGCATTTTCTGCTCGCGAAAACGCGCCGCGCACGTCACAGGCGCACTCACGCTGCCGCGGAACCACCCGCACGCTGCGCGCGGTGCTGCCGGCGGCGGCAACATGGCGGCGACTTCGACCGCGAAATTGGAGCGACCGCTTGTAAGCGCTCTCTAAAATGCCGAACAAGGGCCCTATTCTCGACTGCACAAATTGCCGGCAATTCAGGCAATTTTCCGGAAGTCTTTTCTGATTGGCTTTCAATTTTGGTCACGTGCTTCCGGTTGACAAAGCGGTTCTGTGTGCTGTCGTCATTTTGACGTGTCATGTCGTTTACGGACACCAGTTCTAAAGTTTGCCTTATTTCTCGTTACTAAAGGTGCTTAATTCTTGGCCGGCAATGAAAAGCGAGACTAAATGGAGCGGACATGACAACGTAAGCCTCTCTTTGCTATTCAACAACAATACTGCTTGTAATACACACCCCCTCTGTGATTGGCTGAGAAGGCGTGACGTAATTTGAACAGTTGGCGGGAACGATTGCGTCACGCATTGGCAACTTCAGCCTGCGTAAAAGTGGCGTAATTCTACGTAACAGCTTAAAAATGGCGGCTGTTTTTGTCGCAAAATACAAGCAAAATAGGGCAAAAAATTGCCCCGGCTTACGGCGCCGCGAAATGAGCGGCAATTTGCAGCAGGCGCAGTTTCGCATGCGCGCTGTTTAAAGCATGTTTCCTACCGAAACAAACTATAGTTTCAACTGCTTCCAAGTCATCGATCATGGAACATACAAATAACATGCAGTATTTTGCTTTTATGTGTGGCAATAAAATAAATATTATTTGTTTGGCGTAACCGCAACATAAGAGGGCAGTACAAGCCTCTCCATGACAAAGAGAACCCAATGCATGGCATTTGTCCATACTTGTCCTAGTAAGCTGTTGGGTCACATGATCGAACTCAAGAGAAAAATAACAATGAAAAGTGACTATTTGGTTCATTACAGCACTGATTGCAGTCGAGCTTGACGAATGAGTGAATCGGCGACATCGGTGCGCTCCGCGGTTATCAGGCGTAGCGCTTCGCTGCTCTGATGTGTCATAGAAGCGATGGTCGCCGCCGTCTTTTTCTGTGATCGCGCCATAAACTTGTAACATAGCAGCAGACGATGGCGTGGCGGTGGTGGCGGCAGAGAAGGTGACAACGCAACAAAGCTTGCATTGAAGCAGAGAGCCCAGCTATGTTAATAAAAGCGATTGAAGTAAATAAATATACAGTAAAAAAATTGTGTGATGTTCTTTAGCTCGACATCCGCCTTTCGCTCGCTTTTGGATCAAAGTTACTCGATCGCCTTGTGGTGTTGGCGCCAAATTTGACCTCCAGAAATGTGTTTTTCTTGTCAGCCTCAGCTACCGTCTTAAATTTATAGTACATGCCAAGTGTTTTTATATCTTTCTTGCACAATATTTAATACCTTGGTAGCGATCTTTACGAGTGACTCGTCAAATTACACTGCATGTCGTCATAGCTATAGGTGCAGCACGTCACTGATTGCTTACGTTGTGCTTACGCAAAAAAACATGGGCGAAATGCCGGCAATTTGTGCAGTCGAGAATAGGGCCCCAAGTCATGCACGAAGTTGCTTGTGCGGTAAAGGAGGTTATAATGTGGGCGGAAACGGTACTATAAAATATCATCCGCGCCGCTAATGAAAGCTCCCATGCAATACCTGCCGGGGTGGTAAGCCTAAACATCTCTGGCGGAGCCAGCCGACTGACTCGAGCGCTTCGAAACTGCCGCCATGAGGCGCGCGGCTCCCCATTGGCGCATGTCATCAGGCTCCTCCCACTGCTGCGCGCGACGCGCGTCATTTTCTGAGCGAGGCAGAAGCTGCCGCGCGCGCGAATCGTCGACGCGGGCGTCAAAAAAATCGCACGCGCAACGCCGACGGGCCCGAATCGCGTGCAAAAACGTACCATGCGGTTCACGTTGCATGTCGAGCCACGACAATCTAGAAAAAAAGCAAAAGGTGCTGGCTAAAGCGCAACTTGAAGCTTCCATCCTGCAAGATGAAATAAACTCTCTGAAGCCGTAACTGAAGGCAAGCAAACCTCAAGCTGAACGAGCAAACTGAAGTTATTCAAAGTGCCTTCTGAGAAGTAGGGCACTTGCAACAAATGTGTTTTTCCCTACGATAGAATGTCTTTTCTCTCCGCTTTTCATGTGCTTCACTGACCATTTCCACAGAATGGCGCCTGTTGTATCGGTCAGGGAATTTCGACTAAAATGGTCATGGAAAACATGGAAAAGTCAGGGAAATTGAATTAGGCAATTTGCTAGACACCCTGGGAGTAGAACAACCTTCACCACTGTGATGCTAATGGATTGTTTCAGGAGGAGCGGCTTTGTGTTCCTTGTATTAAAACTGCGAGTGGCAATTACTCATAATATCGATTGGGATAAAACTTCCTGCGATTATATAGCCGCTTGATCCGTCTAGCGTCATTCATTCGTTTCAGGGTAATTACGATAAGTAAAGAAACTGCGCGGGGCGTAGTGACATAGCAATCCTATCGCACCGTGATTTCTTCCCGAGATACAGAACTACAGAAGCTTCGTAGGAATGTTGGCTTCGTCGGAAAGCATATTCTGCTGAACGATCCCGCTTACGCGCTGCGACAAGAGGAAATGAAGTCGAGTGAGCCATATGCAGCTTCCCGCAAAATAAAGATCACTGCCACCTAATTTTCACATAAAACATAATAATTGCCATCGTTGATCGGCTCATCAATCAATCATTTAAATTATTTGACTAATTAAAATGTTTGATTGACTGATTGATTGATTGATTGATTGATTGATTGATTGATTGATTGATTGATCAAAACGTTGCTATTCGGATATGGGGAAAATTCCCCTTGATTAATAAAATGCCGTCGGGGTCGAAGCCCCTTAGGGGGTCGGGATGTCGGCGTCCCGTGTCATCGTTGTCGTCGTATCATGTAGTCAAGGCACTAAAACACCGGGACACTCGTTTTCCAATTCCTCGCGCTAGAACGTAACGCATACTAAACGAACGCACCGGGACACTCGGGATACAACGCTTCGCGCCAGAACGTTTTATCTCCGTCGTCAAAAACTCCTACTAAAAAACACACCGTGACACTCGCTTTCCAACGACTCGCGCTAGGACGCTTCGTGCTTCAAAGACACGAGACTTACAGCAAAGCTGTATATCATACCCCCGAGCGGTTTCATCTCCGTGGGCAAAACCGCCAAGCCGCCGAGAATACACATAGAGTCGTACACCCTTCGCCCCTCCGCAGATTTCATGTTAGTGAAGATGGCCCGGGACTAGTTTGCTAATCATGCGCAGGTCCAACCTTCGACTCCGCGTCCTTTAAATGTACGTGTACAGAATATAACTTGCAGAAACGGCCTCTACAGAAGGTTTTGTACCGAAAAGCCTTCGTCCAAACGTTTAAATGTTCGATGAAACGGCCGCCGGGAGTTCGATAAAATGGCGTTTGATAAATTGCCGGGAACAATTTCGCAATCCGCCCACCTGCTCTCTCCCTTTTTTATTTGTCAGGGTTATTTTTCCCGTGAGTGCGCGTTAAGTAGTTTTAAATATTTCCCGAAGGTAATTTGAAAAATCTCCAGTTGCTGCCCCAGTATCGCGACACAAGGAAGAAATCGAGAAGCTCGCTCTGGGAATTCGAAAACTTTAGGGGGGCGAGGAACCAACAATTTAGGCTCTGCAGGGCTGAAATTTTACCTGTGAGTGCGCTTTAAGTAGTTTTAGGTATTTCGCGAAGGCCTTTTTAAAAATCTTTCTGTGCAGCACTAGTATAACCGCTAGTATTGCGAAACAAATCAGAAATCAAGGGCCCCGGTTGGAAAACTTTAGGTGTGTGAGGAACCGGTAATTAATGCTTTACACTGCTCTAATTTTCGCCGCGAGTGCGCTTTAAGTAATTCTAGGTATTTCAAGAAGGCCTTTTGAAAAACCTGCTTCCGTTCGAGAGCTACGATTTTTTTTTGCTCCCTCCCATTCAGTTACGCTCGCCGTCGACGGCTGCCGCCGAGGAGGGCGCTAGGCGTCTTCGGAGGCGCGTGTCCCCGAAAGTTGGGGATGACAAAGGCGACATTTTCCACGGGACCTCCTGAATTTCATATGCGTGGTTTGTTGGGTGACTTGGTCAGCCATTCTGACGAATAGCATGAGATGAAATGAAAGACACATGGCAGTACATGACACGTGGTGCTAGTCCGTGAACTGATTTGCTTTTCCTGTGACTACGATTTGTGGAGAAACAGTCGCAGAAAAAGCGGGACACAGGAGAGATGAAGCAAATAAAAGGAAGATGGGTAATACGAGTGATACGTAGAACGGGGGTTGTTTCGAAGGTCCAGTGCAAATAAAAGTATGCAACACATTGAAGCAGAGCTAAAGCATCTGTCATCTGGAGATACGCTTACTGGGCGTCGATAACATCTCCGGTTCATTTATGTCTGTGAGAGGGCGACACTGGTGACCTCATAGAAATGTGGCCGGCACGGTCCAGTGCGTGTAATGAACACTGTTTGCCACATGCTTTGCTGTTCTTCGACCACGTCATTTGCACACCGGTCGGATAGTACGGTATACGACCTGCCACATGATACTGGATTCGAGCACACACGATGCCTTCGGAACACTTAACAAAGCGGATTGTGATGCTGCTGTGAAGAGTTCCTTTTGCTGTTTACTCGCCATGGGGAATGCTGCTTTCTCCGCTCCCAACAAATTGTCCGAACCAGCGACCCGTTTCAACCGAACTGAATACGAGGAAAACAACTCTTATAGGAGGCATCCTGCAGTTTGTTTGCTGTTCCAAAGACATCGTCTGCCGGGTTCCATTACCAAGTGACAGACAATAAGTCAGGCAATCCGGGAGGAGCGTAAATCGAAGGATGAGATATCACCGAAACACCATGCCAAGCACAGCTGACGTATGCAGGCTACACTTCAATAAGCCCTGCACTGTAGCCCTACGCTGCGATAAGCTCACAGGGAGGCTCAACGTTTCTGCGGGAAGATCCACATATCTCTGAAGTAGCAACAGAAAATGTTTCTGGTGTTGCCGTTTTCTTTTGCAACGAAATCTGCAATGTCGGAATCAGTGATGTCAAAAACTCGTGGTGTCGAAAATCCAATGCCCCTGGCCCACAGATGGCGCACGAAATGGCCTTCGACTGAAACAATAGAAAACAGGTAAGACAAAGAATGCTTCGTAAGACGCCAATTTTTTTTATAAATGCTCTTAGAAACGAAGTCATGTAATGGATTCGAGAAAAAAAAATGGCCCCGTATCTGCTTATATCGCTGCAAATATCGCCGAAAGACGATAGTCTTGTGCAGCCCTTCCGCAGAAATGCCTCTTTTTCCTCGCCCGACAAGGTCTAATGCTCTCGTCCTTCTTTTTCGCTCCTCCCATGATAAAGACGGTGGAGATTCACTGACATCAAGTCAATTTTCCCGCGTTGGCACTGCTCCGGCGCCATCAATGGGAGAATTTCGTTACTATTAACCTCGGAATGCCGCCTCGAGGTCCAGGCTATAGCGCGAGCCATTTTGGAATTTTTGGCCAAAACATCGTTAAAGCAATGCTTTCAACCTTCCACTGATGTCGTATGTAGTCCACCCAAAACGCACTGCAGGAAAGCCAACTTTTTCTGACCATGATGATGATCGTGGATGTCGGGAAGAAAAATTTAAACTCTTCCCGTGGTCGGAATCGAACCTTCTTCCTCGGGTTATGAAGCCGACGTACACCCAATTTCGCTTTTCCGCCACGGCCGAATCCGTTCGGGCTTGTAGAGGGGTGCATGGACATGCAAAATTATGCAGAAAATGGTTGAAAGCTAGGAAAAAGCACGGGAATGCCCGTGTCAGTCACGCACAAGAGAGCATAATCACAGTGCAGTAAACCCACCCTGTAAGAAACAAATGTTCGCATAAGCAGCGTACAGTCTTACTTCATACTTCCGACCAATATCTTCTGGGTTGGTTCGTTTGGTGTTCAGCTTCATTTTGAAAAGCTTAGCGTTTCCCCATCGTTGTCGTTTCGAAAGAAGGGTAGTTGTTTTTGTCAACGCGTTCTTTCATTGGCACTCAGAAATATCAATCCCACATTTATGTTCAATTAAAACAACACTGCTAGCACCAGTTATGCATGTATGTTTTCCCTCGAATATGCCTAATCTTTTCTTTTTCCTCCACAGTGCTGGCAACTACGAACATTTGCCCCAGACTTAGTAGTTTGGAAATGTTTTGCCCATAAAAACGTCTCGTTGACGTATTCATTTCAGCTTTTGGCCGGGCTGCTGAATCGAGGAACAGCCAGCCAGCCAGACATACGGACAGCCAGAGATACCAGACATTTCAGACTTAAGCAGCCCAAGAAAAACCATCGTCTTGAAAAAACTTTGCTAAGTGTCTCTGCGTAAACCGCGAGCCACAGCCCCCCCCCCCCCCCTTCCCGACACTACCAGAGCTGGGTGACGATAGCTAATTGAAGGTGGACACAGCGAGTTCGTTGCCTTTGGCTTTGAGACGTGTGTTAGAGACACCGACTGAGGCCTACGTGAGCAAATTGAGCATGCTAATTGCAGAACTTTCAGTTAGGAGGCCATGTATCAATTATTGTCTATTTGACATCAGGTGTGTTACAGATTTCTGGGGCACATAAAAATACTCAATGGATTAAGATTTACAAGGACCTGTGCCCCGACGTCGGGTGGTGGGTGTGTATTTACAGTCAAACAAACAAGGGTGGTTGGCAGCAGGAGTAATGCAGAGCCAAATCAGTTATTACAAAGTACAATATATGAAGGCAAGGTTTCTATCACACACAAAGGTAGCATTATTTTTTTTCCAAAATATAACTGAAGTAACGTTTACAATTCGCGGTGTACGTGCAACAAAGATAGACCCAATTACTATACAAGACACTAGCAATCATATGGGAATATGTATGTCGACGACCTAACTAACAATACCAAGCGCATGCTTGGATGTTTGCGCCAGAACTTCTAATTCGTCCCTTTAGCTGTTAAATTAACTTTTATGAGTCACTAGTTCGTCCAAAATTAGAGTACGTCTGCGCTATTTGGGACCCCGGAGAAATCGCGCTCACCAATCCATCGAAACCATCCAGAATCTTGCCACGTGTTTCATCTTATCTATCTGTAGCGCTAATGCCAGTGTCACCTCAATAAAATCGGTTCTTGGCCTGCTTGATTTGTCCGTACGTCGCAAATACCATCGTCTTTGCCTTTTAAAAAAAACGCTTTCAGATAAAAAAAAATACAGAACCCTCTTTTGCAAAAACAGCTAACGCTTCCTCCGCCTGCATATATTTCATCCCGCATAGACCATGTAAACAAAGTCGGTGTTCCTTCTTGTCGGACTAACCTTTATAATGTTTCTTTCAGCCCAAGAACCTTTATAATGATTCCTTCATCCCAAGAACCAGTGTGGACTAGAAGCACTATCCGCCTGGACTGCTTCCATTTCAGAGCACTCCCAGTTCACGACTGCCGTACAAAACCCATGGCAATTAGTTAAAGTGTGTAGTAATACTATGTACTCCAACTTATGTACTAATACTGCTGGTTGTCATTGTACCCCCCTCCTTTCTGTAGTTACACTTGGCTCTGAAACTATTGTAAATAAATAAATAAATAAAAGAAAATAAATCAATATGGCTCATGACATTAATTGCGAAAAACAGAAATGATACAAAAAAACCGGGGTAACCGCTAAAAAATATTCCGCACGTGATGTGGCAATGGGTACTTTAATTCGTTCATTCTTATTCAACTTGTCCGATTATCATGCAGTGGTGTTTAGAAGAATTGGTGGCGTATATCATCGGAACATTCGAAAACTATTCACAGTTAGTGCGTGCTTGAGGAATTTGTCATTTTTCAGAACATCGGGTTTTATAATTCGTATTTGTATTTAAGTGAAAGAGTTGTTGGTAATGATTTTACGTTTCCTAGCAAAGTACGTTGCCGCTGAGGGCCCTTATTGCTTGCGGGTGCGAACATGTGTATGTGCCGAGTCATAGTAGCGGAGAGAAGGAAAAGGCGCAAAGGAAAACGATGATGATGTTAATCAGAGGCTAATATCGACCATTTGACACTAATATTTGCGCAATAACTGCATCATCAGGAGTGCTTACATGTCCTCGTAATTTTCACTTTCATCACCAGGGCCCTATAACAGGCCGTGAAAGTTGAAAACAAACCAAACAATTAAACTTGGTTTTCTGTGAACAATCGTGACTGAGTGGTTGTGGTTACAGCTTTCAATTCCCTTCATTTCAGCAGTGAAGCTTTTGTAGCTGGCCGTAATGTGTGGTGCGCAACGCGTAATGCGTTAAAAATACCAAGAAAATGCCGAGCGCCCGTGACCGCGTGCCCCGCGGCGACCGCCGACCGTCACCGGCACACGCAGTGGCTTTACCAAAAAAATTACACCATCTTCCCGTAGGGGAACCCTGAGTAGTATGCGAAGCAGCCACGGGGTCGACTGAAGTTCCCATTAATTTTCGGTTCGTCGTTTCCGTTGACGTTCAGCTTCGCGTGCCTTCGTTGTATCAGTAGCTTCTTGGCGTAGTTTGAATGGGTGAAGGACGTAAGGCGCGTTCGTAGCGCATGCTCGCGTATCGGTTTGTAGCGCAGTGGGAAGAGCGCCACGTACGTCCCGTTGCGGCCAGAGAGTCGTGGGATCGAAACCGGTCGCCGCATAACTGTTTCTTTTTATAGTGGTCTGCGCCGACGTCAGCCCAGACGCTGACTGGGCTGAAGAGACGCGCATGCGCAGTAGAGTGCGGACGGTGGGCAACGACAACGACAACGAGGGAGGGAGGTACACAGCCCGAGCATGAGATGCTTCGCATCTAAAAAATAAGAAGCACTGGCGAAAACCCTGAAGAGCGCCTCGCATTGCCTAGCAACCAACAACGCCACAGCTGGCACAATACCTGCTCCACGGAACCTGGACGCGGCTCCGGAAACGTCGTGCATGCGTCGTGCACGTACGCGCCGCCGCTGCGCCCCAGCTGTCGTCAAACGCTACTGCGCATGCAATGCTTGGCATGAGGAACACAGCGGTATCGATGCATATGTCGATGACTACCACTAGCACAGTACAAAGCGACGACGGAGCACACAAATAAACAATTTCAAACTTATATAAATGCGTGTTGATGTATCCTGCAGTGCTCACGTAGAAAACATTCATACAGCTTGGCTGTGGTTCAATCCTTGCGTGACTTAGTGCAAGCGTCGCCGGGTTTTTTGTTTATACTCCCATTTAATACGGAAGGAAGTCCCGGCCGCCGCGGCCGCTTTTCTAATGCAGGCGAAAAGCGAAAACGCCTGCGTGTTCGAGATTTCGGCGCACGTTAAAGATCCCCAGGTGGTCAAAATTAATCCGGGGCCCTCCACAACGGCGCGTCTCATCGCCTGTGTAGCGTCGGCGCGAAAACCCTACAATCAATATTAAATCAATACGGAAGGATGCCCAAAGTTTGAAAACTCTCTGAGAAAGCTCCCATTAACAATAAAGCAAATGAACTGTTCCTTGTTTAAGCAGCAGCAATGCAAGCTTAAGTCAACAGGCTAAATAGTTAGGACTATAAACTTGATTACAAGGAATAAAGACATATGGGGGGGGGGAAACGTGAAATCGTCACGATATAAATGCATAGTGTCAATCGAACACAGCGAAGAATCTGCGAAATTTGTAGCGACACAAAACAGGGAGGCCTGGGCCCGTTACCCTGAACTGCCGACCTGACAAAAGCACTTTTTTTTCTTTCACGTCTGTGCATAGCCTGACACCGACGATTAACACAGGCAGGGAAAGGCTACCCCCTATAATAAACTACCCACAGCCGTCGCTGTAACGGGAGCCCCAAATGTTATCTTGTAACACTCCACAATGCGAACATTCCTTCGTGGCGAAATAGGTATTTTCGTTTGCATACCACCCAGTGCACGGCCACGTATACATGATGAGAAGTGCATCGGAGCAGAATATTTCTGGGCGAGTTTTCGCGAAGAAAAAACTCTCGTTTCGCAAAGCATAGCTCAACTGCTTTCAAATTAAGAGCGCGGTTGAACGCCTGGTTGGTCAGATCTTGACGAAAGCGTAAATGCCTTCCAGAAAAGGCAGCTGAGCACAGCAGGAAGCCATTAACAATCGCTTAGTCGCAGCGTTGCGTATGAGTGCTGCAGACGACAGGTGTTCCCGGGCGTTTCGCGCTTGCGAGGAAACAGACGACAGGCCCGGCTATAGTGTCTGTCGTACGCGTGTGTTAGCCGTCTGTACCGAAAGGCTTCCCTGCAGCCCAGAATTTCCTCTAATGACTGTGGCGGTTGTTCGCAGAGAGGACATGTAATTGGACCAAAAGAAGGGTGCAGTTGGCGAAACAGTTTCAAACTAATTGTGAACTTGTCTCAACTGAAGGCCAGTTAGCCAACTTGGCGCCGCTGTATCTGTAGCGGCGTATGCGTCGCACTACGAGCCCAGCTGCTAGCCTACTTAACCATATCACCACGGACATCGCTAGGACGAAATGCACACTTTCCTGAGAAAGCAATTGAGCTTTACCTGTAGGTTTCCATTGTGTAGGGAGGCTTATCGAGTGCAAATGTGAGAAAAAACCTTCAAGATTGGCATCAATCTAGAACATTGACGGACTTCAATGAAACGCGTTGGGCGAGTAGGCCCATGATGGCATGAGGCGCCCGTCCCGTCTGCTCACTTCCCTTTCGTCGCTTCTCTAAACCTTTATGTAGAATTGAAGGAATTGATTGATTTCTCCACTGGTCGGATAATTTATTGGTTGATTTGAGTACTGGTTTACTATTGATGTTTCAATAGATTTATCAAATGATTTTCATTTTCACGTTCTTTAGCGACAGGCTAAAATAAATTTCATGTTGTATACAAATCGGTGCATGTTATACCTCCATCATCCCCTTCCGTATATCTCTCACAAGCTTTACATATTGCGGCCCCGACTGTCAAGGCCCCGCTTCCAATGCCCACTTTGTCTTCCTAAGACCTCCACACCCGAGTTGGAAATCCGTGCTGACCAGCTCTGGCCTACGGGAGCACAGCAGTCTGGCCCAGCTGGGCCACACGAGCAGTGGCTGCACGAGGAGGCCACCCACCTTATCATTTTTTAATAGCGAAGCTGTTTAAGCTTGAGTGTGGTCCGGTGGCGTTAGCAAAAACATACCAAGAAAAGAATTGCGCCACCTGTAAAGGGGGCACCACCGCAGATTTTGTATTATTTATAACAGTGAAGCTGGCTTCCGCGTCTGCTTGAGTGTGAGCACAAGCGGCATATGAATCTTCCTTCCTTCCTTCTCTGGGCTACTAAAACGCAAAAAATGACGCAGCTTTCACTAGAGGCTAAGGCGTTGCGCTGCTGAGCATGAGGTCGCGGGTTCGATTCCCGGCCGCGGCGGCCGCTTTTCTGATGGAGGCGAAAAGCAAAAACGCCCGTGTGTACGAGATTTCGGCGCACGATAAAGATCCCCAGGTGGTCAAAATTATTCCGGAGCCCTCCACTACGGCGCGCCTCATCGCCTGCGTTGCGTCGGCGCGTTAAACCCCACAATCAATCAATCAATCAAGCTTTCACTAGAGGTGCAAGGCAGGAGAAACAGCAGAGCTGGGTGTCAACCTAGCTTCTTCCCCACTAGGATCCGCTGTCGGTGTGGGGGACCGACCGGAGCGGCCTTGTACAATCCGGCTAAACTTGACCTCACCCCTTAGCACTAAGCCTAGCCTAGCAAGAATATCGCAAAATATCAAAGCCCAGAAAAACCTAGCACAACTTAGCAAAACTGGAAGCAGCCAGGTCGACCCCCAGCTCCGCTGTTTCTCCAGCTTTGCACCTATAGTACGAGCTGCGCCAATTGTTTTTCTTGCGATTTCTTCTCGGCTCATTAAAAGTTATACCCACCTACCTACCTAATGGTGTGCAAATGTTCTATGCTGCAGTCTATTCTCTCATTTTCTTCCCTCAGCGTTCCCATGCATTTTTAGACACGTACACGTGATTATGGCGTACTTTCGGCGCATAAGCTATAAATTTTAGGGGCTTCCAGAAGGCGGACTTGGGTCTGGCATAAATTTGGGTGGATTGCATTGAAGTGCAAATGTTCTATGCTGCAGTCTATTCTCTCATTTTCTTCCCTCAGCGTTCCCATGCATTTTTTGACACGTACACGTGATTATGGCGTACTTTCGGCGCATAAGCTATAAATTTTAGGGGCTTCCAGAAGGCGGACTTGGGTCTGGCATAAATTTGGGTGGATTGTATTGAAGTTTAACGAAACGAGTCAAATCGTTTCCTTTTTGCACACCTGATATGTTTCAACATTTTAGGTACACTTATCTGCAACGCTTATCATTCTCATACAATCGGCTCAATTAAGTTTTAGGTTGACGATCAATAGGCGAAATTGAAAGAAAAGATTGGTACCCACGAAGTTCTCAGAACTTTGGTATCGGAAAGCAAGTAGAAAAAAATGAGTCAGGGCACCGGCGATGCGCCTTTAAGATGCACGAATTTACGTTATAAACGAAATGTTACTACTCTGGGTATGTTTTAATTAAACTTCATCTGAGCGCGAACCTCGTTCTCTTTACTTTCTTTCTTTGTTATTCGGTGCTTTTCGTTTGGCACTACTTGTACTGAAGTGACGTACACGGACCTTGAACAAGACTTTTAGGCAGCCACACTCCCAACAGTGAAAGGTTCGTGCAATACAACCGTGTTGCATCGTATTTAACACGCAGTACCACCGAACCCTGGAATTCAAGTTACGCTGCGAGATTTTCGAAGTGTTCTTCAATTATCACCAGTCAGTCATACTCTGTGTCCAATAAACATTTTCGCAGGTTCTCAAAATTCTCTTTACTCAATACACTCTCAGTGGTTCTGAAAGGCTACTGAATGTTCGTCCGCAGTGTTACTCGGCTTGATATTGAACCGTTACGTGGACCCAAGGGGGGGCGCACTCGCACCTCTTTTATTCGTTCAGCTCATCTTCTCCTAAGCCACACCTCAGCTTTCGGTGTGTCTCACCTTACGTGAAGAGGAATGTACCGCCACTTTTTAGAGCGGGGCTATCTTCCGCTAGGTACTCAGCAAAATTGTGCGCGTTTACCAGATCGCGTCGACAAAAAATCGCACGCGCTCGTCCCAGAGCGCTACTGTAAAATGTTCTGTAGCTCTCAATCTGCTGTAGGTATTTGAAAGAAACCACACGGAAACCTAGGCGACTCGATAAATACGACCAGTTTTATTCACTTGCCATGTTTAGTCTGTCCACAGCGAAGTTTTAATCGTGGCGGAACTCTCCTCTGCTTTTGGTGACAGAGAATGGCTGGACCTCTTGTTTTATTAAAACTTGACCAACAAAATCAGATGACAATCGGCAACTAAAACAACTGAAAAATTACGCCGAGTTCCATTTATTTTCATAATGACATATCTCAGAGTGAAGTTGTCAACGTTACAAAATTTCCATATGCTGTCAACACATTGCCGTCTACGGAGGGAGTATGGTTACAGAAAACGGCTCTAACAATTGTTTCATTAAAACTTGACCAAATGAAATTTATTATTAATTGGGCACTAAAACGGCTCTAGCATTACACCGAGGTTTTTTACTTGTCATAAATAGTTTACTGTGAAGTTTTAAACGTTAGAAAATACCCGTCTGCTGCTAATACATAAATACATGGCTGCCTGGGGACGACAGAAAACGGCAGTAACTATTATTATATTAAAACATCACGAACAAAAGGCTGTTACAATCGGCCACTGAGACGACTGTATCATTCAACAAGTTGCATTTACTTTTCAAATCAAATTTCAAATTTCAAATCACGTCTTTATTTATTTTCCTTTTGTTACAGAGCATAGGTACGAAGGTACGTAGGTACGAAGTTCACGAAGTTCACTTCGTAGGTACGAAGTTCACAGTGATGTTCACAACGTTAGAGAATTCCCGTCCATTTGCTACCAATACGTCGCCGGCTACGAAATGAGTATGGTTACAGAAAACGACGGTAATTGTTAATTTGTTGAAACTACCCGGAAACGAACTATATTAGAATGAATCTAGAAATATTTCTAGAGAAGTTAAATGTATCCGTTGTTCATTCGATCATTATAGTAAATCAGCATACATAACCAAGCACATCTTTGCTGGTCTTCCATCTTCAGATTATTGGAATAGCTCCATTTTTTTTTACTACTGCCTGGTATAGTTGCTCAAAAAAATTGAAAGTTGTGATTTGGCCCACAATCAATACTGCTTGCGCGGGCAAATCGTCGCAACACAGCTTCCCTTTTCAGCGGAAGCACGCGAGATCCGCGCAGAAATGCAGAGCGTGTCGGTGGAACCCTGGCCGATAAAAATAGTCGTCGAAGAGCGCGCCGAAGCCCCGCAGAGACATATGCTCTGTCGACGAGACCGCAGAAACAATTTATAGAACCGGGAGGACCCCGCCTTGTCGAGAGGCTTCTGCCGAACGCCTACATCGCCAATTACTTCATAACTAACATTAGGATAATGAGAATCACGCAGCGGTAGGGGGAGCAGTACAGCAGCCAGTGCCGGCGGGCGCTAGGAAAGAATAACGACCGTGCATGCAGGCTTCTGTCGCATCCACCCTCCCCGCAGGCGCAAGTGGCCCCGTACATGTATCTGTAGGTGTTCTTTTTAGGTTGGTGCGTCCGCACCAGCAAGTATGCGCAGCTGTCGTTGTACATTGCAGTTTTTGTACTTTCGTTGTCGGTGTTCGTCAGTTTGTTGCCGATTTGATGGTTTAGGACGAGGGGTGCAACACATTATAACATATACGCCTTTCGTCGTCCTTTCTGTGTGTGTTGCTGGGCCCCTGCCTGCTATTTATATATTGTTGTCTTGTTCCTTTCCCTGACTCTCTTCCTTTCTTCTTTGCAGGACGTCTTAGTTTTTTGTTTCCGTCGTTCGCTGTGTTGCAATTTCAGCAACAATGAGCCACTGACACGGTGCAGTGGCCAGGCTTGGTAAAGCGCAATGGGGACACGTAGCGGCCATGAGTTATGCATGCCTAATGCCGGGTGAAAAGCCGCAGACAGAAAAGTCGGCATGCAACATGCGCTCATGTAAGCCGGCCGGGTGGGCCGCCACCTCGGTATGTCGCTAATAATGCGCTGTGGCGACATACCTCCCATTCGTCGGATGCCACTCCCCCTCCGTGAAACCACACGTATGCGAGAGTAGCCCAACCTAGAATGGAAGGCCTGCTAAACCTTGCTTGTCTCCCCTTCGTTACCCTGCATGCTTGTCAGAAATTCTGCATTTCCTTCACCCGCGTTTCGCTTTACCGATTAAGGCGCGATTTGTTGAACTAAAGGCTTTAAGCTCGGGTTTCGTCCGGCACAGCACCTCCGTATCTTGTGGGTGCCAGCGCAGCTCATCAGGTGTTGCAAAAGGCTGGTCCCCGTAATGTTGGAGTGCCGGCCCGTGGTCGCACGAAATGAGAGAATGTCATGCACGCGCTGCTGGTTACGGCGTGTGCTTGTGCGACGGCGTGCGTGCGTGGCGGCGCACCTCAGTTTTGCTCGCCTGGCTGCTGAACCGCCCACGTGCCGTCCTGCTGCCAGCGCGACGCTAACGCTCTTAGCGCTGTGCACACGCAGGGAGCGGGCGTGGAATGCCGGCGCTCCCACAAATCGACTTGTGACGCGCTATGACGCCGAAGGTCACGTCCATGGACGCCGAATGTACACGCACGGGCGTGCAACGTACGTGCAGAGCGAACACATTAACGGTGCAAGAAAAGCCTCCGCTTGATGACGTAATCACACTGCGATCAGTTGAAATCTCTTTCAACTTCTTCTTAATGGGAAATGCAGAAACACCACTGGACAACGTGAGACTCAGCCAATCACGTGGCAGGAAAAGTCGTGCCGATGACAGAATAATTCGGCCTTTTGACATCGACGGTGTTGGTGACACCGGCAGGTCGAGAAATGACGGCAGGCTTTTTTGTTTTCTCCCCGCTTGGCTGACCACCGCCTGCAGCCTTGTGACTGTGACGCAACTCATCACTCGAGCGCCACAGGCGAGCAGTTGGCGCTTGGGTCATTTTATTAATGCACTTAATAAGGCGCGCCCGCGAGAGTCATCCACGATTAAATGAGCGCCGTAAGAGGGAGGCCGGCCGGGAATTCCTGATGCCGAGGATCGTGTACGAGGAGCATGAATTGTGAAAGGCCGTGTGCGCTGCTTGCTCTGCAGGGACCGGGGACGCGAATGGAAATTTTCCCGCTCCAGCCGACGCCTTTGTGCTTGTGCTGTGTTTTCCTCGTTATCTGCCCATTCGCTTGCTCATCAGAATAAATCCTTGACACTGACCCGCTTAAGATAAGCCCCGCGATGGGGGTAGACGTCTGTGAAACAGCAGACTGAATATCTACGAGTTTCTCAGGCACTGACTCCATTCAGGCGCTTTGGCATTGCATGACGATATTTTAGTGTGATGTGACAGGGAAGCAGATCCTTGAAAACTTGCGTAAGATTTGCACACGGAAAATTTAGTTAAGTGTGACTGACAAATACCAAGTAGTGTAAGGATGTCATGATAGCTACGCATTGAAAACGAATTGGATGAAGCGTGGGCGTACATTTTTGCAGAACGCACAACTTTGGAACCGCTATAACGATTCATTTTGTTTTATTTATTTGTCTCTAATTTATTTTCTCCTCATTTATTCCAAAAACCATCACTGCATGGAACCACCTCCCCGGCTCAATAACTAGCATAACCGATTTGTCTGCATTTAAAAAAGCTATAGAGAAACACTTTAGCTAATCCGCGTTTTTATTTTGTTTTTTTTTCTCGATTTTTCCTGTTTTTGATATCCTTTCCTGTGTTTGCATTGTGTAATAATTCCACTCCCTTCTGTAACGCCTTCGGGCCTTGAAGGTACAATAAATGAAATAAATGAAATTAAATAAAGAAAAGTGTGCAAACATGGCCTACCGGACATGCCGGTAAGCCATGAAACTGTGCACGGGGAGCTCGCGACGTTTGGGACTCATTTGCACCGACTTTTCTCGAACATACCATGTCCACTTGCGTGCTCAACTGAAAAGATTGTGCACTGCAAGTATGATTAGAACAACCCAAATAGTATTCGACACAAAGCATAACAACCTGACCATTTAAATATACAAAGATAAAAGAAGAAAAATTGAGGGCAAAACTTTACTTCGAATCAAAATGTGAAAAAGCGGATAAAGGCTGTAAACAGATTTTCAATAAATATTGTGAATAGCGGGACATATAAAACAATTTAGGGCATCTGAGTCAAGCAGTTCTGGTAAAGGGTACGCCGTGCAGAAACGTTCTATCCATCGTCTCTTTCATTTTATGCACTTATATACCTTAAGAGCCCAGAGGGTACTTCATAACGGGGGATGCACCAACCCGGAACAAAAGTGTCAACAATAAAGTTGGTCAGGTAACAACACTAATAACGAAGCATTCAGTCAGCGAAAACATGTAACACATTTGGGGACAGGAAAGCACACACTGTCAACGCGCCTAATACACATGACATGGAAATAGTGGCTACAAATTATCACCGACGTCTAAATAAGATAGCAAAACAGATCGGAAACGTGATAAATCTCTAAGAGCGACGATGTCAGCGGTTCAAGTATTCCACCACCCATTTATACACCACAGATACTGTCGTTGTTTTGCATGCGCTACTCTATACAAGTTGCAGCAACAACTCAGTAAATCGCGCTTGTGGGTAACCCGAGACGAGCTAGAAGCTGCGTCCCGGTGGCTCAGTTAATCCACGGAGCAGATGCAACCGCAGGATCCGCTCTTTCCAGCCCCTACAGGTGGCGCTGCGGAAAACTGCAATGGCGGACGAGACGGTGATGGGGCCCCCGTAGCAACGTGCGTCCCAGCATCAGTAGCGGCATGAAGGCCAATAGTTCCGCTTGAAACGATTACTTTCCTTAAAAAATAAACACAGGTATACGTTGGTGAATGCGAGGCAACCTTCGACTCGTTTCACGGTGTCTGGTGCGGCGTAAACAGCTCTGCGTGCGAGGCAACCCGCCGTGCATGGCTCAGGACGCACGGAAGTGGTCTGAGATTAGATTTTGCTTGAGTTTCGCCAAACCTAATCATGACTTTGGGCAGTGAAACCGCGAAGACGAGGCTCCCATTACGCCGCATCAAGTGGTAGACAAACAAACCTGTTAGCCTTATATGAAAAAAAAAGTATATTATGAGCCTACGCGTGCATGTAGCACACGCTATGGGTGATATTGAAGCGTGCATGAAAATACAGGCGGTACTTTACAGGTGCGATTTTGGCGTATGATAATTATTTTGGAGAAATCCCGTGATTGAAGTTACGTTATATTTATTTGACTGCTCGTAAGATTTTCAGGTGTGTCGATGCTTATTACCAAACAAAAACGGGGGGGTATGCCAGATGCATTCAAGAGCTCGCATTTGAATTACCAGACCCAAAGTTATTGTCATTGCTAAAACATCTTGCTTCAACATAATTGTTTATATATTCAGTCATTGATCAATAAACACATCAGCACATTTGCTTCTCGCTTTTGCGTGCAAAAAGTTTTCATTTTGTTTCTTTTTTGAAAATAAAAGCAAGCGGATTGGACAGCCTCTGCTGCTTATATGTTTGAAAGCAGTGGAATTGAGCCCATTTAACAACGCATAAACGAAGATCGTTTGACACATTATGAATGGAAATAGTATCCGAAAAAGACGATTACAAGTGTATACAAAAAGCATACAAAACTGCGCACCCTCACAACACAGCACTATAAAATGTGGCAGCCGAAATACAGTGAGGGTTAATTTAACCACCACGTACGCATGGGGTGAGGCCGGCAGACTTCCGTTTTTTCCGCAGCAGACACCGATGAGGCCCAAAAGTTTTTTCATTTACCCGCAGCATCTCTAGCTTCAAGAAAGTTTAGAGAATATGAGCGCTCGTTCAGCCTACATTTTCAGACTATTTACACAGAACTGCCAATTACTATACTTGCGATTATTATTTTCCTCTCGCTTCTGCTAGACCTTACGGATTCAAGCGGATCGACCGGTCCGCCGATCAGCGTCCCCCGGCTTCGGACAAATTCCGCGCAGCGTCACCAGCCTTCGTAAAAAGAGCTAGTAGAGATGGGCTAGACGGCGTTCGCATGCTGAGAGATGCGTTTGGAAATCTTTTGGGGAGGGGGGAGAGAACGGACTTCATTGTCATCCCTTTTAAGACGAATGCACCGTGCGTAAGTATCAAGGAGGTTGTAAGAATATACAACCTCCTTGGGAAATATCCGGTATCTTCGTCCCATCAGCCGGCGGTCAGCAACCCGTGGTTCCTGGCGGCGTCCTCTGCCAGTTGGATAACAGCAGCTTCTCGGGAAAAGAGCTGAGCAGTGTGTCCTCCCACTGCTCACTACTTCTTATATGTATTACTTTTCCAAAGGCCCGTGGTTTATTGGGGCATTGCCAGACCATATGTTGTAGTGTGGCTGCTGCAAGGTTGCACCACTTGCATCTGTCCGTGTACCTATCCGGACAGCTGCGGTGACACAGGGCGGAGTGAGGTAACGTATTTGCTTGCAACATGCGCCAAGCAACTGTTTGTCACTTGTTTAGCGCAGTGTGGGCAGCAGGAAATTTTAGTCGGCTCAGCCTATACTGTTGAGTAATCTCTCGGTAAGTTGCCAGTCTCTCCCTCACCCCCGTCACAGACGGCACATGGACCAGAATGGAACCAAACAGTCTTTCGGGGTACTTTCATCATATAATGGACAAATGGGAGCTGATGATCTTTGTTAGTTAGAAGTGTGTGACGTTTGCATTGTTGTACATGCTCTTCATGTAGGAAACATTTCGTTATCTCGGCTGGGGGGAAAGAAAGAAAAAAAGGGAATGTATTTTTGCTGTTCCCCGTAAATTCGTGGACTAGCCCCACTCATCCCAGCATCGAAGGCAGTATTCCCTACGCCTCTGCCACATGCACCCCAATCCTGCTGGAATTGCAGGCTATCCACGACGCCCTACTATGTGCAGCCGCTTCCAATGAAGACTTGAATACCATCAATCTTCTTACCGACTCTACGCAAGTGATACACTGTTTGAAACAGGTTGCGCAGACCCCCATCATCTGCCAACGCATCCACCAGCTCCACAGCAAAATGCCATCCAAAGTGGTTGTGTCATGGGTTCCTGGTCACACCAGTATTGCAGGAAATGAACGGGCTGACTTCCTGTCACACAACTGCCCGGCCCCATCATCCCCCGCCCAGCTCCCAAGTGACCCATGGGCCACAAGAATGGCTGCAAAGGAGGACCTTCGACGCCGAACGCATGCTCTCATACCTCCGTGTTCGGTTCTCCTCCCCCTCAATCTTACCAGGATGGAGGAGGTTGTACTACGAAGGATCCGACTAGGCGTGGCTCTTACTCCTGCCCGCACGAGTGGATGGAAAGGGGACTACCGAGGACATGTGAAATGTCCAACCTGCTGTGAGGAAACGGTTCCGGCAGACCTTCACCACCTACTATGGACATGCCCTGGACCTAAGGACATTCGAAGAAAATGTTTGATGGTAGCAGGCTTAAATTTGCAGCAAGACACGCATTACCATCGGTGGCTCCATGGTCCTGCCTACCGTCCCCTACTGGACTATATCCGGGAGGCCAACCTAGTTTCCTGGATATAGATCGGACCCGCTTGGTGTCTACTAAGCCTTGAGGCTATTAAATAAACGAACAAACAACAACAAGAGCTTGCCGAACTGGATTATTTAGAAAAAGGATATGAAGCCGCCTACGAATTCGAAGATCTTATCCTATTGACGAAATTTAGAATGGAGCGATTGTTCCCGGAGTTGGAAAAGTATTCTACCGATGAAATTGTTACAATATCCCTGAAAAAGCAAGATGGTATCATAATCGTCAACGAAACGGCTTTGGAAAACAGTCACCTCCTGCGCTCATGCCACAGGAAGCAGGCACGAACACTACCAGCTCATCCAGGAAAGACGATGGTCAAGATAAGCCGCGTGCCCTGGCCCAAGTCAACAAAACGCGTGTGCCACAGAAGATGGAAACATAGGTAGAAGCAGAAGAATGAACAATTATTGTGCGGGGCTAACACGGACCTGACACCATTTCTGATCACAACGGACTGTTTAGTAAACATGAACAAGGGTGTTTTTTGCGTTGGCTACAGCTGAAAAGTTAACTCCTCATATTAAGTTAACCTCCTTCCACTTATCGGCCGCCCGGGAGGATGTTAAAAATATTAGAAGAGGAAGAGCTGGCTATTAGCAGCTGCCCTCAACTATCGCCATCATTGTAGAGTTCCATCCGCCATTAAAGAATCACTCACGCCCCGCGGTCCTCGCATCGGTTCTTCAACAGTATGTTTGTGCTCCTCCAGCTCAGTAAAAATTTCCCCGCATTTCCCCGAGGGGAAGAATGTGAAAGTGCGAATGCACGAGTTGAATTTGCGCGGTTCGGTAATGTTCGCGAAAGAGAGATCACACACACACACACAACTACAAAGAAAGAAAGATGCATTCATTCACAGACACCTATTTGTGTTGTCGTTGTACTTGATTGCTAGAGCGGATCTCAGCTTTGAAATTTCGTGTTAGTACTCCTTTAAGCGGGTGCATTAGCCCTTCTCACGCCCGATTCCTGGCCAATCCCCCACGTGGGTATGTGCCATGCACAGACACCTATTTGTGTTGTCGTTGTACTTGATTGCTAGAGCGGATCTCAGCTTTGAAATTTCGTGTCAGTACTCCTTTAAGCGGGTGCATTAGCCCTTCTCAAGCCCGATTCCTGGCCAATCCCCCACTTGGGTATGTGCCGTGTCAGCGGCCAGGCAGCGCGCGCCCATCTCCCCCCGTTGCCAAGGAAGACGAGGAGATTCCTGGCCAATCCCCCACGTGGGAATGTGCCATGTCAGCGGCCAGGCAGCGCGCGCCCATCTCCCCCCGTTGCCAAGGAAGACGAGGAGCGCGCGCACCCGCAGCTGTTGCTATGTGGACGGACGGCGGTCACCGGAATTCAGGGTCGCTTATAAAGTGCATTCGCACTTAAAAATGTCGGAGGAATGAAGAATATGTGCGCTTGATATTTAGGGCTGGGTACCAAACAAAGATGGTATAAAGCTAGGAGAACTATCTACACTTGAAAGTCATACTTAGCCCGGCTGAACATTTATACTGCCGGGAAGACAAAACCTGCTTACTAGCTAGAAAAACAACACCATTGGCCGAAAATGAACAACATAATTTACAGTAGTTGTGCTGATAGCTTATGATATTTCCATCGGAAGACGCGCAAATTTCGTAACAAGCCGTTGCTAAATAATCAAATTGCTTCCGTGTAGTTGTCAGCTTATTTTTTATTCTATGCTACTTGACTTGTCGCATACTTCGTACGAAGGATTTGCTTTGTGCCTGTGTGGTATAGCTTCGGTTTACCTTATGGCAAGCTTCATCTTCATCCGACATGTTGAAACGGAACCTTGACTGGCTGCGCGAGAGGGTGAAAGACACCCTGAACAGGAAGATGCTCCTTACGCCCGTAGTTCAACGGAGCTTTCTTGTGAGTTTTAAAGTTACTAGACCTCGTAGGTTGCAGGGAGTACGGCCGTAGATATAGTCATGCGTAAAAAGAAAAAAAAAGGCAAATTACCTTTAATGTGTGTTCCGCAGTGCTAAAGTAGCTGCATCAGTGTAACTACCTGTAAAACATAGGCTAGATTTAGGAGCACGTCACTCTCAGATAAACGAATTATTCATTTTCAATCTGACTTCATTTATGTATCGCCTTGTCCATAATCACATATTCATCGAAGGATTGCCACGGGAGCATCTCATTAACCTGTTCAGCCCTGAGTTTTTTATTTCAAGCAAAACAATGTTTCCTTTGTGTTTCCTTAATTTTTGGGTCCCATAAGCCCATGTAGAACCCCCCAACTTCGACTTCTTTCTTCTAGCCATCTGGCAACACTGTATATCCGCCTCGAGCTCGCTGTGTAGGCAGCAGCACTATCGAAATAAATTTAGTCGTTGTTTGTTCCTCACAAGGGTGTGGTGTCGCTCTGTCTGGCGTCTTTCAAAGTTTCATTATTTTGGTGCCGAAACCCGGGAAAGTAACAACGCTTACCGTGAAACAACGAGGCTATCGGGTGACGACGAGACGACAAATCCAAGGACATGGTGAACGTACACAGACTTGGAAGTGAAACGCGAGTTGACTCTGTCGCGCCCACGCACGAAGCCTAAAGACGCCATCCCAACGAAGCTGAAGAACCAAACGAAGCCTACCACACCACAACGGGGCTATGGACCGACTCAAACAGAAAAGAGCAGCATTGCGAACTCAGGTGACGAAACTGATTTCCGAAGCGAATTCAGCGCTTGAAAGCCACGCAGAAGAAAAGGCCCTAAACGTTCTAACGGCCAGGCTTAGCGCCCTGAAAATAAAACTAAACGAAGCGGATGCCGCCATTGAGCCACTTGTGTTGGAACACGAAGCCGAGCAGAACTACGCCAGCACCATAGAATACGATGACTCGATCGTCACGTGCATAGAGAGGCTCGGCCAGGAGGCCCAAGAAGCACAAAGAGCAAAAAAGAAAACGGAGAGCGAAGCAACGCCGCCGCCGCCTTCCGACGGTAACCGGAGCTCTGCGAGTACGAAGGTGAAGTTGCCGAAGCTCGCTCTACAACGATTTAGCGGCGCTGCCACGGAGTGGCAGCCGTTCTGGGAGCAGTTTCGGCAGGCTATTCACGACAACGAAGCTCTTTCTAACGCGGAGAAGTTCTTGTACCTACAGACAACGCTCACTGGGAAAGCTGCATCGGCGGTAGCTGGGATACAAGTGACAGGAGCGAACTACGCCAGCGTCATCGAGCTTTTGAAGGAGCGTTTTGGCCGCTCGGATGTGCTTATCCAGGAACATCTCACCCAGTTACTGGACTTGCCTACCATACGAAGTGAAAATGTGGTTAACAGCCTACGTCGCCTCTACGATCACTTGCAGCGCAACATGTCGGCGCTCACGGCTCTGGGTGTGAACAGCGAAAGCTACGGAGCGATGCTTTGCTCCGCGCTGCTGCGAACACTCCCAAGCGAACTTGTCATCGATTATCACAGGCGTCGTACCGCAGTCAAAGAAGACAACGGATTGCGCATAGAGGGCTTGCTTGATTTCTTAAAAACCGAAGTGGAAAGTAGAGAACAAGCATTGCAAGTTGGCCGACAAGAACGCAAGAACCCCAGTACGAAACCTCGTTTCGAAGATAAAAAGACCAAAGAGTCGAAAGCGTCAACGGCTTCACTGTATTCAGGAAGTGGGTCGTGGCATATGGATCCATGCGCATTCTGTGCTGCGAAGAACCACGGAACGAAAGAATGTCAAGCCCCACTTTCTCTGGAGGAAAAGAAGAAGACCCTCCGGGATTCCGGTAGATGCTTCCGCTGCGCTGTCAAAGGCCACACTTCGAGACAGTGTCACAACAAAAGCGTCAGGTGCAAGAATTGCGGCAAGAGGCACCTGACTCAGATGTGCGACCCTGGGTAGAAGAAAAGTGAGAACACAGCAACAGAGCTGCACTCCGCTACGGGCAAGAACGACGAGGCGTCTTCCGTGCTTCTCCAAACGGCCCAAGTCTGGGCAGAAGGACGTCAGCGAAGAGCACTGGCCCGCCTCCTGTTTGATGGAGGTAGCCAGCGTACCTTTGTGACCGAAGAACTTTCTCGCGAACTGCAGCTGGAGGTTCTTGGGGAAGAGGACGTCACGATATACGCCTTCGGAGGAGCCGGAAACATCATCAAGGAAAAACGCAAGCGAGTGCGACTTTGGCTCAGGAGCCAATACAACCGAAAGGAGCATTCCATCGAAGCTCTAGAAATACCAGAGATCTGCACTGACCATCTCATTCTTCCTGAGCATGTCGTTCATGAAGCCAAGGCGAAGATACGGGAACTGGCGGATGTCACCGTGCCCCCAGCCCACTTGACGAGAACTGGCATCTCAATTCTCGTTGGAGCTGACTACTACTGGACTCTCGTGTCTGGAGACATGCAGAAACTGCAGGGAGCTTTGGTTGCGGTCAACACTGAGTTTGGGTGGACACTTCAGGGACCAATTCCCCGCAGCAGCTCAACTGCCTGCTGTTCGACCGCTGCTGTTCTCCGGACCCACGTGTGTGGAGAAACGCAGAGCCTGTCCGCCGAACTCAGGTCCTTTTGGGAGCTTGAGAGTATGGGCATTACCGAACCAGTCGCCCAACAAAACGAAGAGGACCATGTTGTCAAGCAATTTACATCCTCCATCAAGCTCGTTGACGGACGCTACGAGGTTGGACTTCCTTGGAAGCAAGTGAATTTCCAATTAGCTGACAACGAAGCTGTAGCAAAGAAGCGTTTGTTCAACCTCACTAAGAAGCTGGTGAATGATGAACGAATGATGACTGAGTACGATGAGTCGATACGTCAGTACCTGCAGCAAGGATTTGCGGAACGAGTACCTGCAGAGGCTGACGTCAAGCCCGAACAACGAATTTACTACATGCCACATCGAGCAGTCTTCAAACCTGACAGTCTTACGACAAAAATTAGAGTCGTGTTCGATGCATCGTCCAGTGATGCAGGGTGTGCTTCCCTAAATGAGAGTCTGGAGGCAGGACCAAATTTGAACCCGGACCTTCTGAAGGTACTACTGAACTTCAGGATTCATCGCATCGGCCTCACTGCTGACATTGAAAAGGCGTTCCTGCAGATTTTGGTGCGCCCTGAGGATCGCGATGCTCTGCGATTCCTTTGGTATGAGCGTATGCCAACAAAGAGCGACCCAAGCCCACCGATGGAAGTCTGGAGAATGACAAGGGTGCCTTTTGGAGCGACAAGCAGCCCATTCATTCTCGCCGCCACTTTGCGTCATCACTTGTCGAAGGTGGACGGCCACCCCGAGACGACAAAAAAGATCGCGGAAAGCCTCTACGTGGACGATCTAATCACCGGAACGGAGTCTGAACAAGAGGCGGAAGATTTCTACCGTCAAGCCCTCGAGGTCATGAATCTTGCGAGCATGACACTACGGAAGTGGAGCACGAATTCGAAGACATTGCAACGATTGCTGGACAATGACAGGACAGGATGTGGCGAGAGCCAAGTTGAATGCCCCATGGCCAGCTGCTCACGGGTCTTGGGACTCGTGTGGAACAAGGAGCAAGACTGCTTGGCCTTCTCTTTAAATGCCGTCCTGGACTTCTTGGATCAGAATAGCAATACAAAACGCTTCATCCTTCAGGCATCGGCGCGCATTTATGACCCGCTTGCACTCATTTCCCCAGTAACAGTGACCGCGAAGTTGCTGTTTCAGACACTCTAGGAACGGGGACTCGAATGGGGTGCCCCCCTACCTGAAGACGTACAGACAGCTTGGAAGCAGTGGCACACACAGCTGCATCATTTAATGGAGGTCACAGTACCCAGAAGATACAGTGGTCTCAAGGACGGCCAAATTGACGTCCACATTTTCACGGATGCAAGCCCCAAGGCATACGGAGCTGTAGCGTACTTGTGCGCAACAGGAACAAGCGAATCGACCGTGACTTTGGTTTTATCGAAGTCACGTGTGGCGCCAATCAAGAAGCTTTCTCTTCCAAGACTGGAATTGATGGGAATGCTGGTGGGTGCCAGAATGAAGGAATATTTGTCCGAATTTTTGAGCCTACCAGTTGCGAGGTGGTACATGTGGACAGATTCTAACGTTGCACTACACTGGGTTCGAGGGTCAGCGCGACTCTGGAAACCCTTTGTGGCCAATCGAGTGCTGGAGATACAACAACGAACTGATCCGGATACGTGGAATCACTGCCCCGGAGCGGAGAACCCAGCTGATTTCCTGACGAAAGGAGTGAGCCCTAAGGCCCTCAAGGAAAACATGGTTTGGTGGAATGGACCAAGCTGGCTTGCTGAACCACCTGCGGCCTGGCCAAGACATGAGGATGTCGAACTGACTGAAGCAGAGGAAGAAAGAAGACCAGTTCGCATTCACAACGTAACAGTCGAAGAAACGGTCTTGCCAATGAAGCAGTACAGCTCCCTTTTTAAGCTTGTTCGAGTTGTCGCGTGGGTGCAACGTTTCTTGCATAACTCAAGAAACCGAAACGAGAAGCACACGGGACATCTGACAGCAGACGAGATCGCACGAGCTCAGACGCTTGTGATAGCGCAGGTGCAGCGCGAGGCCTTCCCCGAAGAGCTGCAATGTATTCAAAGGTCAACCCGCTTGGCAAGCAACTCTCCTTTGCGTGACCTGGATGTCTACTGCGACCAAGACGGAATATTAAGGGTCGGAGGACGTCTTGACGACTCCGCCCTCCCCTACAGCACGAAGCACCCGATCGTTCTCCCTGCGGGCCATCATTTCACCGAGCTCCTGATATGCGCCACCCATCGCCGACTTTTACATGCTGGCGCACTTGAAACGCTCACGGAGCTCAGGGAACAGTACTGGGTGGTTCGCGGAAGACAGATGGTCAAAAAGGCCTTGAAGAAATGCTTCACGTGCAACCGTTTCAACAGCCGCGCTGCAACCGAACCAGTAGCTCCTTTGCCACGTGACAGGGTGACTCAGGCTCCACCGTTTGAGGTGACTGGCCTTGATTTCGCAGGACCATTGAATACAAAGGATCAGGGCAGGAGCAAAACGTCATACATACTGGTTTTCACGTGTGCGGTTACACGCGCTGTGCACTTGGAGCTAGTGGGTAACATGACTACTTCCAGCTTTCTCATGGCATTCAAAAGGTTCATAGCAAGACGAGGAGTTTGTCGAACCATCTTTTCGGACAACGCAAAAACGTTCAAGCGAGCATCAAAGGATTTGAAGCGACTGTGGGAAACACTGCGTGGTGAAGAAGTCCAGAACTATTTCACGGGTCATCAGATTCAGTGGAAATTCATCGTCGAAAGAGCCGCCTGGTGGGGCGGATTCTGGGAAAGGATGGTGCGGTCTGTAAAGACATCTCTAAAGAAGGTATTGGGCAACTGCTACTGCAATTTTGAGGAGCTCACTACGGTTCTGACCGAAATCGAAGCCGTCATAAACTCAAGACCGCTAACCTACGTGTATGCAGAATCGAACGAACCAGAACCACTGACCCCCTCGCATTTTCTTGTTGGCAGACGTTTGACTTGCCTTCCCAGTGGGTCTGGTCAGGAAACACAGTCATCAACGCAGGATCAGTTAACCCGTCGTTGGCGATACCGGCAAAGGTTGGCTGATCACTTCTGGCGAAGATGGCGACAGGAGTATCTGAATTCTTTGCGCTCCGCGCATTTTGCCGTACCAAGTGCATCCAGTGCATTGAGGAAAGGAACTCTTGTATTAGTTCATGAGCATCATCTGCCAAGACAGCTGTGGAAAACCGGAGTGGTAGATGATGTGCTGGTCGGACGAGATGGACGTGTTAGAGCGTGTATGGTGCGTCTACCAAGTGGAACCATCCTCAGAAGACCGATTCAGCTATTGTATCCTATAGAATGTACCTTAGAATGATCTGAAGCTCATTCCGGGGGGAGTATGTAGAAACCCCCAACTTCGACTTCTTTCTTCTAGCCATCTGGCAACACTGTATATCCGCCTCGAGCTCGCTGTGTAGGCAGCAGCACTATCGAAATAAATTTAGTCGTTGTTTGTTCCTCACAAGGGTGTGGTGTCGCTCTGTCTGGCGTCTTTCAAAGTTTCATTAGCCCACAAACAAAAAATAGAGCTGGAAGTGCAAATATTAACAGGTCTCTTAGTGAGGCAGTTAATTAGGACGTTTGGCAATTAAAAATTTTATGTTGAGCAGAGAAATATTTTGCATATTTTCCTAAACCTTATGAGTACATGGGCCTACAAACAGAAAATGAGTTTCGTAGTGCACGTATTCACAGATTTACAAGCTTAGGAATAAAACTCCGACCGCCGTTTTTTTCACCCTCAATGTCGTAATTTCGTCTTCATCGGAGCTGCTGCTTCTTTGTAGCGTTCAGCTCCGTTAAAATGAAACAAGAGTGATATCTATCGCAACAGGCACCACTGAAGAGCGATTCCCCAGAAAGCTACCATTTTTGTTTTCGTTCTCTATCCGCTATAGGAGCTTTTGGGCGATGGCGTCAATTACCGCCACCAGGGCCGAAAGGGTTAACACAATAGCACCCGATTTCCAGCCCGAAACAATTTCTTGACGCCAAAAGTGCGTACGAACTACGGCAAACAGACCGCAAAATTTGCTGGTGTGCCTACAGGGAACACTATACCGGAAGAAATTAAGTCAAGTTACACATTACATTCTTTTGGTAAATTGTTTAAAATATATCTGCTTGGAGAACTACGTGTCCAGTAAATTATTTAATTGTGTTTTTGCTTTGTATAATTGCGCTTCCAGATTATTGGTGCGTCAATTCTCAATGAATCGTTATTGCATGGTTCCTGTTCGATGTCTTGTTTCTGCTTGTCTTGATTATGTTTTAGGATGTTCCAAAACCTGTTCAACTGCTTGCTGCGTTTTGTCCTATTAAAACCACGTTATGTAACGAGGTCCCCCCGACAGTTCTCAACTTCGGGACCTCTTTTGTTTCTGTACCCCCTTACGTTATCCAAAAAAGTGAAATAAACAGAATTTTTTAAAGAGTTTGAAGAATAAAAGGTGCGGCTGGAGTGTACATAGATCTTTCAAAAGCGTTCGGTCACCTAAATCATGCAATTTTACGGGCAAAACTAGAACTGCATGGCGCACGAGTTGTTCCACAGGTTTTACAAACCCCTACGAAAGTAGTTACAATTGATGAAGACTCATCGGAATTTCGGTCATGGTATGCGGGCGTCCCTCAGGGAAGTAGTCTTGGAACCCTTATATTTAACTTTTACGTCAATAGCGAGTTTTAGCTGACCGTTTTTCACGGTCCGCTCCGCTCCGATAGCAAGCGGGAGCGCCACTGCGCAAACGAGGCGCGCTTGGCCGCGAACGGCATTGGCTCCGGTTGCGCTAATTGGGCCGCCGATACCGGAGCGGACCGTCGAAAACGGTCAGTTAAAACTCTCTAATGATATTAGTAAAATTAGCCAAAGCTCCGCAGTACGTCATACACGCAGATGATACCACACTTTTATTTTACAGCTCTTATTGTCAAACCTTTGCATCTGAGATAAACAGAACACTGTTATAGTTGCATGCTTGGAGTGCGTCCGTTTTTAGATTTGAACTGACGCGCAGCAGAATGTGGTACGCGCGTACCACATTCGTACTTACTTTCGTACTTACTTTACGTCAATGTGTGCGGTGCTGATTTTATTTTGCCCTCAATCTTTATGGAAATTCGCTGACGTCAACGATGTGCTTTTACTACATAAGGCAAGTATTCATTGTACAAGTTACGCACTTTCCGTATGCAGTGTACGTTCGAAATATTCGTCTATTCATTTTTTGGTCGTATTGATGCGCTGTAATCACAAGAGGGTTCATTACAACTGCTAGTAGAGGTGATTAAGTTTACTTTCATACCCGTATTCAACCGCTGGCCTTTGCCTGTGTGCGTGCGGGTGCGTGGGTTTGAGCGAGCTTAAGGTCATGCAACTGGTATTCCACTCGTAGCGACGGTAAGCAAGAACACTGTGCTCCACTGGGGCCAAATATTGCCCGTGTTCGAACTTACGCGTCTGTAACTTCTCACTCATTTTTTTTTTAAATGTCAACCTTCTATTTCTGTCTGTACTGTACAAATTGGACTACATCAATTTGCATCGTGATATTGCGACGATATCACCAACTCTCACTGGTGCACTGCACTACATGGTTGAATACATGCTTGCATGTTGTCGATCCACTCTTTGAGTGCACGTGCGTCTACCTTTTCTTTTGCACCTTCCAGGCGTTGCTGACATTCCAGATACCATTTCGACAACGTATTGAATCCGACTTCTGAGTCTACAGGAGCCTACAAACGTTTGGAAGCGAAATTTTATCTCCAAAGATGCATAAACGCAAATGCAATCGCTCGAAATACGTATCGCTGTAGCTTCAACAGAACAGTTACCGATTTGTTGGTCTGCGTCCCAACCATGTCTATTTTTCACCTGCTAGTGCCGAAAAAAATGAGAAGGAAAAGAAATCATGACGGGCTTTTTCAGAATCAAAGGTTCAGCCAGTTTTTGGGTCGTGCACGGGCCGTTAGAAGTGAACGGAATCCAAGTTCATGGATTTAAATAAGCCTCACAGTTTAGGTGCTGCCCTCAGAAAGCCACTTAATAAAATGAAAATTTAATATGAATAAAGAGAGTGAAACCGTAAACAGGCCCGCAGTCTGCATCACCTTTGGCGTAGGTCATGAAATCTTTAAAGAGGAGGATGATTATAACTATCTCAGGCACGTTGTCAGTGCTGATCCTAACTACAAAAAAGAAATCATGAGTAGAATTAATGGACTGAGGACATCCCGCAAGCACGCTCAAATAATGAGCAGCAGGCTTCATCTAACCCTAAAAGAAAGGTATACAACCAATGCGCACTGCAAGGAATGACTTACGGAGCAGAACCTTTGCGCCTTATTATACGACTTGGAGGATAACTATATAAAGGTCATTTTAATAAGCAATGGAAACGACGATGACTAAAGCTTAAAGAAGTCAACGAGCGTTCCACATCCGGGAACAAACTCGGCTGGAAGGCATTTCTCTACTTAAGAGAAGGAAGTAGACTTTGGTTGGCATGTAGTACAGTAAACTGAGAACCGGTAGGCCATTAGGGTAACAGAGCGGCTACCTAAACCCAGGTCTGGAAGTAGAACACAAATAACTCCGTGAAGGGATGGAATCAGAAAATTAGGAAAGGATGGGCTGAGCTACAACAGACTTGCAATATATTATGCAAAGCACATTGCGTAAAGAAAAGCTGCTTCTTTTCACGAATCGTTGTGTTAATCGCATTTAAATAAACCATGTACAGCCGGTAAAACGCTTGTCTATAACAGCGATTTTAACTTCAACTAGCTAAATCCGAAAACTGCTGAAACCAACTCGTTCCAAACCTGTCGGAGGCAAAAGCGAAGGGCTAAGACTTCAGAATTCCGCAGTAGTTTTATTCAAATCCCGCTCCGGTGGGGCAGGATAGGGCTGAGAGTACGAACGCTGTGTTATAGACAAGCCTTTTACCGGCTGTACATGCATTGTTTTTAGGATGCAGAAATGACAGATACTTTCCAATTGTCTATGTTAACGAAACACCGAAATAAGCGGAACACATATTGCGCTCTACGGCAGCGCCCATAGAAAACGAACCGCCGAACACGCTGGGTTTTCTGGAGGCGGACGAGCGGGACATTCGGGCCAGGAAATCCACGCTGGTCAGAACCTCCATAGATTAAGGAGACAATGGAAGTCGCCGACGCCGTGCACAGCGTGCGTTGAAGAAAGCGTACAGGGAAGAGAAATGCAAAGCGCCCTGAAACAATTTGCGGACCACTTACGATGTGAGAAAGCAGTCGCGCACGTCGTGATACCACCCCGTTGATCCATGGCCGCAGCAAGTCGTGACTGCAGCGATAGTTGGCGGCGTCGCGAAGTGGGAACGCCGAAGCTGCCTGGGTTGTCTAGCGCACTATTTATAGTCGGACAAAAAGTTCTCATCTTACACTGCCCATTCGCACAACCACAGCGACGTTTTAAAGAGTTGTGTTGCGTATAGTACAAGCAGGAAACGCGGGGTTTTTAGGACCATCTCGCGCACAGCCCAATAACGAAGGTTACTGTGGTAATTATCTGCTCAGGTCCGATCGTGACGTTGACTCGTCGAAGCTGAAAGTGGGGCTTTAGGCCCTGGAGCTCTCAACCAAGGCTGTGAAGACGGGAGTACTTCAAGGACACTGATTAATTGAGACCATTACGGATTACTTGCGTGCCCTGAAGCACATCGTGCACGTATGCGTATTGTTCATTGGCCAAACCAGAAAGACATATACAACCATGCGGCCGAGAAACGAATCCATGACAACCTGTTCACTTATCCACTGAACCACCGGCTTCGGGTTCTCTTTAATACAGTCGTTATTTGCGCAAGTTGGTACGCACTTGCTCCCAAATGTTGAAATGCGCTGCCGAAAAACGAGGATTGTAAAAAAAGTGTATGTATACATGTGGCGGTCGGTTCTTTTGAAGAATAAAGTTGACAGTTAGCGTACCGTTTTCCAGTATTTTCCTTCCTCGTATTTTCACAGCTCTTTTAAAACCATCTAAGGTTTTTGTTGACTAGTAATTAACTTCAAATGCGTATAAGACACAGACTTCATGACGACACATCGTTAAGAAGCCCGGAATTAGTTGCTCCGCGCAAACACTCTTGCTCCGCTTAGAAGTTGATTAGTGGGAGAGTTCTTGCCTCGGCGTTCGCTTCTCGGTAGAACGCACCCGGAAACGGCAGTATATGAATAAAAAGCAGATAAATGGGCAGTCTGCTCTCTCGTTTGTCGTTCTTGTATTCCGCAGAGATAATGATGTACCGGCATAAACCACTACGGCGGAAATCGCCCGCACGCTTAGGAAAGAACCCGGTTTGAGCTAAATATAATAGCTTAAAAAGCGTCGCCAGTTCGGTGCTCCTATCCACGTGGCTTATTCATATGATCCAGAACTTGAGCCTTGGCAGGGACGGCCTAGAAAACTTCACCGCGCGGGTGCATTTCGCGCGGCGCTGCAATTTTTAGGAATGCACCACGTGCCTGATGTTACAGCAGTCACGGCGGCGTCGACGGCAGATTCGAAAACAGGAAGTCTGAAGTCCCTTTATCGAGCACGGCGAATCGTTTTTAGTCCCCTGATCCACTCTAGCGTAGCTCGCTTCGGACGAACACTTCCGCTTCAGCGGCCGCAGGGTAGATGGGCTGTCCGTCCCTCCGTGTCTGGAGAATACGGACGCATGCAGAATTTTCCAGTTAAAAAAAAAGCATGAGAGGGAAGCTAGGTTGAACGCAAGGATGGCGGATGCGGGGATAATAACGTTCTTCTCGCGCCGACGGCGTCGCCTCTTGAATAGACAAGTAACGGGAGAAGGAATGTATGAAGAGCGCTGGTCCGCGAGCTTAGCGCGTGTGTTTGCGCCTCTCCGTTGGCGGTCGGTGTACCCGTGTCTTTAAGCGCATATAATAAATACATGGCCGGGATGAAGAACGGCTGTGCGGAACCGCCGTCGTCGTTCTCCTTCCTTTGACAGATGCGTGTTTGCCGCGGGCTTTTCAAAACGGCCGTCCGCGCCCGCTCCCTGCTTCCTTCCATTTTCGAAATGCTGGTTTCCTGAATTGTTGGGCCTCCTTCCCATAAGCTGAATCGCGAGTACACGCTTCATCTATTCCTATCCCGCCATTTGTTTCTTTCGTTGATGTCGCTTCTTTTTTTCCCGTTTTCCGCTGTCGAACGGCGAGCTTGGTGTTGTGCTTTGCCGATGTGCGCCGCGCTATTCCTGAGTCGGCGAAGAGAAAGAGAGGTCGGGATTGATGAACAACACCCTCTATCAGCATGAAAGTCTTGGAGGCCGTACGAGCTACCCCGAACAGTTAGTCGTTCGTTCTCGTCACTGGCCGAGTTGAAATGACGTCACAGTATAGAGACAGATATCGCAATACAAGCGTATAAAAAAGATTAAAAAGCCAACTAGAGCGACGCTGCGTTACAGTGGGTCTTCGTTTCGTCTAGGACGTGTTTCGGGTGGTACATCGGGAGGTTGGGCGCTCATCTATTCAAAGCGACGAGGCTCCCGACCGGGAGCTCGATTGACTCCGAGGCTGCGACGCGCAAAGCCGCGACACAAATCTGGGTCCTCCGAGTCATTTAGAAGCGAACGCAGCTCCCACCCTCCCTTTCATTGCTTGCATTTACTGCGGTTGATGATTTTCTCGTTTATATGCTTTAAAATGGTTTTATTTGCTCCGCACCCGCCCTGAAATGGAGAAAATGAGACGTCCCTGCTGGATGGCGCGCTTGGACACGCAGATGCCGACTTTTAGCTGCCCGTGGCGACAGTATACACGCGGGCCGATGGTTTGCTTTACAGGAGCACTGAATCTATGGTCTGGACCCAAACTACGCACAGAGGCGTGCACGAAATTAGATAGCGCCAGTAAAGAGGAAGGTAATGGGAGATCTATTGGTGGATCTTTAAAGGGGCCCAGCTACACTTCTTTTTCATTTTCTTAGAAATTTTAAATGCTTCCACAGCGTGGTCAACTAACACATCCAGTACATAGATTAGGGGTCGCAAAGTACCTCAGCCAAAAATCACTGCCAAATGCCTAACAGTACAGTATCTCCTCCCATCAAAACATCCACGGTTATGCCGTCGTCACCTGCGGCTTTTCCTATTTTCATGCCTTTGAGAGCATTTCCTACTTCGTCCTTAGTTACTAGTAGAACATCGTTAGTTGAGCTTGTACGCTCAGTAGTTTCACGTGGTCTAACGTCGCTGGCATACAGCCTGGTGTGGAATCGTTCTGCTACCTTTATTCTCTCGTCCACGTTGGGCTTAATGTTACCCTGTTAGTCTCTGAATGCGTACGTCCAGTCTTTGCGGATGGCTAGCTTCATCTTGCTCGCTTTCAAGCTTCCCCCTATTTGCAGCGTTTTCTCGATCACTGCCAAGTTGTATGCACGAATGTCGTTTGTGTTTTTGTTGCACCATCGGGACTTTTTCATGTCAATTTTCTATTCTTTCGTTTGTAGAAGGCTGTGTTCATCAATCTCGGGTTCTTTTTGTCTATAAATCCCACAAGTGCATCTCCTCGACTGTTGCTATTGTTTATTCCGAAGTTTTCCACTGATCTTTCTTCGATTTGGTTCTCACCTACCCTTCTACAACACAGTTCACAATCGTGAACTGTGTTGTAGCCTTCTTCATTGCTTAGAAGACGCCCTCGTAGAAGTTGACTTAATGAGGAGTTTTTTTTTTTTATGTGAGCCAGATCCACCAAACGCGAATTCGAGAAACAAGCGGAAGTTTGTCACCGGACCTAAATGAAACGCTGTCAAAGCTATTAAATGATATATTTTACAAGTCATCTAGGGGAAGTTTATGGCCACAAATAATTAAAAATTATGCGGTGAAGTTCAGCAATACTGGGATGATAAGTTTGCATTTGGCTCATGTTTTAGACCTATTCTTTGTATATTACATAGGAAATGTAGTAATGACTTTGCTTTGGGCTATTTCTCTATTACGATTGTGCTATTATGCTTAAATTTGTGACAACAACGAACATTTATTAAAAGGGATGGCTCCAGGCCACATGGGGAAGAGGAGGGAGGGGAGATGAAGACCTCAATAGTGTCCCAACATGGAGGAGTCCAGAACGAACCGCCAAAGTGCGAATAAAGTCTGTTTGATGCGGCCCTTCGGACGGATCCAGTCCTCGTAAGCGAGTACCCAGGCAGGCCGATGGGTCTCACGTGGCCCTACGAGACCTATGCAGTCCCATACAAGGTGATGGATGGTTGGCTTCAGTGACTGCCCACATGCGTAGCAGACGTACGAAGGGTCGGATGGTGATGCCACCGCAGATGAAAGGTCTTCGGAAGCTGCTGCCGTGGAATTCCCGCTCCTCATTGTTCTATTCGAGGCGTGCCTCCACCTGGCCACGACGTCATCTGTTAAAGAGTATCCGGAGCGCGCACGGTTCAGGAAGACATGTGCAGCGCGGCTAAGCCCAGGAGGCACTGGGTCCGGGTTGATGGGCACTGTTGAAAGGATCTCCTGTCGGCGGCGCTGTTTGCGGCAGCGGCGTTCGCCATCGGGATCAAAGCAGAACTCCTCAGTGAGGGAGCCGTCAAGCTGCGGGCGGAAATTTCGACAAGCCTGGCTCACCAGCTGATGGGCCCACTCACTACCGAGGGCTCTTGCGTGCCCGGGTGTCAGGCGAACGGTCACAGTAATGCCAGTCCGCAGTCGCAACGTTGCACAGGAACGTTTAATGTTATGAGCGACTGAGTGCCGTCTGGGTGGTCCAATGAGGTAACGTAAAGCCTCTGCGCTGTCCGTAAATATGCTGACGTGAATTTGTGAATAGACGTGTTATTATGTACGCTGTAAATCGGGTGACTGAGGCCCCTGTCAGGCGTCGTCCACCTTTGGTCTCGGCCTCCCCTTGGTTTTGCCAAGAAATAAAAATATAATACTCAAATACTCAAACACTGAAGCTAATGCGGTATTCTTATGAACACTTTATTTATATTTACTTTCAAGAGTGGTGCGATTGAGTTTTGGCGGAAAAGGCATTAAATATGTTCAAAAGGGCTTCAAGAACAGTAGAACTATACTTGGAGAGCAGGTGAGTTCTCTTGGCACCATTAGCAGCTCTTTTCGAATTCTTCCCTGGGATAATATTCTTAGCCATGCCTGAAGGCACTCGCAAAGAAAGCAAGCTCTTCATTGCCTTGCCATGAATTCCCGAAATGCTTCACAGGAAGGCTGCTCATCTAATCTTCTTCCGACAACTTGGCAAAAGACACTGCGACCTGATAAAACTTCGCAAGCAATTTTAAATTATTCGGGATTATCAGAAGCAGCTTGAATATGACCACTGGCAGGAACTGTGCTACCAAATGGGGAAAGAGCGTGGCCTCTCTCGGCTTTGGGGTATCTATAGAAGCATGGCTGGAAAGGGAAAGAAACGGTCGCCGCTTCTCGCCACTCTAAAGCTCAGTGCACCCCCGGATCACGTAGAAAAAAGCATCATTGCAACCTTCTTCGCATCACCTACTTGCAATCCCACTGATTATTTACCTCAAATTACGGTAAATAACCTTACCCTTCTCTGGACACTCATTTCATGCCTGCGGAACTTCAGGCTGCAATACGGCAAAGCAAGACGATATCGGCACCAGGCCATGACGGCATAACGAGGCAGCATATACGCAACTTGGATGAACCGCAACTTGAACATCTGCTCAGTTTCATTAACGACTTCTGGCAATCGGGGGAAATACCGGAAACCCTCAAGCATACTTTGATCAATCTCATCCCAAAGCCTGGCAAAGACCCCTCAGAAGCAACCAACCTGCGACCGATCTCTCTTACTCCTACGCTGTGTAAATTGATGGAACGACTAATAAACAACCGAATGCAATATTACCTCGAACATGTGAAGGCTTGGTTTCATCCAGCACAAACAGGATTCCGACCGAACCTTGGTACGCATGACTGCCTCTGGCTACTTAAAAGAGTAATCAACCAACAAGCGAATCGCCGTGATCTTCCAGACTATATCCTCACTGTCAACCTCCGCAAGGCCTTTGACAGAGTCGACCAGGCAGCCATACTGAACGCTCTTGCCCAGGCATTCCCCAGTGTGCGTGCAAAAAAACTGGATACGCAGCTCCCTCAAAAGTCGACCGGTTCAGCTTTGTGGCTCACTACCCGGATGGGAACCAAATACATATACAACAAGAGGGGAGTTCAACAGGGATCTGTAATGGACCCCGCACTTTTTAACAAAGTTATGGCTCAGCTCGCAAAAGAATTGGAGGAAGAAACGTCGACTCGGTTCGCAATATACACCCACGATATTATTATCTGCACCAAAGGCAGTGACTATCACAATAAGCAGGACATGATTACAGAACTACAAGCTGCGGTGAACACACTCAAGGATGTTTTACCCGGTCTAGGCTTTGAACTAGCCCCGGAGAAGACCGAGCTTCTGGTTGTGATAAACTACAAAGCAAACGCGCACACAGAGGAGGCCATACTGCATATCGGCGGAAGGGTCATTGAGGCAGCGAGAGGATCAGTTCGGCTTCTTGGCCTCCCCCTCTGTAGCAGTGGCAGTCCCAAGGCCTGGTTGTCACAATTAAGACAAAAATTGAAACAGATGCTCGCACTTATTGTTCGTTTGTCCAATAAGTGCGGCGGAGCAAATCAATGTGCATGCATCTCCATGGCTCGAGCTGTCGCAATTGGCATAATGACATATAGCGCTACCATTTATGAACTTCATAAGACAAACCTTAAAACAACTCTTCGTGCTCTACATAGAGCTACTCTAAGAGTAATTACCGGCCTTCCAAAACACACCTAAATCGACGCCCTCGAGCTTGCTTTCCCCTTCCCTCCAATATACACTATTATGCAAGGTGCGCGATGCCAGGCTGAGGCTAAACGCAGCCTCACAAGGCAGGGCACGGAACTTATGGCATGGGACGCCCAGAAGCCTCCCCCGGAAGTCCCTCTAGCGACTGCGTTGGCGCCTTGGACGTTCACGGACGATGTCCTAGGACACAGTTCCAGAGCGATGCCACAAAATAAGTGCCATGCAAGAAAACGGCGAATTCGGCACCTACAGAACACCAAACCCAAAGGAGAAGGGGACATTTTCAGAGATGCAAGCATGACACCGAGTATTGTTGGCACTGCATGGATATGCCCGGAACAAACACTTTTAAATGGCAGATCTGCACTCATCTATAATAATGCCACCAGTCTGGAAGGTGAATTGTACGCTATAAATAATGCCCTTAGTCATCTATATTACGATCTCGACACCCATCCCCTTGACACGTGCGTATCCTCAGAGATTCGTTTGAGGCTGTTCAAGAACCCCGGAAGCATTTATCCTCCAACCCAATAGTGAACTCTACTTTGCTGCATATGGAACTCCTCAGAGGACAGGGTGTACAAGGCTGTATTGACTGGCCGCCGGGCCATGACGACACGAACACAGGAAATCAGGTTGCCCACGAGGCAGCGCAGGATAGCATCGCTCGTTCCTCTCCAGTAAACTCCTCGTTTTGTGCTGACGCTGCGTATACTCCACATATAATTCAGAAATGGACCCGCAGATCTGAAGGACGGGAACACTGCCCGTGTTGCAATATGGGCGTCAAATCTGATTTACGCCATCTTATTTGGTCATACTTATTCTTCCAGAAGCATCGAACACAGCTTCTATCACGTCACACCCCATTTACCTTCTCTGATATATCAGACAACACAGACCGCGGTGAGCTTCTTTCGGAGCTTGCTAGCTTCGCAATTAAGAGTGGTCTGGCGTGGGTAGTCTAGAAGGGCGACGCCTAGTCCGTCACACTGACTGAAAAACTGTGAAGTGTGAATAAGTGTGAAATGGGAACTGAGTGTGAACTAAGTGTGAGCTGTGAAGTGCGAAGTGCGAACTAAGAACTGAAACTGATCATACTATATATATCCCCCTTCCCATCCCAACCCCAACCACCCCCTCATTGGCTATGGCCTTCCTTTCAATTAAAATCTTCAACTAACCAACTATGCTTCTTCCCCTCAATGAAGTGGTTCGTGCTCTCAGAGGCGGGGGGATTTGCTAGGGTTTGCAAGCGGCGGCTATTTACCTAAGTACTAAAATGGTAACTATGGCAGTAAAAAATATACCGCAGTTACACTGTAGGGACGGAAGAAACTAGATGACTTCGTTGCTTCACATCTCTCAGTTTCATTTCGTTCACTTCTCCTTCTGTTCACATCATCGTTGACATCCAGGGGAAAATCTTTCGCCGATCTCCGAATTGCCGTCTGAAATAATGATAAGCCGGCTCCGAAAAGCAAAAAAAAACCATCTGAAAACATCCACGAAACAGTCTGAACCGTCAAGCCAAAAGCAAACTCTTAATTGGCACATGGATTTGGCTCATATTAGTCCGTGAAGCAGCAGGATCTGGCTCATTTTCAATATGAACTACGATCTGTGTAAACGTTTGCAGGGCAATATTTTACCTATTTTTTGACACTCCTTTTTTTAAGGGATAGTTGCCGAGTCTTTCATGTCAGTACAGTTTTATCTGAGGTAGTTTCGGTTTCTGGAACTGGCTCTTTAGGAAAAAAAACGCCGTATATCTTTATAGCTTGTTTAGCTAGGTCACAATAGACGCGAATCTCTGGCTAATTCTGAAAAACTCATCCACGTTTCCTGCAATTTCTTTGTGGATGAAAAATCCCACCCGGTGTTCTTTGTTCTCTGGGGGTCCACTTAAGCCCAGAATATTTCCGCTAGTGAGCTCCATGAAGCCTTTTTTTGTCCTTCTAACTGAATTCGCTTAATCCTGTATTATCCCACTTAATGCCCGAGACCTCCTGCAAGTAGAGCTAAGCTTTCCTCGCTAGACAGGGTGCGTGCGTTGGACGTTGCCGGGGTAAAGTTCCAATGGCGGCCTGTCCGGACCAAGACATTTTTAGCACCCTCTGCTGTATCGCTGTTCTTACAGCCGCCATGGACAGGTGCTCTACAGCGGCTGGGGACTGAGGGCCGATAGTTGAGTTGGTTAGTCATGCGAGGTGGTACAGTTCTACACTCAGAAAGCGCGGCCGTGGAGCTCGAAATAGCTATGAATAAATCTAAAGTTATAAGGAATAAGCATGCCAAAAACGACCTCTTCAGCGGAGGAAAGGAAACGCTAGAGTGAGTAAAAGAATATAACTACCTCGGGCAAATGGTTAGTGCTGACCCCAACCACGAGAGGGAAATCCGGCGCAGAATAGCTATAGGTCAGGGAGCACTCGGCAAGCACTCCCAAAAAATCAAAAGTAAGCTTTGTCCGTCACTCAGAAGAAAAAATATCAAACTAGTGCATACTTCCGGTTATACCACACGGAGGTAAAATTTGGCGCCTTACTTAACAACTGCAATGCAGAGTTAAGTCTGCTGAATGGGCCATGGAACGAATAATGTTAGGAGTATAACACATAGGGACAGAAAATGACCCACCTGAATCAGAGAACAAACTAGAGTAGGAGATTCTACAATTATGTTTTGATGTATCCACTCCTGCTTGGGCCAGCACATTGGCCTCCAGTATTGTGAAATAAATGTCATAGTTGAAATAAAGAAAAATTACGCCCACCTCCCCTCGCGGGAACCCTGGTGTGATGCGACGCTGAGGGTTGTTCAAGCGCAAGCGGAGAGCAACCGTCCACCGAAAGGCCGCCGGAGAGCGGCACACCGGTTATATGCGCAGCGCGCCCGAAGGAGAGGAGACCGCGGAGAGAGAGAGTACTTGCACATGCGCAGCACCGCGCGCAGCGCCGCCCACCGGCGGAGTGAGAGCGCGCTGGGCCGCACACGCTCTCACCTGGGCACGCGCCGGCGCCAGTGCGTCTGCCGCGGCTATGACGCAACACAATCCAACACAATCCAATCCACTTCAATCCAATCCAATCCAAATCCAATCCAATCCAAGTCAAGCGAAGCCAAGCCAATCCAAGCCAAGCCAATCCAATTGAATCCAATCCAATGCCCTTCGCAGCCACTCTCCCGCTCTCCTCCTCGCTATCGGAGAGGAGAGCGGGAGAGGGGCTGCGGACAACAACGGACGCACGCAGGAAGGACAGGGCCGCCGACAAGAGATGCTCTGAGCGTCGCATCTAAAAAGAAATGGACTGGGGCGGCCGTGTAATGAGATGAACCGACAACCGGTGGACAATAAGGCAAGAGAGTGGATACCAAAAGATGGGTCTAGAAGAAGGGAAGGCCATTTATACGATGGGGGATGAAATAAAGAAATTCGGATGTGTAAACTATGGACTCCAGCTGCGCAGGGTCGGAGTGTTTGGAGGCCAGCGGGAGATGCATTCGTCCTGCAGTGGACCTGAGTAGGCTGATTATGATTATAATGATGATGATGCCCGACAGATAACTTAGAAACTTGCTCAAAAGGTTTTTCTCTCTTTCCCAGACTTTGCGTTCTTCGAACGTTGGAATTACGTCATTACAGCAGCGTAGTGGCTATTGGTCTGTTTTCCTCCAGTTGCAGCAAAGATCGCATTTCATAGCCACTACAAAAAGAAAGCCACAAATGCAAAGCAGTAACGGAAGGCATGTCTCCTGCGACGAGCAAATCCTGCAGTGCCGCCCCATGCTGGCAATAACTACAGCTTGCTTAGTGCATCCAGGCGCGAAGGAAAGAGTGAAAATGTTTATCGGAAATATTCCAGAGTCCGTTTAACGTAACGGACAACGTGACGGTGCCATAAACCTGGCAGGCTGTGCGTATTCCTTAGCCTCAGTTCTGCTTTTGATGAATGGAACCAGTGTGTTGCGCTGTCTTTTCGGAATGTATTATTATTAATAAAAAAATACTTGCTCAACAGATGTCATGTTGTTAGTGTGTAATGTGATAACTCTAATTAGGCTCAAAATAAAATATATAGGCGTACCCCAAGGTTCTATTCCCGGCCCACTTCTTTTCATAATTTACATAAACGATCTGCCAACTTCTCTTATTATAATGAAAAAATGCGCTAACAGGACGGGACTGAAGGAAGGAAACACAAAACAGCGCAGCCGTCCTGTTCAGTCCCGTCCTGTTAGCGCATTTTTTCATTATGTCAAGAAACCAACTAGCCCCCCAGATAGCTTTGATGTTTCTCTTATTACTTCAGAATGCTGACTTTATGCAGATGATACAACAATTGTCAACACTGATAAATACATCCAATTCCTGTCAGAAAAGCTAAGCAATGACCTAGCAGGCTTGGTGGCTTGGTGCTCTCATAATAAATTAATGCTTAATCACACTAAAACCAGGTTCGTTGTTTTTTACTCGAACCAACGTGTACCGAATTATATCCCGCCAGTAATTCTGAATCAATTTGCAATCGAAACAGAAGAAAATGCTGCTTTTTTGGAGGTTCTGTTGGACCGCCACTTGAAATTTCCCTCTCACGTTTCTTACCTCAGAAGAAAAATGGCGTAAGGCATACGTGTTCTAAGTCCCGTGACGTATTTTCTCAGCCTACATTACTTTCGTTATACTACAGTTTTATTCAGTCCCAAAGTAATTACTGCATTTGATCATCACCTCGCGGGAATACCAGCGACCCGTCCCCGGGCGTCGTTCGCAATGGTAGTAGCTGCCCACAACGCTAGCATTCCATTGAACTATACGTCGGCAATGCGACCGCTCGTTCCGCTGTGGTGTGTGATGCAGCCCCGAGTGTGCCTAGATATTCCAGCAGTAAAGAAAAAACGCGAAACAGCTAACTTGGACGTACATGCACGAGACATACAGTGACCGAACCCATGTATACACTGATGGCTCGGTAACATCGTCGGGTTCTGCCGGCGCTGTTATTATACCACGAAGTTCGCTGTACAGCAAATTCAAGATAGCCATTCGTACAACCTCCACGGCTAAAGAACTTACGGCCATCCGTAGCGGTCTTCCCACCACCGAGCAAAGTTCGTGCCGAAGATGGGCTATCTTCTGTGATTCGAAGCCTGCACTTCAGTCACTCCAGTCAGCCCTGTGCCGAGGACATCACGAACAGCTCCTGACAGAAATAAGATGGGTGTACGACCATGCTGTCCAAGCGGGTCATGATGTCACCCTGCAGTGGCTTCCCAGCCACTGCGGCATTGTCGGCAACGAAATTTCGGACGCTGCCGCCCGGTTGGCGCATGAAACAGCGACGACTGTACTCATTACATTGCCTAGGACGGACGCAGCTAGGGCCCTCCGCGTGCTTGCCCGGGAAACACCAATGTCCCAATGGCCTACAGAAGAATTCACATGTGCCTGGATTGGTGCGCTTGACCCGCACCTGCAGCGTCCCCTACCACTAAGCCTTCCACGGTCTGACGCAACTCTTCTTTGCCGTCTCTGGCTGGGGGTGGCTTCCAGAAATGATTATTCCTAAATAATAGGAATGGCAGCAAGTGAGGAGTGCGAAACACGAGGCACGCCGGAGACGATGCGGCACGTTTTATGCGAGTGCCCACGCCGCTCGCCTGAAAGAAAAAAGCTGTCGTCAGCGCTGAGGAACCTGGACTCTCGGCGGCCATTTTCGAAGGAGAAGATGTTATGTCATTGCCTTCTTTGTCATCCGCTCAGAAGGCGACTAAGGAACTCTTACGCTTTCTACGGGCGACGAACTTAAACATCAGCTATCGACTGCAAGCCTCCAGTGTCAATCAGTGTCACAGCTTCAGCGCTAAGCATACGTGTCTGCTCCAACTTTTCTTCGTTCTTTCCTTTCCCTTTTTTTGCCTATTTTCCCTTTCCCACATGCAGGATAGCAAACTAGGCTCCAGCCAGGTTAGCTTTCATGCCTTCCTTCTACATCCTTCCTTCCTTCCTTCATCTTGGGGCAATACCTACAGCCCCCACCTTGCATACCTTCAAACTGTCCAAAACCATTGTATTCTAATACTAACCCGCAGTCCTTACCGCAGCGACGCCAGAGCACTCCTTCTGACAACAACATTTTAAATATTGAAAGCAGTTTCAAATACAAGCTGCTTTCTTACTATTTAAACAAATAACAACTAGCTTCCTGTTTTTATTATTCCCGAATACAACCTATTAAATGCTAACTTCACAAGGTTTGCACGTAATCATAATTTCATTTTACATCTTGTTCATACCAACTACGGCAAACAACCGCCTCCTTCACCGTAATCCGGATGTGGAACAACATACAACCGGAAATCTAAATTTCCCAATCAATTGGCAAATTCAAAAAAGAACTGAAACATTTCCCCACATTCATGCCACATTCAACATAATTGCGATTAGTTATTTGTTTTTTGTCGCTTTCTTTACCTTTTCACGTTCTCTTCCTCTTTCAGTCATGCCAACCTTTTCACACCCTTCTACCAATTAAGCAATTCATCAGTAGTTGTTGTATATTGCTGCAATTAGATGTAATTTCCTTTTGCGTTCGCTTTTTTACTATTTTGCAACTTGCAGCTATCACACAATTACTTAGGAGTGTTGAATTACCCTCTTTTCTTTCCCAGTAAATTTTCACTTTTCTTTCTTTTTCGCTGTTCTCTTGTCGAACACTTTGTGTTGCCCAAGATGTATCTTGTTAGTTTTTGATACTGCAGTTTGCTGTTTCTATTAGATGTTTTATGTTCACTAATATAGGAGGTTCCGATTCAGTCTGACTATGGGACCTCCTTCTGTATACAAAAATTTTGTAATTTATCTCTTTCCTAATAAAATCTTTTGTGACTCTCTGACTCTGACTCTGAGGTGGGCTTAGCGGTACGTGGCCTGCATGACGACAATGTCACCGGCACTCCAACAGTGAACAACGCCGTGAATAACGCCTCAATTCTCAGTGCAAGCCAACAACTCTCGACCCTTTTCCCAGGAGAAGGAATCCGCAAGCTCCGTGACCGCTCCCGATATTTCGCTTGGGGTAGTAACATTCAAGCACTTTTGCGAAATTTCGTTAAGAGCTATTTGAGAAGACTCTAGATATTTTATTTCATTTTATAGTATTTTATTTTACTTTTTTAGTGATGTTTATCGGCCTATTCTTACACAACCTTCTCAAAGGTACCGCCATGCTGTATCTCTTGTTATAACTGCACTGTACTTTCAACAGTTGGGCTGCCAATTGGGCTCCCTGGCCCCGTCAAGCTGTAGAAACAGCTTTCTTGCCAGGGAGACCATCGACATTGTAGTATGTTGAGAGAAAATAAATTAAAATTTGAATTTTAATGTCACTCGTGTTGGTTGTTCGTAGTGTTGTTTCTTATTGGATGTTCATTTGTGTTTTTTCGTTGCTTGCTCTTCATCCTTTCTGTCTCGTTTGCTTGTATATTTTTCCGTCCACGTAGCCAAGCTGGATGGTTCCTTGTATACTGTACCCGACTGTACTCTGCCTAGTCATGTTCATAAAGAATTTTAGTTCTCGAGCAGGGGCACGATTCAGCTTCGTCATAAAGCTGCAGCAGATCACAAGTATCGCCCTCTACATTTATAAAGTGCAGCAGAAAGGTAGAATTATCCAGAATAATGCTATGTCGCCTTCAGTTCACGCCCGCCCTTCCCCCTTTCTTGACAAAGTTAAGTAACTCTGCTGGCATAACACCACTTGATTTAACCTCATCCAGACGCGTTGGTTGTGCCTGTATGCGTGTAGTAACACAGCCAATAACAGAAAATGTAGGCATACAATTTCGCGCTTGCATAAGTATAGAAACATAGCCAATAACAGAAGATGCAGGCTTAAAATTTTCGGCAAAGGTGCCCTTCAGGAACTAAATCTACTCCATAGGCAGGACAGCTTAGACGCAATGAGACAACCTTTATTCAACGTGGGAACAAGACGAGAAGGAGCTTATGCGAAAGCATCGGGCCCATGGTCGGTTGAGCCACCACCGTGACATCTTGTTCAGTCATGCGCGGTCGCATTTTGTGCGCAGCCGAGCCAAGCCACGCGCAAAATCCGCATTCGATGACTGCTTAGCGGAGGGGCCGACAGTCTTGGAAAAAGGATGCGCTGCATTGCCGTTTCGGTGCAGCAGGGGATGAACATGGAAAGTCCCGAGTAGTAAAAGAGACGGGATTTGTCGGTTATGGTCCACGTCCTCAGAGAAGCCGGAGTGGTGACCGAGTATTTAAAAGAAGCAGTAACAGGAGAAGAGGCCAGGAATCCTTATTCTCCTTTGTTTAGTCGAAGGGTGGTTTAAGGCCTTGCCAGGGCCTGGGAAAGCAGTAAAAAAGGTGGGGGCCGCTACATTCTCATGTCTATCCCCGAGTCTCTTTCGAGTGGCACCGACTCTGGGGAGGCGGGAGACGGAGATGTCTGGTGGCAGACCGGTTCAGAAGGTCAAAATCTGTCGTCCACGCGGGACGGTGAAACTTGAAGCGTCGGTGGCAGATCGTAATGATCTGCCAATTTTTGACTGCTTGCATTTCACTCCGCCCGTGCCGGCGCCTTACTGAGCAGTTTGGAACGCGCCATTTTTTTCTTGCACTGCCACTTTTTTTTTTTCGCTTACTATCGTAAAAGCCAACCCAACGAGCATTCCTAACTAAATGAACGCGGGGGGTGCCGGTTAATTACATGTACTTTGCCTCAATTATACCTGTAGTTTTCTTTGCGCTAAACAACGTAAAGATGTATGACAAGCAGCAGAGGTTCACGAGTTTCAAGTGGTTGTGACTATATAAGCCGCTTGTTTTTCGAAGCTTGTGTGGGACGCCGTGACGACGGTACGCCGTGGAGCTAGCTACGAGGACAAGGCGAGCCCCTAAAGCTCTCTGCGCTTAAAAAACACAGAAATAGGATTGTTGATGGTGCGACGGGGGTGGTCTACGCCCTTGGGGTGCAAGAAGTTGTACGGAATGGCGCGCGAGATCAGCATAGATGTCTATGTATCGAGCGTTATCCGATACCAGGTGTGACATTTCAATAGAATTCAAACCACGGGTGGCGCAGGACTCAAAGCATAGGCGCGTATTTATTTTTTCGTTCAAGTACCCTAGTGCTTGCTTGACTGATTCAATGATAGCTTGCCCCACCCCGGGAAGCACCACAGGCGGCAGCGGCTGTCGCGGTGCGCGCTGCATCGGCATATTATACAAGCTCATAAAGGCGTTCTCCGCTGCACCGCTGCAAGTACGAACTAATCAGTTGATGTACATGGCTTTGTAGAATAACCGCAGAAACTCCTAGTATGCCTCCAAGCTTAGACCGAAGGCCTCTTTTGGAAATCTTACAATGTCAATGGCTACGCCCAGCTTAATGTGCGTGGACTACTTTTTAAATGCAGAGCATTTCTTAGCCTCGCCTGTTCCTGCGTCGGACGGTGTCAACAGTTCCACGTCCGCAGCAGGTGCGCCTCTCCTTCCCTCCTCTCTCTCAACAGCAGCTGGCGCGCGCATGCGTCGTAGTCAGCCCGTTCGCTCCGTCGCGGTCTCGGCGTAACAGGTGCGTGATAGCAGCGCGGTGGGGCGTGGAAGGGTGCGCGCTGCTTGCGCATGCGCGCTCTCGCCCCCGTACTGCTCTCCCTCTACTGTGCGCGCTGCAAATATAGCGGCTAGCGGTCGCTCGTGTTTCAGTCACTGCGTTGCTCCTTCCTTCCTTGGTTGACGCTCGTGCCCACGTTTACTCGTGTCTGCTACTCCAGCATCACTGAAGAAGCGATGGAAGCAACACTGCCTTCAATCAGTACTGAGGCCCCAATAATCTGCATTTACTCGTGTTCCCCTCGCGGGAATTTTTTCATTGGGTAACAATTGACTTTGCAGTTTAACCTCGTCAACCGGTACCCAAATAACACAGCGGACTTCGGAGTTTGACGTTTAGGCTTAACATCAAATGCTTAGGTCTAACGTTAAGTGAGCTTCAAGTTAAGCTTTTATAGATGCCAAGCAACGTCGCACTCATTACTCATTGCATGTCGAGCTCTAGGTATCGGCTTACATTAAACTCCATAGCGTGTTGTTAGGCCTAACGACAGGGGCCTCGCACGTTGTCGATTCCAGACGCTACCGTGGACAACGTGGGCATTGACAGGCTTCCCTCCGGCTCCTTCTCTCTGGAGTGTGGCAACCTTTGTGCAACGGAGTATTAATCCCGAAATTGCGAGAGATATCATCCTTGAGTCCTCACCGATAGCCTTAAGAATTAGGCTTCATTCAGTGAATTAGCTTATGCGAAATTTGCCTATAGTCTGACAGGGATTTCCCTTTGAAAGCAATAAAGCAGAAAAGAAGAACTCTTTTCGTAGCTCGGGGCCCAGTATGAAGACACTCCATGACCATTTTCACTGTTGAGCTTTGTCGAACTTGATGGCAAACGCCAATCTTATTGCGGTGGCTGCAAACAGTAAAAGGTGCCCTTTTTCTATACGCATGTAATAAGGTTGTAATGTTTCGCAGGTTCAGTTAATTATTGGTAGCGGGTATCCATCTTGCCTGAAGTGTTGAAACAGTGTGCAGCAATTGTGCAGTTGTATACCGGCCTATTTCCAGAAGAAAAAACTGATCAGATCGCGATGAGAAACTCGAGCGCTTTCAGCGCTGAATGTTGACCACAATTTCATGTCGTTACGATACACACGTTACCGCTATCCCCCGTGCGTGTTTTAATGAGCAGTTCATTCTGTCGTTTTCAGCCTAACCCCGTTATCATCACTTTTTAGGGGACAAGCGGGTAGACAGACAAAATTTCATCTTTACCTAACTCCCAAAAGATATATGTTCCCTCAAAGTCGCCGCTTTTCTTCGGGGAGGCCTGCGGTCAATTATTTTGTGTGCGAACGCAGCAACAAGCCCTGGAGGCAAGAGAGAGTGTACACGCACAACAGCGAAGTCCAGAGCCGGAATCGCTGCTCCTGCTGCTGCAAGGATGGCGCCCGTGCGTAGGCGCCCCGAAGAGTATACCGCAAATTAAACAGTGTAACCTACCTGATATCCTGGGTGCAGTACCTGCCGACTTTGAAAGGAGTCAGATTAGGGAGTCAGTGAGCGAATAATTATTTTATTTGATCGGGCTTTGAACGCTGATGGTTTGTCCTTCCCCCCTCTCGGACGGCCGTATAGTCCGGGAAGTCCTTGTCTGTGCTCGCTGCCAGGGCTCTCTCCGCCAGGCTGCGAGGGACTGAAGGTCGGTGTATGCCTCTTGAATTACTCACCAGCACCACGGGCTGAAGTGTCCCTCATTGAACGTCCCGCTTTATGCGGTGATTCCGCCTCTAATTACAGCCTTCTTCTGAAAGGCGATTTTTAAAAGCCGGCTTTATGGGAAATGAATTCGGTTAATATGGCAGCCTGCTTTGCGAATGGCGAAGCGATTACGAACAAATGGAAAGCCAGTTTCACTTTAGCGTTCGTCCAATATTTCTTCTGCATTAACGGCCTGTCATTGAGCACCACGTGGCGGAGAACTTCGTTGCATGCGCATAGCGTTAGGCGGTTTTTAGATGCAAAGCATCTCTTGCTCTCGGCTCCGTCGTCCATCGTCCATCCATCCGCCGGACCAGGAAGACACCGGCAACACTGCCGCTCCAGGAGCCCTTTAAGGGGAAGCGTGCTCGTCTCGTGCCGGCCCAGGAAGACACCGGCAACACTGTCACTCCAGCATTTCATCGTCGGGGCTATGTCCATCCCTTGTTGTGGCGCCGTCCACACCCCACTGCGCATGCTCGGCTCATCTCGGGCCGGCCCAGCAAGACACCGGTAACATTGTCGCTCCAGGAGCCATCAAAGGGTAAGACACAACCGGGCGTTCAGCAAGCCGAGCAGGCGCAGTGTGGGTGTGGACGGCGCAACAACGACAAGGGAGGGACATAGCCCCGTCGCATCTAATAAAATTACGCCATCTTCCCGTAGGGGAACCCTGAGTAGCATGCGAAACAGCCATGGGCTCAACGCAATTTCCCATTTCGTAGTTCCGGTAAGTGAAAAGTGTGGTAGTTACCATGGAAACCAAACTGTAAATATAATGGTAGCTACGTACCTCAACCTAACGGAAACGACGAACTGAAAACTAATGGGCGCTTGAATCGACCCCATGGTTGCTTTGCATACTACTCAAGGTTCCCCTACGGGAAGATGGTGTAATTTTCTTTTCACACGCTCGTTCTACATTAGTTTTACGTTATACACAGTCGTTATACGTTTTACACGCCCGTTATCCACCCCATCGATTAGTTCAAGGTAGGGAGAATATGAGGCTAGAGCGAACGAATGACAACACATGCGCAAATTCACAGGTAAAAGTTTGGCGGATTTCTAGCCTATTTAAACTACACAACGTTAACAACACACCAGTATTAACTATTAAAGAAGTCAGAACCAGAATTTCGGAAGGCTTGGATAGCAGTTCGTGACGCAATTATGGCAGTCGGCCCGGCAGCAACATTACTTGACTGGTTGCGGTCACTTACTTTCCCTGTGGCAGACGGCTGCTAAATTTAGAAATAAGGATTTAATTACGGAGGTCAGAGTTTACAATGGTCACAAAGAAGACTGTGACAGATTAACTTCCGTGCCCTGTTGAATAGTTACGCGTTGTTTTTGAGGTCGAAGGGCGCTTTCTTCAGCCTTCACAGGGACGCACATTGCGCGTATTTTAACATTTGTTCCACCCCGTCGCAGAGCACTGCCCACTCGAACACAGTGTACGACACACTACAAATCACTGCCACAGGTGCGTTGCTGTAAAGACCTATCGTTTGCCGCTTTACTGCCGTCCTACTTACATCAGGCGGAATCGCTGCGAAGTACGAGTGAGGCGCAGGCGTACGAACCCAACCCCTTGACCTCAGTCACTCAGAAGAGTTACAGCCTGAAAGCACCAGCTCCGTATGGTCCAACATCGATGTATTCATTTACGTCGAAGTTCGCATGCACAAAATTGGTGTACGGCACAGTTGGGTATGTGTATAATCACCTTGCTTCACCATCTGAACCAAGCCTAAACAAATGGTCCACTACTTTCAAATCAACTCTGACCAACCAATAGTTTCAACCGATCCCTTCACATGAAGTTCAAGTAGGCAGCCTTCATTCGCGATTGACCCTCACACCTACCAACGGGTAGTAGAGCAGAATAGGGATTAGGTTATGCCCTGATAAGAGAGGGTAATTAATTATTTCCCATCACACAATCAATGAATACATTGTCCCGACGCCGAAATCTTCTCACTTGAAGACTAGTCTGCTCATGGAGATATGAATCTTCAGGCTTGACAAAAAAAAAATTAGCCGAGTTTAGAATTTTCGATAGTTCACAATAATGTAGAATAACGTAGAATTGTAGAATAGTAATGTAAAGTAATATAGCATTTTCGATAGTGCACAATAATCAGGCACTCTGGGGATGCTGCAAAGAGATGCAAGTGCGGGTACCATCAGGGTAGGAGAGACGCTGACATCTGGCGAGTGGTAGAGCGATGTAAAGAACGACACGAGAGACGGGCCGGTGTCATGTTGCTCAGACATTTAATGCCTCACAAAAAGAGTGGGAAGGGGAATAAAGTGGTGGCTGGTGATGCAATACACGGGGATAGGTCTTTGTCCCACATATACTCAAGTATAATACATGCTGTTCCTTCCATGTGTGTGTATATATAGCGATTTATTTATATTTATATCCATAGACGAAAAAAAAAAAAGAACGTCCACACCAGGTAGTCTCGCAATTTTTTTTTTACCTCGAGAAACAACTTGTGCTTGGTAGCGGCTTTTCTTCTTCTTGTCTGTTTCTTTTAAGTGAAAAAGTAAACACAGACACACACTCGACTTGATCCCCACGTGACCCTTTCTTCCGGGGAGGGGGGAATATACCACCGATCAGGCGAGAAATCTACAGCTCCACGAAAACGCAGCAGCGATTCTATTCACTTGTCTTTGGCCGAAACTGAAACCGTAAGCACACTAGAACACGTTTTCCGGGACCATGATTATCCAGCACGAGCGGGCTGTCACAACTCTTGGTCCATGCACAGCTGGCAAGAGCAAAGAATAAGACCCTCTGCCCTCCTCATCCTCATCCTCGTCTCCCCGTTCCAGCTTCCCCTCCCCCTTCCTCCCAACCTGACCCCCCTCCTTCTCGGCGTCTCTTCCGAACATTCCCCCTTCCTAGTTTTGAGGACTCAGCCAGGAGGCAGAAACTCTTCCCCTGGAAAACGGAGGCATCCTGAGTGTTTAGAAGGCAAGAAAAGGTACATCGTGAGAAGGATTTAACTCGCTCTCCTTCGCCTCTCCTCACAAGAGCAAAAAAAGCGCCCCAGCGGGGCTGAAAGGCCAAGCATCCTCCACGCCATCATCATCACACAGCAGAAAAAGGCTTTTTTTTTATCTTTCTCTCTTGTCACTGACGTCACAAAACGAACCAACAGAAAAATAGACATGATCGGAGAACGAACAGCGTCTACACACTTTCTAAGGCGACTCCGTTTTTTTTTTTTTTTCCTCCCTCTCCTCTTCACTGCCGGACCCGGAAAAGGCTGGGTCGCAGAGCAGGGGTTTGGGGGGTGCACACAGCCTAAACCAGGCGCTCACGGCAGCGGCTTCTCTCCCCCGCCGTCATCACCCAAAAAAGCCAACACAACCACCGACGAAGAGAAGAAGGTGGCGGTTACGTCACCAGCCTAGTACACCACCGAGCGGCCTCTGGCGGCGGTGGTTTTCACGAAGAACCAAGTCTCGCCTACGAACGAGAGCCTCTCAGCTACAACAAAGTCCGTGAAGGCAACAAAGGTCGGAAGGCGGCGAAAAGTTCTACACACGGAGAGATAGTAGGGTGGGGGTGCGCTGAGCAAAATATAGAAAGAAACGAAGGGGTATTTTTTTTTCCCTAGTGCGTCCTAGTGACGAGTAGAACCCACTGACTTCTCGCCTCCCTGTCATTCAGTGGACTCTCGACACGGCATCATCCTCTCTCTCTCTCTCCATCTCTCTCCTCTCTCTTCCTCTCCACTTCTCTCCAAAGGGCAGACACTCCTGCTCCTCACTCGCAGCTGGACCGGTCGTTTCTGTCGTTGGCCGGGTTTTGCACCAGCGGCAGAGACGAAGTCGTCACAGCGTCGCCTCGCGCGATGTTGCTGTCGTCATCCCGGCGACTCCTCCTCCTCCTGCGCATCTCCATCTCTCTCCTCTTCCACCGGGCCTCCTCCATCTTCGTGTTCCCTCCGCGGCACGCGCACGCACACACTTTGTGGACCTTTCCCTTCACAATTCCTGCTCGTCACCCCTTAGAAAGGCTTCCATCCAGTTGACAGCGTCATCGACATCGCTAATACCGAAAGCAAGAAGAGGTTCGAGAAGGCAGAAATGGAAGGCGGGGAACAGGAAAAGAAAAGAAAAAGAACGGAACTCCACGTCAACGTTCGAGACAATAAGTGAGAGAAAGATACAGATTGTGAGTTAGACGAAGGAAGAAATACATCGAGGTATTATCAGAAGGGAGTTCAATAAGAAGAAAAGAGAAAAACAGCAACAACAACAATAACAAAAACCGAGAGAGAGAAACAAAAACAAACATTGGGTTTGCACTTTGTTGAAGTCCTTAGTAAAAAATTGTCCTAAGCTTGTCTTTTTTGTTTGTTTTGTTTCTTGTCATGTCGTTCACCCGCACGCGCATAATTGTCGTGTGTGTGCGTGTGTGTGTGTGTGTGTGCGTGTGTGCACTTGCGTCCCGTGGTCGAAGCAGCTGCGCGCCGGCACTGGCTTCCCTTGTTGATATCACCCCCGAAGGGTCAACAAGATCACTCTTCCTCTTCCGTGCGGTCTTCTTCCCTCTTCTTCCCTCCTTTTTTGCTTGCGTACCTGTTTCTTCCTCTTGCTTTTCTCTCTCTCTTGTTTCACTTTTAATGCGTAACTTGTGCGTCCACAGACACCACTCACGTAGCAGACACAGTCTACACATCTCCTGATTTCCGGCCCACGCAGGCTGCTTCCTCCCAAGCTCTGTCATGCTGCTTGCAAACGACGCCCGTCATCCACCGTCGTCGTCGTCGTCGTCGCTGCCTCGGCTCAGCAGGCCCTCACAACAGCTTCACCCTGATCTGAAACGACAAAGATAGAGAGAACAAAACATAAGACACAGCCGGAGCAGCAACGTGGCGCGGCAAAGCAATCGAAGCCTGGTTAGTTAAGTTATCATTTCCTGAGGGTATCGGTAAAGACATAGAAATCAATGACACGACTGGCGATTGCTCTACGCATACACCGTAAACAAAAGCACACACGCGCGCACACAGCTGGGCGTGCTGGGACATGTTCATGAATTGGAAAGCGCTCTTGAAACTGAAGACTTCTGACATGGGCCAAATTTCTCTAACATGGGCGTTCTTTTTTTTGTACAGCTTTATCGGATGTAATCAGTTTTTTTTTTTTTTTTCAATTGGGACAGAGTTTAGGTAGAATCTTTTCTCTCCATCTGTCGGACAGACAGAGATCACTGTAAGGAATCGACCCCGCGATCTCGAACTTCTGCTCGTTGAGCCACGCAGTCGCCAAGCCAGTAACACGCCTTGCCAGAGGCAGCAGCAAAGCATCAAGTGTCAGTTTCTGAATCCTCGATGAGTCAGTCACACTGACGCCCCTCGGCTGCGCCAATCTCACACGATGACGCCCGCTTTCATACACCCCGGACAGTCTATAGGCAACTCTGACCGAGTTCGCGGCGTTTCGAGCACTTTCGTGACCTTCCGCGACGGTCGATGCTTCTTCCTTACGCCAGAACCTGTCAGAGAAGCGGAGGTCGCCCTTACGACCGCGCCCCCAGTCCGGCTTTCGCAACAGGCCGCAGCCAGAGATAGGAAAAAAGGACGCCGAGTGAGTATAGGCCTTCTCCTTCCACGACAAAGGCGCCTGTGATTGACGTGCGTGAGACTCGGTCGCCGCGCATGCGCCAATCTCCCCCGAGGAGAGTCCTGGCAGCAGCGCTCCGATAAGAATGGGGGCGGAAAGACACAACCCGTTTCCACCGCGCAGGGCCGAAGGGATCGCAGCAGTCTCGGCACATCGCGAGCACGAAAGCCCCCCGTCAATTTACGGAGCTCTCAGCCTTTCAAACGGGCTGCAGAGAAGACGGACCTCCATTGTCCCCACATCTTCGAACGTGCCCGAAAGAGAGTGAGAAAGAAAGAGAGCGCGCAAGAGCAGATATCCTGCGAAGGTGCAACTGCCATCGTCATCATCGCGCGAATGCCAAGGCGACACATCCGTTTGGCGGCAGTTTTTTTCCCAGCGCTACAACGGGAAGGGCTGGGGGCGGGGGGGTGCTAGTTTTATTGTTACGGCCTGCCCGGTGGCTTGCCGGCGCTCATTAAGTCGTAACCGCTCGGGCGCGGCAGCCCAGGCCACGGCGGAGGGCTGTGGCAAGGCCGCCGGCGGCGCGCGCGATAGCGCGTAACAGGGCCGCTCACCATCAACACAATGCGCATCGCTCGCGCAACCCAAGGGACGCCGGGGCTTAACCGGAGCCGTAAAGCGTGCGGCGCGCAACCACAAATAGCACGACGGCGGCTCGTTTTCAGCGTGTGTGCAGAGGAAGAAGACGCAGCGGCAGAACGCCGCGTTTACAATACACAGCCTGCAACTCAACGAGCGCGAATCAGACACGAAGCACGGTGAGACCGACAGGATTAAAATAAAATAAAAAAAAAACGCGAATGTTTGCGGCCCAGAATTTTCTTAAAGCTTTGGCACTCTTTCGCGATTAATTGCTTTGCGCAGCAACCGAAGCCTCCATTGGGCACGCCACTAAGAAAACTTGGCTGACGCCTTTCTGCGGTGTACTGGTATAGTAACCAGGAGGATGGATCTCTTTCCACATTATAAATGGAAGTCATACGACTGTCATCTCGAGCAAAACAAACAAGTTACGGAAGGAATACCCAAGGAATTGTCAATTCGCTGATGCTGGCGGCTAAGCAGATGTGGGCCATAAAAAGGCGACCCACGCGGTCGAATTGTTTGGGAGCTCCGGTCTACCCAGCAGCGTGGCCCCGGAAATCAAATAGCGCTGAAATAAAAATGTTCACGGGAAGATATAATTCAACCGGAAGAAGTGGCTTTCCTTAGCGCGGGAAATCGCCCATCGCCGTTCGAATGTCCCGCGCCTCCGCGTTTAGGCGCGCCGCGGCCAGATGGCACCACGGCCCTTGGCGATGGCCGTTTCGGATTTCTACCGTCGGCGAACGGATTCCACCCTCAGTGATGCGACGTACGAACAACGGCTGTCAGCGGTCGAAAGGTTAGTAAAGGCGGAACTCGGTATCATTTACGCGATGTACGCTGCCTGTGTGTCCGTTTTGTTTTACGAACACATTAAATTTGGAATACTTCCGTGGGCTGACGTTATTCCGACACGGACGTACCGCACTTACTTGCGAATAGACCCACCAGGAACATGGAAAACGTCCTGGGTTTTAAATAGGTTCAAAACAATAATTTTAAACGGGCTTGCCCAAGTCTTCGGTTCACTTTTATTGCATTGTACATAGCGTTTCTAATGTGGATCACCCGTCGTATAAACCGCGCTAAAGCACACTGAAACGCGTTTTTATTCACCATTGGAATTTTATGTCCGCGGTCGGTAACTAGCAAAGAACTATTTTTGGTCGATGTACCCCGATTCTGCGAACTACGACGTATACGGAAACCGGATGCAATCGGAGCGCCGCACAATTGCCCCAATAGCTCGACACGAAGCTCGCAGAGATCGCGAGCAAAGCGTAATCCCGAGAATGCATATCCGGCGCTGCAATGCACGGGGCCGACGACAACCAGTCGAAAAACCACAGGACCGCCGTTGCGGCACAAATAGGGGCATTACTCGTAACGGCGCGAGGTCGCGCTTGAATTGGCCGCGGCTACACGCAGAGACGCGTGTGAAAGAACAGCCGCCTTACCCGCCCTCATCAGCATATCCGCCGCGAAAGCATGCGACGTTAACGGTTTGTTGATGCCTCGTTGCCAGGGGCTAGCCGAGCGCTGCTATGTTCTTTGAAGAGGAAGACCGTAGCGCGTTCGTCATTCATCTAGAGGCCATATACAGCTCCATCAACAACGCAATAAATCAGATGTTTCTACACAGGACTGCGCTATAACATAAATAGGCCGTGGCATTCGATTCGCTTTCCCTTGTCAGCACCGTTCATTTGTTTCGCAGCGTCTCCAAAGGGGCCCTGCAACACTTTTTTCAAGTTTTATTAAATCCTGAATGCTTCCAGAACGTACTCAATAAACTCAGTCCTTTAAATAGGGGGTCAAAAAGAACCCCAAATAAAAATTACTGCTCTATATCTATTAGGTAACTTAGAAACTTGCTCAGAATATCTGGAATCTCGTTAAACGGTACACGCATAAGCCGTAGTTTCTTTTTATACGTAGCTAAGCCGATCCCCGACTCAGTTTCCCTTTAGCCTAATGCATTCGGATAAACCGTATAGTGCCGGTCAGTAGTACTTTTTTCGCGTCCCCGTGAGATACGGTTTAACGAGGTTTCACTGTATTTTTCTGTTTCCCGCTCTTGGCGTTCTTTGAGCGTTCAGATTACGTCATTAGAGTGATGCGGCGGCTACTGGCCGGCTTTCTCTTAGCACAAACACACTTGATAGCTGCTTTAAAAAAATCGCAACAAAAGCAAAGCAGAAACGGAAGGCGGATTTGCTGCGTCGAACAAATCACTCAGCGCCGCTCCGTGCTGGCGTTAACTGTACCTTTAGCAGTGCTTGCAGGCGCGAAAAAAATAGTAAAAGCGTTTATCGGAAGTGTCACAGAGTCCCTCAAACAGCCATTCTTTAGGAGCACAATTTCACTCCAGTAAACTTTCATGGAGCCTTTGCGTCACGTGACTCTGAATGCGTGAAAATACGTTGCTACAATGGGAAATGCGAACGCGCAAAACGTTTGTCACGGCCAGTCGTTGTGTTTCGGAAGAGAATTTCGAGGTAAAAGACAGTACCCCGCTGCACAAAGTGGAGTGGAATCTGAGAGCCGTTTGCATTCAACAACGGTAGAATAAAACGAAACTAGAGGCACCACTACAATCGCGCAATCGTGTTTCTTGCCGGTAAACTTTGTCCGCAGCTGCCAATCGCACAAACAGGTCCTTGTGACGTCACAAAGGCGCGACCAGAAGTTCCTGGTGAATCTCTACTGTTTCATTTGTTCTCTTAATTACCTAGTTATCGGTCCGCAGTTCGCGGTGAAACTGACAACATTATTATTGGGACATATTCTTTTAAATGAGCCCAACTTACATATTGCCCCCTTTACACATGCGAAGAGGCTTGCTGCCAGCGTACGGTGTCCGCAATTCAAACGCCTCTCAGTTCACACACCGATAATCGCAGAGCTTTGCTCTGCGCAAAGCGGTGGACCCGTTGGATAAGGCGACATGAGTACCTTCTACCAACACCCTTCTACGCGGGAGTATCATTCGTGAAACTTCAAAGCCCCCCTCTTTGTTCTAATCTTGCAGCGCAGAACAAAAGCGGCCAATAAACCCTGCGAGCACAGGACAGATCAACTCTCGCCTCCACGTTCTCGCAAAGAAAGAAAGAGAGAGAGCTCAAGAAGGAACGCGAACAAAAGGCGTCAAGGTCTTCGTCCGCGGCGGCAAGGAGCAACAGCAGTGGGAGCAACGGCGTCGGCCCTGGGCACATGTCATCGCGCCGGCGCGAAAACAAAGCACACAAAGCCAAGCCGAGCCAACAAACAGGAGTACGAGGAATAAGGCGGGGGGAACTCCTCGGCAGCCCATTAATACCGCGCCCCTCGGGCTCGACGGCGACGACGACGACGGTGATGCACCGCTCCCAGTTTGTCCTCGTTTGCGGGACGTCGTCCACAATTGACAAGCGCGCATCACACACTTGCCGTCGTCGTCGACAACGGTGCGGGCGAAACGAGGCGACGGACGCTCCCGTGGTGTTGCTGCCCCGACACGAATTTGCTCGTTTGATCCGCCCTCCCCGCTTTCGCTTGTGTTCTCCTTTTCGGCCAGAGGCCGCATCGGCATTTGCCGGGACGTGCCCCGAGGCACGTCCCAGGCAGAGCCCCGCTCCTCCTTCGCCCCTTTCTCCGCGGATTCTTTTCTTTTCTCCTTCGCGAGGCGCTATCTGCATCAGCCGGCACGGAATATACGAGATCAGCGGCACGCATGGTTGCCGAGTCAACGGCCCCCCGCTGACGGGGATTCGCCACTCGACAAGAAGAGCAAGGGGCACGAGGCGCGACCCGAGGGGACGCCGCGCCAGGAGAGAAACAAGGCATGTCCACGGCTATTACGGCGATCTACCGCCACCACTGCGGTACGTCCAATCAAAGCACTTTACAAGAGCTCGGCTGCGGAACGAGCTGCCAGGCGAGATTGTCCCGACAAGAGCGACCACCAGGCACAACAGCTTTACATCCGTGAGGAGAGAAGACACTACTTTCCAGCGGATCACGGCGGAATTGACGCCTGAGCGACGAACGCTGTAGATTCTAAGCCACTGGAATATACGAGAAAGCCCCCCCCTCCCTTTGCCCGCCGAAATTGCCAGGCTCAGGGAGCAGGGTAAGGCCGCCCACTCCTTCTAACATCACATTGCGACATCATTTTGCTATACTTACAATTTTGAATTGATTTGTTTGTTATTAGACTTGCTTTTCTTTCTTCATTGCGTTCTTTTCTTTTACGTGAGCATCCCCCCCCCCCTTTCAATCCTCTCCCTTGCGCAGGCCCCTAAACCAGGCGGCCGACTGTAAGGGGATTTCTTCACCCGCGCTCAGAGCCCTTCATAGTTGACCCGCGTGTTGAAGCGGCCGACTAATAGCAGCTACGGGCTGTGGGACAGAAGGAATGTGACCTGCAACCTTGCGTGCGAAATAACAACGCTCCTTTATCCTGCTTTATTTGCAGTTAGGTACACCTAACTGCCACATATGCACACATTCGCTGCGCTGAGTCAGTCCAAAACATCCCATCATCAACCAGCCTTAGTCAATCGCCAGTGCACTGTCTCATTTACTCAGCTATTGAGACGCTGTCCTCCCCTCATTTCAACTGTACCGGGTCTCACTGGCGCTGTTCGCAGTACTATACCACGTGCACACACAGGTTTTGAATCCCCACGCGCACTTTGGAAGACCTCCTAGGCCGATTTTCAGCCAGTCACAACACCCACGAGTAACGAGAAGAGGACATGTGGGGCTTTCAGTGTGACGGCGTTCAATTACACACGTTCATGCGCGCTGTGGTAGTATACGCAGCGGCGCTCGCTCGGCTAGAAATAACTCGCGTGGCTCAGAACCAAAAGATGAATGAACTTGAGGACGCGGGTCTCAAAGAAAAAGACGGCTGGCCTTGTCGAAAGGTTGGAACAGGACCAAGGTCTCCCGATTTAGCCCGTGTCGCCCGAGTTTCCAGTAATCGACGTCAGGGCGTCTTCGCCACAGTACGGGTTCTCGCGAATTGAGCTAACTTTCACGGCGAACCGCTGTTTGCAAGAGGTTGCAGCAGTGGTGTCATCGGCAACAATGATGCCGAAACAACGGGAAAGGAGATTCCATTAGCACGGCTTAGCACCAAAACACCAATGTGGCACACCACCGCTAGAGAAGTATAATGTACGACTTCGAGTAAATTCGCAGGGAAAATAGAATAAAGTAATTTATTCACAGCAAATATAAGTAGGGAATTCATCGTACTAGCGAACATTAACACGAGGATAATGGGACAGAAGAGACGAAACACACGCTGGAACTTTACCTCAGTTTATACCACAGAAACACGGAAAACACTTATATGTACATGAAACGTGTCAAAATAATCATACAAGCACAGTGAAAAAGAAACAAAACAGTACCGAAAACGTCACACGTCACACTTGCTCATATTGCAGAAGCTGGCTTATTATAGTATACAAGCTCCGGGACGTTCAAAGTATGTAAGCTATTGGGCGGGAAATATAAGCTCCCGGACGTTCAAAGTATGTAAGCTCATGGACGGGAAATATAAGCTCCCGATTGTTCAAAGTAGGTAAGCTCCGGGACGGGAAATATAAGTCCCGGGATGCTCAGACATTTTCCGTCCATTTTCCTGAATTCACAGCGCAATAAAATCTGACGAAGGGGAGAGCGATACACAGGGGAGCTCAATAATATGGAAAATCAACTTGCTTCGCCATCAACTTTAACAAATTTGTCATCCATGCATAACTGAGGTCGAGCGGCCACATGACAAACAAGAGCCGAAGGGCAAGGTCCCACATTTTGTGTACTTCACGGTCGACCCGTGTGACGGAGGCCCGACAACACAAGCTTAACGTTTAGGAAATTTCTCGAAGAGTTAAAGGGACTCGGCAACACGCCCGACAAAGGCTTTCACTCTTTCCTTCGCGTCTGGAAGCACTGCGCAAAGCTATCGTCAGCGCGGAGCGGCAGTGCGTGATTCGCTCGTGGCAGCAGATAGGCTTTCCGTTTCTGCTTTGCTTTAGCGGCTTTATTTCTAAAGTGGCTCCTGAATACGTTTATCGCTGCAATTACTGGTAGGGAAGCCTGCTAATAGCCGCTACACCGCTGTAATGACACAATTTCAGCGGACGAGGAACGCGAAGACCGCGAAAGACAGAAAAACCTTTTGAGCAAGTTTCTACGTTATCTGATGGGCACAGATCAGTAACGTTTGGCTGAGGTATTTTGCGACCCTCTAATCTAAGTATTGAATGTGTTGGTTGACTCCGTTCTGCAAGCATTGAAGACTTCCAAAAAAAAGTTCAAGAAAGTGTTGCAGGGTCCCTTGAAACAACGGAAGTGGTTTACTCCGACCAGTAGCATAGGGTCGGAGTAAATCACCATTACGCACATAGCATAAGGCTGGCTGGGAAATCAAACAACGCAAAGTGGTTCCGTCAAGCCAGCAGCGCCACACAGCGCAAGTGCGGTGTTTCGACGCGGAAAAAAACCCGTACTTTAACTTCATTTAGACCCTGCCAACACAGCGCCGCCTGGCGACTGCGAATTCGACCTTACAACTCAAGGCCACGCCCGCAATGCGGAAGGATAATATCGCCGGGGCCTGGAATGGCGCGTCAGAAAACCCAGACGCGACACCCGCGAGTCGCTCCCCTGTCAAGCGACTAGTCATTCGTCAGGGGGGACCCGCATGGTGTAGAGCGCAGCGCGCGCGCCCAGAAAATATATACGCTCCCGCAGGCGTATATACACACGCGAAACGGCGGGCCTTCAGCGTAGAATATATATGTTGCGCGCACTGCCGCCGCGCCTGCCTTCTATCCGGCCCGGTCGAAGGTCGAACGGCGGTGACAAACAGCGCGAGAGCCGAAGCGACGACGACGAGACCGGCAGTCTCGGTTCCGGCCCAAGAGCACTTCATGAATGCATGTGCGCGCGAGCGTAGTGAGGCGGGCGCCGACACCGTAGCTGCACACTTGATATATATTGTGAGCTTTGCGGCCACAGCTTGTCGGTCACTGTACGTAGCAATTGCTAACCATCATCACCACCGGCTTGAGCCCATCTTCATTCCTTTCTTGTACGCACTCATCATCAAGGACGATCGAGCTTCACCGGGAATCATCATCAGTGCGTGGGCTTGGTCGCCATCTTGGGTTTCTTCTGACTGCTACGAATAAACGGCCTCACATTATATATATATATATATATATATATATATATATATATATATATATATATATATATATATATAGTTAATGAGCGGTTAGGCCAGTGAAGGTTAAATAATGAAAAGGGACGCAATAAAAAACATAACACGTTTACTTCGAAAACATAACTTTACATCGACGTTTCGGACGGGAACCTCTTGATAAAGAACGGTCCCCGACCGAAACGTCGATGTAAAGTTGTTTTTTATTGCGCCCTTTTTACTATATATCTATATATATATATATATATATCCCTCAGCGAGCAAACCAGAGACCCACATCTGTAAGGCAGGACTGACGCGGAATCCTCGTAGAACACAGAACACATGTGCCAGGCACGCACACGTACGCGCAAGAGCAGACAGGTGTACGCGTTGCAAAAAGTGAAATAGGAGAACATGGTACGTGCATGCAGCTTTCTGGCGCCGCGGCCATCTTTACAACCAGCTGTTGTTACGCGCTGCGCACATTGTACGACATCGTAACGGAGTACTATACGTTTCCGCAACCGAACACCCGCCGTCATTGTGTAATCACCTCCCTTTCTCAACATCTTTTTTTTCTTTTCCTTTGCGCAGTTCATAGGGACAAGTTCTGCCCTTCTTGCCAATATTCACCGCCAATTCGACAGTGAAGCCACTGTGTGTACGGCTGTTCGAACAACTCGTTAACGTTGCAAGCAGAATATATACGTCCACAGGGACGATTGCAACTACGCTTCCTTCTCGGTTGATGACGGGTGAAATTTTAAAACTGAATACGAACTGGACATGCAAGAAACAAGCTAAGACAGTAACGACTGAGGGCCCAGAAAACAGAAGCCGGTAGGCTTTTGTTCTACACTACCGGTGTGAACATCTGTAAGTGAATATATACTCGTTACTCTGCAATAGTTCATTCTCAGCCACACCTTTGCGGATCTTGAAAACGTAGCCTGCTACGAATGGACGGAGAGTGTACGGTGAATTCTAGCCTCTTGAAAGAAATGATACTACTCGTAGCACAATGAATCGGTACTTCTATTCTACATTTTTCAAGCTTAAAAACCTAATGAATTTCGCATGGCTGTATAGCCTATGCAGCAGCGTGAAACTCGAGAAATAAACCAAAACTTTACCATCCATTCCTTAAGAAATTCGAGAGCAGTGCGAAAGCTTTGTCAGAGAAAAACTGCGTCAAAAGTTCGACGAAACCTTCGCCCAAAATGCGTCCAACCAATCGTCAAACTTTCAAAGAACAAAATCGAAAACGAAGAACGCACCCGTGCGACGATTTTTCGCGTACTAAGTTAACGCATCAACGAACGATCTAAGTGTACAGTCTAGTCCACTTATAACAATATCCAAGTGCCAGGGAAATCCCATCGTTATAACCGATAATTGTTATAAGCGGGTTGCGAAATAAAAAAGACAGAACAGAGCTCAAATTGTTTTATTCGCATGCCAGCAAGGTCGTAGTACTACTAATTTGCGGAAAAGAAGTCACAGTCCGTGCGCCTGTGAAGCTAGCGCAAATCTTTACCAAGAGCATCTATCGGTGCTTCACGTAGCTGAGGTAAATGTCCTTGGCGGAAACAAAGTCCCCGACGAACTGTGTCAAGCTTTGGGTCTCCTACGAAGACACTACCTGAGTAGGCTGCGCAACCGCGTCGTTAAAGTAATCACTGTTGCACTTTTGGTGCACAATATAACCGAATTGAATTGTTATATCTGATATCGTAGCACTGGGGCATTGTAATAAGCGGTTTATTTTACCATATAAAGAATACAATAGCTGAAGGTGCCATAGCTTTTCATCTTTATATCCGATATACTGTTATAAACGATATCGTTATAAGTGGACTCGACTGTTTACCGATACGTGGTTTATGAGATAAAGTTATACTACTGTATAACTTTATGATCGACGCGCCCGTTATCTTGTCTAGAACCGTTCCTATTTCGCGATTTCCGAGTAACCGCTTTGACATAGTGGAAGCCCGGCTTCACGCACGCGCCGTGTGTCCATACATCTTATCAGAGCTTTTCGGTAAACAAACGGGTCTATGCAGAAATGCATTCGTTTTTTAAAGGAGCCATGAAGACAAAATACAAGTTGGGTTTATCAGAAAGACTGCTTAGTCCCAATAACAATGATACCAGGCAATATGATGGCAATCTTCGAACAAATAACGGAGATATTAGAGAAAACGTGTAAAACAGTCGCGACCCCCTAGCCGATTTCCCGCAACTTTTCTATGACGTCACGGAACCTTGTTTGTGCGATTGGCGGCCGCCTAACTGCCGCCAAAACTGACCTGTCGCGACGACACATGACTGGACGTCTGTAATGGGGCCTCTAGTTCCATTTGACCTTATCACTTGAATGCTCACGTGCAGTTAACGCACTTAAAATTATGTTTTATTGTTGGCCCATATGACGTCATTCTTGCTCGTAACACGTCACTGTGGCGCAAAATTTGAATGTTTTTATATACTTCTTGCATTTTCTTCGTTAAAAAAAAACATCTTTTGTGGCTGTAATGGAGCTGGGTGAGATACTGAATCCTAGTTCTTTCAAATTAAACGGAGTTGTATTTTCTCTTCATGGCTCTTTTACCAGGACGCCATCGCTCCAACTAATACCCCTGCTACACTAGCGTTCGAATGTCATTTGAACCAAATGCCATTTGACTCAAGTGCGAAGTTGTGCTGCTCCACTAGGTTTTGAAATGCCATTCGGTTCAAATGACATTGGACCCGAATGAGCACCGAGAGAGACATTTGGCGCTCTGAAATGCCATTTATTATAGCACTCTCGCGCACAGCGTTCGAAGTCGGCATAAACAAACACATTACTGGCGTACTTAAAACAAACAAAATATTCTCAATTGTGAGACTGTTTACTTCTCGTTTGCTTAAATGGTGATATCAAGATGTAACAATTCCGTGCTTTCAGCACCAGTGCGAGCAAGCGACAAACCAGTGTGGCCAGACAGCACAAAAAACCTCGATTGCGATTCAGAATTAAGCAAAAACCGTGTCAAAGCTTACGTTATTGATAATTCGATATCATTTCAATACCAAAGACTGCCGCTAAATTTGATTGTTGCATTATTGTGTAAAAACGGAACTCGACACGGCAACAGCGCCCTGCAGCACGGCGAGCGATTGTGAATGCTTTCAAATGCCATCGAAATTGTAGTGGATTTTGAAGGTACGCTGCGCTTGCTGCGAACACAAAGACGGGCACGGAAAAAAAAAAAAAAACGTACACTTTCACGAGAAGACGGCGCACGGCGTAGTGGAGCAGGGCGGATTCTGAATGGCATTCAAAGCACCCCATTTGAGTCAAATGACATTAAATTTAAATGACATTCGGACCCTAGTGTAGCCGGTGGATATGAAAGCCTTCGCTTTCAAACGGTCCTCGTCTTCTTTCGCCCGCCATGCATTCGTGCACAACGCGAATGCCGGAAGCACGGTCGGCGACGTCACGTTCGTCCTCCTGCACGCCGACAGCTGCGACAACTGACATTTGAAATTCCACCCAATTAAAAGAGAAACAAAAGGAGGTTCCCCGAGCCGATGTTTTCAGCTCAACCTCGCCGCTTCCGGGACATCCAAGGGTCTGGTTTGACACAAGCGTTGCTCAGTGCACCGATACGCGCTCTGGTTTGCACTCCCATCCGACCCGATTTCTTATCGTAAAAATGACAAGACGGAAAGACAAACGACTGTCAAGTAGACAAAAAAGAAAAAAGAAAGCAAGCCCGCTTTCGCAATAATCACTTGGAGGCCGATGCACCGACGGGAGTGACCTAAGTAAAGCAATTCCCTTCCAGCAATCATCTCCGTTTACACTATTGCAATGGTTAAATGTGTGAACTCCGGCAAAATTAACATTTTGGTGCAAATGCAGCGCGTTACACGGTTATGGCATTTTTACGGGTCTTTATTCTCATTTCAGTTTGTTTCTTTCGTGTTTTTTATGTCTTCGTTGTGTAGGGGCGACATATAAGATGCGTATTTTTGTTTGTAAGGCCATTTTGATCATTTTTCAGTTTTTCAAGAATCAGTCGGAAAGCGTCACCACGCGAGGGGCTAGATATGGCAGCCGGTATAGGTGGTATTCACTGAAAAGTTTAGCTGTCAATTTCTTCGCTTGGCAACACTGGAAACGGCCACGGACATGGCGCGGCTTGTGCCACTGCGCCCGCACGCCGAAGGCGTGCGTTGTCTGCTCCGTTTCAACTGCATCCTCAACGGTGGTGTCAACAGAGAGGTTAATAATCGCACTCACATTGGACTCGAGGCATTACTTCGCGTTCGGTGGGGTAGAGTTTGGAAAGTCCACACACATTGTGTGTTTAGCACGGACAAGTACCGCCATCCCGCGGAGCCCGACGTAACTAGTGACGGCGCACTCACATGGTTGCCTGCATGCGTGCCTCGCCAGTGATTACAAGCTATAAGATAGCCGCTGAAAGCTGCCAGGAGTTATTCTAATTCACACAGAGTCGGGCAGACAGACACTCGGTGCTTTCGGTATTATTACCCGTCGAAAGGTTGGCAAGAATTCCGTTCTTCGTCGCGGCGTCAGCGAATCGATAACCGAACTTGGCCGTGACCAGCCGTGGTGCGCCTCCACATGCGTTCTCTCCGCGTGCACAGTGAAAACGCATTGTATGCCGGTCGGCCTTTCAGCTAGACGCACTCAGACAATTACCCCCTTTGTGCCCGGCTCGCCTTTCATCCATTCTTGACAGGACGGCTCAGCGGCCGCAGTGCGAAAAAATAAAAGAGGACGACATCGTCGCAGGACAAAAGTACACGCCGACGTGAGGAGAGAAGAGAGTTAAAGCATTAAGCGAAAATTTCAGCAGCTGTGTGTAGCAACGGAGTCCACGAAGCGGAGAATAAACACGCGCCCAAATCACGGACCACAATGGCACCGATCACCCTTCGGGAAAAGATTGAAAGAACGAAGCGAAAAGGAGGCGAAAATAAAGAGAGCAAAAAAAAGTGGCAAAGTGGCTTCCTTACCCGATGAGGAAACGACGTGAACAGAAACGCGAGCAACGAAATCAAAATACCCCCCACCGCGCTCGGACGGCCTTGGCGGCCTGGCCTGAGCCTTCGCTTGCGTGTGCAAATAAACGACCCGGACGTTATTAATGCTTTCGCCCTTCGCCGCGCGATTGACACGCCATTAGGTCCGACACCTCTGGATGCCCCTCTCCTGCGCTCTTTTTACTATTACGGGGGCTCCCCAGACGCAAATGCGCCGACGCAGGTTCCTCCTCGGAGCAGAGCTATACTCGCTGGCTATCCGGGAACCATTTTTCCTCCCCACTTCTCGCTGTTACCCGACTTGGTGCCTCGCCAACACAAGCTAAATAACCACGTACGCCAACTGCGCATGCGCCACGGGGTTGCGGAAGCGACGGCTCGTGATCCCGTGTGCTCTTGTCTGAGTGGCCCCACGTCGAAATCCGCGACCCGACGCGAATGTGTTCTTGATCGAGACGACGAAGAATCGAGGAGGCGCGCCCGAACACTTTGCTGCGGGACTTCCATGCACAACGGAATGGATGACTTTATTAGGAGGAGGTGGTATATGGGAAAAAGGGTAGGGGAAGATGGTTCTTATGGATCTTTCCACTGCAATTTGAACGTTCACTTAGCATGTCACGTCTGGTGGCGCCCATAGGTGTTCCAAATGCACAGTTGTTGAAGTAGTGGCGAGGACACTCTGATACGACGACCATCCGGGTATCCAAAATGAGCCGTTCGGGAGCCACAAAGGGTCTGCTTGAGGGGTCGTCTAAATACTAAGAGATAGCTACAAAATACGGAGACCGATAGAGACCTTTAGCTGTGCCAGCCCTGCTGGCATAGTGGCGGTAAGGTGTCCTACTGCTGGTAAGCACTATACCACCGTGCACGTCGCGGGAAGCGAACGGGCCAGCACGCGTTACAGCTCGAGGGGGGTCCACTAAAGTGCGTGAAACTGACTACCGCGTCCGAGGCGGGCGGCGCATGCGCGCTACCGCCTATTGGATGGTGTGAGCAGGAGACACCAAACAAGCAGGTACAAAAAAAGACAACAACAACGGTTGTAGTTATTACAGCAGTTACCATGACCCCTGGGCGCTCAACCAGAAATAAGATTAGCGATAGGCCAATCATTATACGAGTAAGCGACACACAATGCAAGGCCGTCTGGCTCTTCACAAAGACCCACGGTTCCCTGCCAACGTCGTGGACTGTTGCCAACATGTATCCGCCGGGAACCCGGATACGGGAAGTAACAATGGCCTTCTAACAAGTTCGTTACTTGACCACCCCCTAACTTGTCAGAAGCCGCCGGCGTTCGATTTGACTCAGCGCTGCTGGCGCCGTCGCTTTTGCGGTCGTTTTTGACCCAGTTCCGAGGGGATAAACTGACGCGGGTAACTCGTTCGACCCGGCGAAACTTCCTTCACTCCCAAAGATTGCCCGCCGCTCCCCTTTCTGCTTTCCCCATTTTCCTTTTTCCCTCCTTCCACGCAAGCGACGACAGCGAGCAGCGAGCATTTCCTTTTCGAGAAATACCATTTATCTCTGTCGAACGCCGAGAGGATAAATTGCGCTCTCGATCGATGCTGCGTGTGTGATCCTTCCTCCCAGCGAGGAGACGGAGCTTGCAGCGGCGGCACACACCAACACAGAGGGCGTCGCCGCTGACATAGCGCCGCGCAATGGACGGCGAGATCGGCGGCTCCGAAGCTGCAGCCGCGAAGACCGGTTGGGGACGAGGGAAATGAACGCTTCAATGCACAGGCGGCGTGGGTGGCGATCATTGATGAGAGGGAAAAGGGGGCTCTCCTATCCTTGGCCTAGTTTTTTTTTTTTTTTGCTTGAATTCGTAGTGGTTTAGCTTTTCGTTGTTGATGCCCGGGACGAAAACACGCGGACGCGTGCGGTAGTACAAGGGGTCTGACTCCGCTATATGGAACCTCCGCGAATTGGACCGCACGGCGGGACACTCGAGTCACTGACACAGCGAGCAAAGTCCACAACAGCCAAACTAGGGTAGAGAGGGGGAGACAGAGAGAAAACAATAGGAAAGGGCGCGCAATTGCATTGTAGACACGGTATCGAGGCACGATATTAGATATAATACGCACATTCTGTCTGTTAAAAGTCAAAACGTCCTCTTACTATATATATATATAAATATATATATATATATATATATATATAAATGATCTGTCTTGTGTCTATATTTCGTGTTCATTTGAGGTCTGCAGCTGACTCTAAATGAATTAGACGTCACGCCTCATAGCGTCTTACTCTCACCTCCAACCAATAACTGCCCCGTGCCCTACCATTTTTGTGTTTATTAGATTGCTTTCGACCGCAGCCACCCGACTGCCTGGAGCTATATTTGAGGTGTGCGTCTGTCTTCCCGACTAAACACGGTACGGGCCAGCGAACGTACATGTTGTTGCAAATAGACTACAATTGCAAAGATTTTTAGGTAGACTTCCCTTCGCAGAAGAAACGGTGTAATCGAGTGGTTACAATTTCCACTCCGTGTATCCGTGGGACCTGGGTTTGACCACCAGGGAAAATTGCACCCACACACGTTCGCACAAAGAAAAAAAGAAAGAACCATGGTCAGGCACAGCTAATAAAATTCGACGCCAAATGCTCATAAGGCGTGTTGTTACTCAGCTACAGAAAAGAAGCGTAACCAGCAGATAATTTTCAATGTTGCGAAGTAAGCTTCTTCGCAAGAAATTATTCATTTGTCGACATTGAACTTAAGCTATCATATATGCTATAAAGCTTCGAACGCACTTGGCTGGCTTCATGATTGGTTCCGGGAACGAGTACGGCTTCCCCGTCCGATGCGCAAAAGAGATGCTGACTATATATATATACTATATAAAAAAACAGATATGGCGGGGAAAACGAAAACATTTTTGAAAGGAAACATCCGAGTAGAAATGAAGAGTCTCAATTCACCAGTGAAGGCTCCCAACAGCAAATTTGCGCAGATGATTGAGGACGAGAGATAAATTTCTCAGGCATTCAGGGAGTTCGCAAAACGTGCCGTCGTTTACTTGCACTTTTTTTTCCTTGACAAGGCACGCTAACTTAAAACCTCAATATTACTAGCAAAGTTCAAAGACGCGTTCGGCGTAGACTAGTGCAGGAAACGCTAGAAGGCGGTATTTTCGCCGGAATGACAAGCAGCGATTCCAAAGGCTAGAAGAGGCGTGCGTCTCCCGTGGAACAGTAAAAAAAGGTTTTCAGAAGGGCAGAGTGTTATTAACGGTGCCAGAAGAAACAAACGTTACGCGTTACCCGTTTCGGCAAGTGTCAAAACACAAAATCACCCCCAGCGGGTCCTCAAACGACGCCGACGCCCCCACACGTTGCGCCGCGCCTTCGATGATACAAAGCGGCCGGCTGCCCGGCGAGAGTCCCAGTAAACAATCTCCATCGACCGTAAATTTCTTTCGGCTCGAAAGCCTCCACTGCGGCGCGGTATAATACCCGGGGCCATCAAAATGAGCCTTTCAAGAATAACAGCTCCCCCCCCCCCCCTCCCCCCTTACCACCACCATTTGGAGCCTATATACCGGGGCCGGCGGCGCCAAAGGCCTCCAAAGAGACACGCCGGTGAGTTTCGAATTTCGCGCCGCCAGGATCGCCAGCTCGGGTTTTCTTTCGATTGTTCTTTTCATTTTATTATTGTTTTTTTTTTGACGTCAACCTTCGCCCTTAAACAACCCTTATTAAGGAAACAACAAAGTTATTTTCCGGTTTGTTTCGCGATAAATGGACGCCAAAATGCATCGAATTCCGCTTCGAAAAGATTTTATTTAAGCATATTTTTCCGGTATGAATTGAGCATGAAGGAAAGCGCACTTGGCCGAGACAACGTTTTCTCAAAGGCCACTGCTAAGTTGCAGTGCCAATGGCCATTTAAACGAAGCGTCCTCGCCTAGATGTCCCGTTGTTTCGTACGCCCAGCCTCCTCCTTTCTAAGTTGTTAGACGGCACGCTATCACAATGAGACCTCTAAAAAAATTCCCTTTTACACTTCGACAACGAACACAGCGAACAATGACGTCCCGTCTCAAAAATGTAGCGCTAGCTTGGAGTCCCCACTCTCATCATAGCGGAATCGTCGCCGATTATGTCGGTGTTCAATGAGGAACACAAGCCTTCGCCACTGACTTTAAACCGCTCCTGCGTCCTCCCGATTTGGAGACGGCGGACGCACACGTGAAAATAAATCTGACCGCCCCAAGACCGAATAGAATAGACTTGAATAGAAATGCCGCGTGACCGCCCGCTTCGCTACAAGTGGTATTCGACTGCGGCTCAAGTAGAGTGTACAAAAAAAAAAAAAAAAGTCGTTCGTGCACTGAAAAGAAAGAGTGTCCTTTCCTCGCGAGCAACAGCAACGTTTACTGCTTCCACCATTTGCATTCCTCCCTCACAACTCGGAGCAATCCTTGCGGGACTCTCACGCGCCACGAAGTCGGAAAAGAGGTTTCCAGTATGCATCTCCGCGGGGCATTTTAAATAGCGCGATTTCGCGTATCTCTGCTGAAGCCGCCTCCGCTTGCCGCCAGACACGGCGAGCGGCTCTCAAGCGAGTCGGAAGAAATGGAGGCGCGAAATACAAAAAAAAAAAAAAAAATTAAAGATAGAAGTGCCTGAAAAGAGAAAACACGTTGAAGGGGCCTTATAACAACTGCGGCCAAGGCCGGGAAGAAAATACTCACACAGAAAATAAAAGAAAGAATTCGCAATTCTTAGACAGCGCGAGCTTCCACAGCGAAGGACTCGGTGGCAGATACGCGTATATACCTTTTTCTACCGCACTTCTCACAACGCGAACAGTTCTTCTCGGCAGGGTTCCTCTATTCGGACGCGAAACTTATTTTTGAGAATGACGCCGTCTCCCAATTCTTCTCTATTTCTCTCTTTATTTCTGCGTGTAAAGCAGAGAGTTCAGTGAGAAACTGAGAGACAGGAAAACGATAGACAAAGTCAAAGGCGAGCCAAGACACCCTGCCTAGTAGAAGAAGTTGGTGGAAAAAACTGCCGGCGCTAAAGAGAACCGAGCGGTAGAAAACGTGCATGAAACGAAACGGGAGCCCAAATGTACGCTGGAAGAAGGCGGGAAGATAAAAACATGAAAAAGAAAAAAAAAAAAATGGACAGAGAAAACCAGTGCCGCCGAGAACACTCGCAGGAGCAGCAGCGGCAGTATCGCGCAACTGCCATACGCGTCCTGAAATGCCCCAGGCCAGTTTTCAGCCGAGCTGAGGCCATAGACACTACTCCTGCGTTTGACAGGAATGGAACTGCAGGACGCAGAAATGTTCTCTACTTGCGCGAGAAGGTTTGCAGCAACGACGGTATACGCACCGAGAAAAAACTACACGCACGTATGAGAGATAACACGCTCAACAAAAACAAAAAAACTCACCCGTACAAAAACAAAACGAGAAAAAAGGCAATGGGCGCAAAGGGAAAGCGCAAACGTCGACCAGGCTATAGCCTGTACACTATACGCAAGACACCGCCCCATACACACACACAGTTTACAGATAATAGCGGCGATTGGCACACGGATATCAGTACCAGGGGAGGGCACCCCTTCGTGTTGACAGTGCATGTGATGATGGTGATGTTGTGGCTGTGCCTACAATATATATATATATATATATATATATATATATATTTTTTTTTTTTCAGAGTAAGGCAAAGCTAAAATGAAGAACGGCGAGAGCGCCTCCACAACTTAGCTTCCGTAAGCTTAAAAAAAACGAGTTAATTTCTTAGGAGCGTGTCTCATATTCACCAGTTTCTTTCTTTTACACTAGTGCGCAAAAATTTACATTTTTAGTTCCCCGGAGATCACCGGACGGAGGAACGCGAGATAAAACGAGCTTTCAGCGTTTTGGCATCCGCCACCGCTTTTTTTTTTTCTTGCGCCGTGCGGTAACCGAGATCGATAACGAGACCGGTTTGAATTTATGCAAGCACCCCGGGAATTTATGCGACCACCAAAGGCCGCTTCGCAAATGCAAACAAGCGCAGACACGAAAGAAAGAAAGAAAGGCAGAAACATTTTACGCCGACCACCACGCAATGTGCTGCCGCTATCAGAGTTCACCTAGCGAAGTACCTGGAGATAGCCGTCGGCATCTGACGCCGACAAGTGCGAAGATAAAGGTAACGACTACTAAAAATTCACGGCGCAATATCCTCCCTACGAAAATGTGAAAGAGCCGCAGCGGTGGAAGTTGTAGCCCAAATATTAGCATTAAGCCATCGAGGAATGCCGCAATACCCGTCATATCGAAAATGCGATTAAATGCACCGCGAAACACACACCAACGCACGAGGCCGAAAAAGAGGAAGCGAGAGAGGGAGAGGGGGTTTAAAAAAAAAAGCTACAAACGAAGACAGGCGTATAGGGACCATTTCGTTTCGAGCAGCCAAATTTGCTCTTCAGACCAAATAAGATCCGCGCCGCATATTATGCAAATTGGAGCCGGCTAATATTCCTCTACCCCTCTTCTTAGTTTCCTTCTTCCCTTTCCACAAGAAAAGAAGACGGAATTTCTCCTCCAAGGCTCGTCGATGCAGCCAATCTTCATATCCCGCTCTTCCGCCTTCTTCGCCGGCCTCAGCTTGTTTCCGTTTTATTCTCTCCGGGCTCATTCGCGCACTGCTGCTACACTGCGGCAGACCCATCTCGGCCAACTAAAGCCCGAAAATTTGTTTCCAGGAGCCAGGCCGATTCCTCGGCAGCAATTCTGCTCCTTTGTTTCATTTTGGCTCTCTCTCTCTCTCTCTCTCTCTCTCTCTCTCTCTCTCTCTCTCTCTCTCTCTCTCTCTCTCTCTCTCTCTCTCTCTCTCTCTCTCTCTCTATTTCTCTTTGTTCTCGCGTTCGGCGGTTCGTCCTCGCCGAACAAACCCGAATTCGGCGCTCGTACGCCTCACAGCCGTCGTCACCTCCTAGATAACCGCAGACCACGAGTTGATAAGAAAACTGCACAACACTTCCGCGCGTTCGCGTTCCTCCCGAACTGATAACGCTTTAACCGAACAACCTCCGCAGCAACGTTACTCTCCGCGACAGACGGCACGACCGGGGATGACTACAAAAGAGTAGGCATTCTCATCTCGGAGGAGATGGTTGCCAGCTTCCGATTGGAAAAAGAGCAGCAGCGGCTGCGGAGGGTGGAAAACGAGGCAGCGAGCAACGGAAACGCAAGACAGCCGAGAAGAAAAATAATACAACATAAAAAGAAAAGCAGAGATTATATAGGAGGAGAAGAGGGGCCGGGGGAAAAGCGTGGTCGGCGTTCTGAGATAGATCGCACGGCGCGGCGAGCGATAACAAAGAAATAACAGCGTGTCGGATAAGAAGACGCAAGAGAGAGTGTGCCGGCGCCTCGAGACAAGCAGCGGAGAAAGTGGCGCACGCACGCGTCCTCGTGAACGTCGGCTCAGCGCCGCCGTGTACGGTTTTGCGCGGCCCGGTACGCGCAAGCTTTCCCTGTTCGTGCCCATCTCCCTCTCTCTCTCCTCGCCTAATGATGAGCTTCTTGAGCAAGCACGATCGCACTAACACGCCCCTTTCTCCCGGAGGGCTTTATAAAACCCACTGCCTGGCCGGCACCACCTTTCCGCGTGCCGGTACATTAGACGCTTGATACAACGGAGTGGAGAATAACGACTCAACTGTAACAGCGACTGTGTACCTGGAGAGCAGTTATCTGGACGAACAAGATACGCCCTCATCAAGTGCCCTACTCGAACGTCGAAACTGTTCTACTATCGCATATCTTTTGACATAAGTCGCAAAGAGGCACCATGCAAACGCATATTGGAATGCCGTGCACGACATGTATCAGCCTGTTTAGGTCAGACCCGCCGCGGTGGCTCAGTGGCTAAGGAGTTGCGCTGCTGAGCACGAGGTCGCGGGTTCGATTCCCGGCCGCGGCGGCCGCTTTTCTGATGGAGGCGAAAAGCAAAAACGCCCGTGTGTACGAGATTTCGGCGCACGTTAAAGATCCCCAAGTGGTCAAAATTAATCCGGAGCCCTCCACTACGGCGCGCCTCATCGCCTGCGTTGCGTCGGCGCGTTAAACCCTACAATCATCATCATCTGTTTAGGTCAGCTGCGGCATGAATGCCTCCCCCATAAACTTTCTTCACTCCTATCCTAGCTGCTCTGTCCGAATGCATTCTTTGCAACCAAATTTCCTTATCTCAGGCCTCAAATCGAGTTATCACTTCTACACTCAGGAACAAGATAAGAGCTCATGTACGGTATCACTCCGCCTAAGCGATGGACCCGTGTGTCAACGGGCGCGCGCGTTTTGAAAGGGGACTGCGACGAATGCGTGATGTCGTCTGCCTTTCTTCACGGAGTTTGTTTGTCGTCGCCGCAGTACTTTATAAGCATATTAAGTCGAAACAATTACGGAAACGGGTCGTGCCGGGTTTGAAATATTCCAAGTAACGCACTACTTGCGCCGCGCGGAGTAACATCCGGCTGTGGTGACGAGGCACAGCTGCAACTTGCGTTGCCGCTGTGCCTGCCCTAAGAGCAGCGCTAGTACTAAACGAAGAGTGTCGACATAGGTACATTTGCTTTTTTTGGTAAGATGACACGCCATCAGCACGCTACAAAGGAGATACCAATGGCAATCCTCATCATCATTGCAGTTCTTTTTAAGTTATATCCGAGTACAGTCCCGTGTCTCGGTAGCCACTGCTTTATCTCGGTGTTCCGCCACTTGCCAGTACTCGGCCCTACATATCCAACAAAACGCGCCCCGTTTCTCTTAACTACAGCTATGACGTCTTCCAGTCAAGTGCTCTCTAACAAGTACCTCCGTTTCCGAACCGTCAGCGTCATTTCTACAGTTGCGCTGTCCGTGGCTCGTTGGGCCGACCGATATACATAGTTCCGTGTAACTCGACGTTTCCTTAACGTTAAAAGAGCTACTATGCGGAATACGCAAGAGTCCAAAACAGCGCGGAAGTGGGTGTACGCTACCGTGACCACAAGAAGGTATCCGCATTCCACGACGCGCGCTTTTGCACCCAAGTGGTCAGACGGTATACTCAGGCACACGAGAATAGTAATATAAGCTCTCGTTACAACTCAATCGTGTTTCGCGGTGCTCACTGCTCAGTTTGCTCGTATTCTTAACATGTACCAACTCGACCAACAACAAGTCATTTTCAAATATCCCACCCGCTTTTAACAAAGTATCGCTTACAACGTAGCCAGTCTTTTAGGCCGCAGGACTTCGTTCCAAGAAGAGTGTATACTGTACTAGAACAACGCAAACCCAGTCGAAAATGACGCCAAGATAAGTTTCTGTAGATTGTCGTATTTTCCCGTGTCGTACTGTCATCTTGTCGTACTTGTCGCGTCGCGATTCTGATGTTCTGTCGTGTGTCGTATTCCTGTCCTGATTTTGAAGTTCCGTCGTGCGGAATTCCTGTTTTGTCGTGGTGCTCATGTTCCATAAGTAGTTGCACATGTCTTGATTGTTATTGCCCATTGCGAAGAGTAGCGTAAATGGCACTTCTGTTGTCACTACAGGAATGTCGGTCGTTGAGAAAACCGATTTTGTCATTATGACATAAATGTGTGCAGTAACAACAGATGACTTCGTCGTAACAACAGGACTTACGTTCTCACAACAAAGTTTTTTTGTCGTACGACAGAAATCCTTCTTAGGTTTTTTGCGGTATTCCTTAGTTTGATAACAGCGCTAGGACAGGACACAGAGAAAGCGACACGAGACTGGGCGCTGAAGGCGACACAAGACTCAGCGCCCAGTCTCGTGTCACCTTCTCTGTGTCCTGTCCTAGCGCTGTTATCAAACTAAGTATGTACCAACAAGCCCGGATTAACACAGTTTTGCGGTATTCCTGTTGTGATTTTAGACTGGGAAGCGCCGAAGAATGACAAATTAACGGTTGGGAGCAGAGTTTCGCTGGCAACTTTATTATTCCTAGGCTCGTGCTGCAGGCGGCCGTACACACTAAAAATTTTTACGCCCAAAAGGGTGCTTCAGCTTGTCGCCGCAGGAGCACCCTAAAAACTGAATATTTTACGCCCTTTAGGGTGCTTGGATTTTGTCGCCGCAGGAGCACCCTCTGTGAAGCACCCCAGAAGACAGGTGCCTTATAAACACCCTTGTCCGCCTAAAAGTATCCTAGGGTGCTACTTAGCACCCCAATCTGTAGGAGCATCTTCTGCAAAAGCACCCACCTAAAGGGGTACAAAACGGGTGCGTCATCCTCGGTTCACAGGTGCAGCAGGTGCGAGACCACATATTGCACAATATCACACACGATTATGGTATGAAACATTCGTGCTTTCCAAGCTCGGTTCTGTGAGACATTCCATTGAAGCTCAACATCAGCTGATAATTTCCTTGAACTTGTGTCACCGATTGTTAAAACATCAATTTAAAAAGTCAGGAGCCACATCTCAGTACAGTTATAACTTTAGAGGTAGTTGATTACCCAAAACTTCGTAAAAAACCAATTATATGTTCACTTTGCCGAACTGCAGTACACATCCTTCGAGATTCACTGCAGAGCCTAACCATGCTGTGCAGTGAAAGCAATTAGGTGTGCAACACTTCAACCACACAAAACTTCCTTGAACCTTAAAACCCTTGGCTTCTTAGTATTGCATCAAACTTCCAATCAAGGTAGCTACCTGCAATGTTTAGTGCCTTATTCTTGAGCTGAGCAGGAAGGTTCAATATCAAGGAAGACCAAATGCAAAATGTATAGTTTCCTCCGTAATGCGGCTCATAATATAGTTCCCTCCGTACTGTGGCTCATAATCTACTTATAAAAGTTGGGTACCCAAGCCATTTATTTTCGTTTGCATTATTGTTTTTGCTTTACGGAAAAATATTCATATGGTACAGCACTTGCAAGGTTTGGTGGTATTTGGAGTTTTATAAACATACCTTTAGACTAAATGACCCCACATAGCAATAACAAGAACTGCAAACATCACAGAACAATGCATACAAGTTCCCTGGTGAAGCCCATGGTTGAAATGTAATGCCATTGTTCAGAAAACATTATTTTATCATGAGGCTAGCTTGTACATGGTGCCTTGCATTATGTCCCTGCCGGTGGATGTGGGGTCATTTGTCACTGTTGCAAATGAAAAGCCAACAGCCAGGGCCCATTAGTTTTTGCTAGTATTACGAGGTGCCTCACGGTAAGCATTCTACGTCGATAGACTTTTTTAGAGTTGACTAGAACTGAAATCAGCAAAAGATTCTCTACAAAACATTCATTCTATCCGCAGCTTTAGGGTTTGCTAATTTCCATAGTTGGGTTTCTTCTGCCTTTCTTAACAACATTTTTCTTTTGATAAGAAGGTGCACAACCAAAAGCAAAAAGCTTTTCTGTAAACCTTTGGTAGCTATATAATTGTTACAAAATATTTTACTCTAAATATGGCAGCTTAAACTGAGAATATTTGCATTTAAAAACATTAAAATAAGTTTAAATTGATCATAAATTTTTAGCTGTTTTTACGCAAAACTGTACATGGGATATGAAGTGCACCACAAGGAGGGCTTTGGATTAGCTTTAGCAAATTTGGGACATTTAAGGTGCACTGAAATCTCTACACATGCGCTTTTTCACTTTCTGTATCCACCAGGAAAATGGCTGCCAATTTAGACAGCGATTCTAAATAGTAGTTGACGTGCATTTTAAAATAATCACAAACATTATAGCCACAAAATTAATTTTTACAAGTTGTAGACATTGCCCGTTACACCAGACATTGGACTACTGTCAAGAGCTTTGACATCTACAATGACGTCTACAAAGCAGGCTTATACTGGTAGAATGTTTCATACCATAATTACTGTGTGTTCAGAGCTCACGTGTGAAGTATGGATACTGCTGCTTCAGCAAGAACCGAGGATGAGCACCCTTCCTGGTTCTGAAAAAAAATAACAGAGGAAATGCCTTAAGCAGGATTCTGAAACGGGGTTGAATGAAACAAGAATGAACAAGAAATTCTTTCAAAACATGTAAAGCAATGCAAACAAATATTTATTTCAACTTATTTCTACATAAGACCACCTCATGAAGACTGGTGGTGGGGTATTGGCTCAAAAAAAAAAAAGCAGAGAGCACTTATACAAATGCTACAGGGAGCTTTCGCAGCCAACAATTGTTTGAACACACCTAAACTAATCACTGTTCAACAAACTCATAAAAAATGTTTGAATGCATAAAAAACCAGTGGTAAACACAGGAAACAGTTAAAACAGAATGACGGCACAAGTTTGTCCCGTCGTTCTCTTCTGTGTCCTGGGTTTTCCTATGGTTTTTCATCCATTCAAACATGTACCAGCTAGCCCAGTCCAACGCCTTGGTATCATAAAAATATGGATAGTCAATCCTTACACAAAGTTGAAAAAAAAAGAAAGTATAAAGTAGGTGACAAAATTAAAACGACAGCAAATTGGTTGGCTTTTAATTTTAAATGATAATATAAAAAATAATGGCATGAATGAAAGTGAGCAGCACGCGAAGTACCTTGTTGCTAGCCCGACATTCCACTTTGAAGCAAAATGTCCGCTTTCAACACTACACAGGCTAAACATGCAATGAGGCATTCCTTTAGGCACACAAAATATACAGGGGTGAGACAGCCCAAACCGATTTGGGAGCAGTTTTCGGAGCAGCAAAATTTCGATTTTGGAGCAGAAGAATCTTGATTTGGAGCAGTTAGGGACATTTAATACATCGTCTTGTGAGCTTAAAACACCATTATTTCAGCAATTTGCAGGGTCAAGCGCACATTTCAATCAGTTTTTAATACACAGAACACTCAAGCAGCCTTACCTGAAAGAGTTTTTAATAGTATCACAAATTTCTAACTGCGCTACCTTTGTCCTAACTGGTGATATTGTGTTGCGCCTGCACGCAACACTGACAACAAAACTGCCGTTAACATTAGAGAGTTTTAGCAGTCTGTCTGTTGGTTACTTTGTTACCGGGTTGCCGGACCGGTCTGCGCCTGCGCGCGCGGAAGGGCGAGGAGGCGCGGACAACGCGAAGGCAGGTCCGCGGAAGTAATCCCCCTACGGCTACGAATGCCCAACTACGTACAAGACGGAACAGATGGACTGCTAAAACACTAGAGCTCCGTAATTGTGGCGCTTTTTTGCTGTTTAATGCTAAAATTATTATTTTTGTAATCCCAGGCTGCGTTGTACGAACAACTGTAGTCACGGCAACAGTTGAGCAGCTTCGAGCTAACGGTCGCATAGCCCAACCAGCCTACCCGTTTTAGTCCCCGGGGCGAAGGTTCACCCTATGGTAATTTGAGTAACGTTAATGTTTAGCCACCTAGATTTTGGCATTAAATTTCACTTTGCATACATCAAGTGTTATAGTCGCGTTCTATGGCAACCGTGTAGTCCTGCAGCTATTGGGCGCTGCCTGAACAGGTCGCGGCGCCGCAGCACAGCCCGCAAATTTCGTGTCGACCGTTCCATCCCCGAGGCTCGCGATCGCGCTTGGAAGCACAGCAACACCTCAGCATTTTACAACAGCACAACAAGCCAAAAAATTCACTTCCCGAACCCGATTATAGACGCGCGCACCGCGCTTCGCACTCAAGGACAAACCACGCCGAAGTCGTAGGCCCCACATTTCAATGAACTTTTTTTCGAGCCGCCCAACTTCCCGTAATCTTGCACCAATCTCAAACCATATCCCTGCGTTAACGTCACTGTTCAGAGCCACAACAGATAGAATGAATAGACTGGAACCCAGCTGAAACCAGGGAAAATATCGGCGATACGCACTGAGCGCGTTGGTAGCAGCCAGATCAGGCGGCGGCCATGTTTGTTGCCACAGCGATGCCTAATCGAGAAGGCCGTTACAGCGAACCCGGACGGAAAGCGAATCGAGTTTTAGAAGCTATCGCTTGCTTCGTTTCAGTATTTCTATTTGTGCCATTTCTGTGTTTGCGAATGACCGACGATAAAAGCGGTGACCGGGATACAGGAGGCTTTCGTCCCCGCCGAAACTGACATGAGCATCGAAATCCGTGCCGTTGAGGCTCTTCTGGAGCAGTTTGGCGCAATTTTCGCCATTTTCGTGCTTTTGGAGCAGCTTGGCGCAGCAAAACGGAATTGTATCAGAAAGGCGCAATATGCGCAGCTGTCTCACCCCTGAATATACCATAATTGTTAAAAAAGCTACGAATCAGTTGAAAAAACCTGACCACGACAAATTGGAATTAGTGACTAGATACAGTTTCAGAAATACACAGCGACATCATATAAAAATATATGGTTCCCATACAAAGATTGATCATAACAAAAATTCAGGACATTTATCAGACTGGCATCAATGTGCAAAGCAGCTTAGTGAAGGAAGACGGTCTTCACTAAAAACATGTTAATATTGGGAGCTCATGTGCTTCCCTGCAAGTTGGGTGTGTAAACCCACTGACATCTTAACTAACCCGCCTGAATCATCACTTGATAGACATTGAGGAATTTTACGAATTGGTTTATTGTAGCCAGCTGTCTAGTTTATTTCCCTATTTTTCTTGGCATTTCGTGTCTAATTCTAAATTTGGTGACTAGATAGCTTTTACTATGGTCATGCACTGGTGACAACGAATATTTGATTTTACTTTAAAAAAATTTCAGTTTTGTTTTATTGCTCACCAGCCAACGATCTGAAATATCAGAGGTGCTTAAAACGTATGTTGGCATTTCCTTCCTGCAGTGTAGTACAAATAATCATGACTTTTACCATAATTTGTTCACAAATCGTAATATGTGGAAAGTATTCAGCTTAATGAAAATGTCATTTCAGAAGCATGCACAATCAACAAGGCCTCAACGACTCTCATGACGTGCTCCACTTGTTTCTGTCACAAATAACCTGAGTGCAGACACATTCCACCGAAGACGAAGGTAACATGCCCTCTTCGGTGATGAATATTTAAAAAGCCTTACGAGTAAATTTGCTGCTGAGCACGTGAAATTGTGGCATTAAAACAAAAGATCCCTCTGCGGCATCTTTCACTTGGAGGAGCGCTTGACCACAAACTTTGAGAAGCTGGAAAATGCTCCATGAACCGCTCCAGCCAGCAGAAACGATGCAGGACACAAGTTGGTAGGCGGACCGTTGGCATCCTGCGATTGTGAAGATATTTCTGTTTAGTAGATGCTCTTCTTTTTGTACCACTGTTTATTTCACCTTTAACAAGCAGCTGAACTCCTTAACGTTCGCATAATAAAATGCTGCAATGCGGAACAGTTAGCAGGGTTACCTCAATTTTGCTTTTCTACGAATTAACACAATGTAGGTAATCTGCACACAACTACAATCAAAGTACAATTTTCACCTACTTCACTGCTAACATCAGCGTTTGACTGCTCAAGCACAAATACAGGTTAGACATGTGAGCAATCTGCTAAACGTATCCCCACAAACTGAACAATCAGGCATCAGAAATCGGCAAGGAAGGAGGTATCACGTTTAAATGGCACTTTTTTTGTTCAAAACATAAACAACACCTGGAAGCTTGAAGCGTGAGAGGGGGTCTTTCACGCTGACAATGTCAGAACATAGCTTGCTAGTGGGCACCTGCACGATGTGCACAATGTGTTTCTTGAAAATGCGTGCGAAAGTTTGATTGATGTGTAAGACGAGAATTGCAGCACGTTTTGACACAGGCCTTGTGGACGCTTCTGCCTGCTAATGTCAATGTGGATTCTTGCTAGTCGCCCTCTTCGCTTCTTTCTGAATATAATGCTTTAGGCATTATATTCAGGACAACGACTGCATCAAAACGTGCAGCAATTACCTACGTCCCACACATCGGTGAAACTCTCGCACACATTTTCAAGACACGCAGTGCATACATTGTGCATGTGCCCACTAGCAAGCTGCGTTCTGACATTGTCAGCGTGAGAGACCCCCTCTCACGCTCCAAGCTTCCGGGTATTGTTTATTAGATTCCATGCGCTGAATGCAAATCAGTGTACATTGGCGAAACGGGCAATCTGCACAGAAGATTAATGCAGCACTGGAACGAAGTGAACAAGGGCCATGCAAAAACAAGTCCACTGGCAGAGCACCGTGAGAGGACGGGACACGTGGTCGACTGGAACAAGACAAAATTACTGACAACTGAGTGCAATCTATCTTCTCGATTACTGCTCGAGTCCCTCATTGTTCAGACGACGCCCAACATTATCAACATAATGGATGGCAATCTGCACCATATCTATGCAAACTCATTGCGCCGCGTAATGCCCAATATATAGCTTCGTTTTCCACGACACATGCTCACCGTGAACAAGCAACAAACCGTTAAATGGCTTTCTTGACTTGGTCAGTGACCTACGTTTCATCACTGCAATAATGCTTCTACCTGCCTACACGGCATTCCGTCAAACACTGGACTACACCACATGAGCCATTGGCGTTCTTAACCTGCACCAGAGTATATAACCTTTCACTACTGCTATGAGATAGACCCATAAACGCACTTCAATATGGCCTTTATATTTAGCTCTTGGAAACATTATGTATAATTTTACCTTTAAGTTGCACCTGCTACAGCAGCTGGTACTATACCAAAAACATGAAAAAAAAAAAACGGTGGTTTAACACGCCAAAGCTACACTTGGGATATGGGGAGCACTGTAGGGGAAGGCTTCGCATTAATTTTGACCATCTGGGTATTTTTGTGTGCATCGAAATCTCCAAACACGGGCGTCTTTACGTGTTGCCTCCATCTGAAAAGCGGCTACACTAAGCGGTATCTAACCGACATTCGCCTCCACAGCACACCACCCTAGCCACGGCAGTGGGTTAAACATATGAAATAAAGCGAGTTTTGGAGTGCAAATGAAAATATTAATCACACGTCTTATTTTCCCAATCGATGTACCTTTTGAAATCCACCATGCAATCCCCCCTCCCCTACCGGCCTACCAAAACACCTTTGTCTCAAGAGGTAATCAGGCTGTTGTTAATGAAGTAAGTATTTACAATCCGAGACTTGCCACCGTTAAAGTCATGCACTTTGTTTTAGAGATAAGCGACATTAGCCATTTGCAGCACCAGGAGTTAATTGTGCTAAGATCAGATTGAAAGCATTGACGGTAGTAGTTGAAAGAAATTGTGTGATAAATTACAACATCATCTGCAAATAGACTTACATGGGAGGATATGCAACATGGAAGATAGACCAAGCAACCTGCCTGGGGGGACAACAAAGTGGCACGAGCAAAAGAAGTATATAGTTATTAGAAGTAAACTGCATTTGAGAAGAATGAAAATCTTTTGCTCAAGTGAGGACATTAGGGTGAAGTTTGAGAAGTAGTCTGTGGTGTGCAATGCGATTGAATGCTTTAGAAAAATCGAGAAAAACTACCGCAGTTTGTAAGCCTGTGTCAATGGATCAATGTAGATCGTGAACAAATCCTGAAAGTTGTGTTTCTCAAGTAACCCTTGTGAAAACCGTGGTGATACTCGAATGTGATATTGTGATTTTATAAATAATTAGCGACCTGAGAGTGGATGAATTGTTTCCTGACGTTGCATATGGTGCTTGTTAGGGAAATTTAATGGTGAAGTACCGTCTCCTGATTTAAAGACTGGTGCTACCTCGACTATCTTCCAACCATTGAGATTAGTGCCTGTCATGAGAGACTGCGAAAAAAGCGCTGTCAGAATTCTACAGACTGCGGGATGTACTTTTCGGTATAGTATGATTATTACCAGTATGATCTGAAGTAGACCAGTTTGTATTGCAAGTTTAAAACCATATCGAAAGATCCTAAATGTTTGCTTGGCTTGATTACATACGAATACTTGCTTCAAAGTCAGTTCAATTTCTCTTCTTGCCCTTTAGTCGTCAGCCCCAGATTCTCTTCAATATCTCTGCTAAGCAATGACACGCTCCATACGCACAGCACTGCTTCATGAAAATGTTTCAAATAATCAGAGGCCACAGCACTGCTAACAGGTATACATCATGGCAAGTTCCACAACATGCAATAACTAACCTGAAAGTACATAATCGGTGGGTGCACCGATATGGCAGCAGTGCCTGGACCGATGTGTCGAGCAAATGCGCTGACTTCTGAACGGGTGGTCCAAGCGGCCAGATGATGGATGAATGACCATTCCTGGCGGCAAAGCGTACGGAGCACCAACGAAAGGCCAGGCAGTACTTGGGTACAGCAGGTGCAGTGTCGGTTGGCCAAGGGAGGCCCTGGCAAAGCCTTTGAAACTGGACTGGAAGGCAGCTGACCCAGGACAGCCAGCAGCAGCACCTGCAGGTGCATAATCTGTGAGTGTGCTGACACTTGTTGAAATACAAGAAGAGCACACACAAAGCACGAATGCTTACATCAAGTAGATTTTTAATCGTTTAAAGACAGTAACCTCCAAGGCACTAATAAGAACATTCCCGGAACACCCCAAGTGAAATTTAGGTCACAGTAAGAATGTATTTATTAGACCCGCAGGTACTGTGAGTGGGGTATGCATGATATATGCAAAGCTAGCTACTGAGCTAATTTGCATGGAACGCATGCTAGCAGCTCATCTGTATCCCTTGCTTTCAATCGGAACTGGTGTGTGATAGTTGAGGCTCCTCCATTTCAATGTCTGACTTGTATCTGCACGTTCAATTCTCCAATATAAATCGAGTTGAGTGAGTGCCTACAGCTTTTTTGTTAGTCTCTGTATGGCCTGCGGTTTTGCGAAAATGAGAACTTGCGAATTGGCTCAATTTTCTGCACTAATTTAAACAATACATATGCCTCTGATATCAAGCCCCAGACTTCACGAGAGCTACTCTGACAGAATCGGCAGGCGCCTCGTAGGCGTTGTGAAATCTCCCCCACTACCCCGAGACTATGCTAACTCCCTGCGAGGCCACATGCGCGCATTTCACCTTCAATTTGCACGTATGTGAATTCTATACCTCTATGAACTCTCAGACGGGCGTCGTCATATTCGTGCCGGACTCGTGAAACTCGGCAACGTAAATTACCGCACTCGCTCGCTGGCACGCGGCCCGAACTCTCTCACCGTTTCCGGCCCTTGCATACTATTTTCTCCACCTTGCACTTTGTAAATTCTCATGTTTAACTACACCTCGTGCGCCCTCATCTCTTGCCTGCTTTTCTTCCAGCACAACTCCGTCAGCACCCGGTCGACGCGTACGCTGTCGGGGCGCGTTGGCGAGCGAGTACGGCAATTTCGCTGTTGTCGAGCTTCACGAGAACAGCACACATATCGCGGCCCGAAGACCGCGAGGCGTACGGTCGCCGGTCTCGCGAGCGCAATAGCTGCGAAGCGCACTGCACGGAATTCGTGAAGGGGGGGGGGGGAGAGATTTCACAACACCTACGAGACGCCAGCCATGGAATCACGTGTACGCGTTTTCACATGCACTTCCAGGGAACCTCCTGTTCATGTTATTTCTTGGTATACCGCGGGTATTCACGAGGGAGGACTAATCACAGCGTTGTGCCACTCACGCGAAATTGCGACTGCGATCTGCAACCGCAAAGGCACTGTTTGAGAGACACATAAACAAACGCCCCGGTGTTAAAGAGCCTTGCGTGATGTGAAATTATTAGCAGCCGTGTACCATAGCGCGAGCATCGTAGCCAAGGTCTAGCTTCAGCGTAAATTGATGCTGACTTCTGCGGAAACGGTGGACTGGGCGCCAAACAAGTATACTAACTCACGTAGGCTCTCAGAGCAAACGAGATGGGGGTATAGCGAATTACTGACCCATAAACACCAGAACTCATTCCAACCAAATACAGAATAATAAAAAATGCGTACTTACCCGAGCAAAAACGATGTTTCCAACGTAAAATTCTCCTTCACTGTCGTCTTCATCTCGCGGACACACGAACACGCTTTGTTCTGATGCAATGTCATCCACTTTTGACGCGCAGTATTTTATCCGGCGATGATCGTTCTTCCGGGGTCCCCATGTTCAACACACGCGTAGGTTAGAAGGGTAGACATCACCCATAAAGCTTCTATAACTATGATTTAAGCTTGAAATAGATAAAACAGATTAAATCACGCCACCAACCACTCGGCACAAAACGCCATGAAAAAACACACACAAAAGTGAGAGATAGTTGCCAGACTTCAAATGCAACACCTCTATGTTTGACGAAAATTGTGTTACTACTGTAATGTTGGTAATTATCTTTCTGCTTTCAAAGTCTGAAATGTGTTTATAACTTAAATTTAAGGTTTTTAAACACAAAAAGTGAATACACATAAAGTAATTGACATATATACTGATATTGTAAAGAGGTTTGACGTTTGTTTTGGTTTTGTTTTCACGGCGGGCTTCTCAAGAGAGAACGTGCGAGAAAACGAGCTACTTTGGGTTTAGGAAGAGGGCGGTAAATGTCGGCGTGATAGAAAGCAAGGAACAGGTGCTTACCCTCGTCGTTAAAAAAGGAGCTAATGAAACCCTCACGTAAAAAAAAAAAAAGAAAAAAGAAAAAAAAACGTTCGACGAGGAATCGAACCATTGACCTACAAAACAGTGAACGGACGCGTTAACAAACAGCTATGTCGGCGGGCGTGTTCGAGGCGCCTAAAACAACTCTGTACTTACGTAAGTTGTCAACGAATATTGTTGCTTGTGTCTAGTCATCGCCTCCTTTAACGATGGTCTAGTTTATGCTGCATTTTTGAAATTCTGGCTGTCCTAACGCTTGTTTCTCACGCACCGGTCTTGCAGACGAGGCCGCATTGCTAGCGCTGCAAGCGATTGAGCCAAAGCTCCATTATTTGACTCAAGCAAAGCTATCGCAGTCAACCCGACCTTTTCTGCGCAAGCCACGGCAGCCACGAAATAAATGGAATGTGCCGTTAGAATTATGGCGTTGATAACGCTTGTTTGACCGGCACCGTCTTGCAGACAAGCAACGTCGCTCTAATACTACAAGCGATGTCACTCCTGGCATGTCAGGCGCATCAAACCCATCGTGTAAAACGACTGCTAACAGTGCGAAAACCTCTGAGTTCGTAACAAGTGGGGATTTGCGGTGGCGGCGACGTAATAGGTACAGCAAGCAGGTAGGCAGAACAGCAGCGTAGGGTTACAACCTTTCCCCGAAAAAAAAAAACGGGCCTTCCGGGGGGGAGGGGGGATTGTGTTGAAAAAAGACGTCATGTTTTTTAACATGCAGTGCCATTTATTGTAGTGTTTTCTTAGAGAGAAATCAACATAACGTTTGTACTGAAAGTGATTGAGAGCTTGGTTAATCGCTCTGCATGTGCTTCACTGAAAAGTAACCGCAATAGACCCTATGCAAAATGCGCCCCGCCATCTCACGTCGACTACGGTAACTAGGTCCGCCATTTTGGTACGGTCGTTTGAAACCGAAACCAAGTAGCAAAACATAGAAGGCGGGCATTGACGCACTTGTTGATGGACTACAATGCCGTAGCATTGCTGCGTGCCGCGGTGCACGCAACGAGGAAATACCGGTCCAGATGGAGAAAAGGCACGTGAAGTTCCACGCTCTTGAACGAACTTTCTGACGCGAACTACGCCGGCGCGAGCAACCTTTGTGACACGCTGAGCGCGTTGCGCTGGGAGCGAGTATTTGTCATTGGTTCGCTAAGCGCGGGATTTCGTAGTCGCTGTCCGGATGAAAAATACAGCTGCGTTGGAGTTCCGTGGTTCAGCCTTTGTATTATAAATGAAGCCTGAGCGTGCGTCACCTATTTATGACTGACAGCGGCGCTCGAGCGGGGAAACAGTACCACACGTTGTCAAAATTAGGCTTTATTTCTTCACTCGTCCCTGTGGCTCTACGCCCGCTTCATTTCATTGTTAAATGGTACCGCTTAGCCCCTACACGAGCCTTTATCTTACCTAGGGCTGTAAACTTTTCTTGCCGCACTACGCCGTCACGGCGCTGTTGAAAATTTCCTCTGTGGCGGGCGCGCACGGTATCGGAGTATGTTGTTAGTTTCTTTTCGGTGCATTTAACCGCCTGTCGTTGCGGAAGTGGCGTACACTGTTTTATGATGATCTGACGTTGGAAAATTCGAGTTTCTGCACTTGGTTCCCGATTTGCGGGGCTGACAGGTTTGTTTACGTCAAGTTAACTTGTTGCCCATTGTCATTTCAGCCGCGATGTATTTACTGTCGAATATTTTGCGACTAAAATACACACTCACTCCTCTAGTTTGTCACATACTGCATGCATGCCTCCGACGTAATAATAGTGGCCATTGATGTAGGTAGGTGAAGCAATTTTCAAGTTTTCATCAAAAAAAAAAAAAACGGCCTGAGTTGCATCAGTCCACCGCGCATCAGCTTGAGTGGTTTTGCTTTTTTTGTATCCACAGTGAAAATCCCAGTAAATTAAAATACTTCGCTGATTTATAGCGCGTGCAATATAGCAAACTGTGGATATAAATGGAACAGCATTCGCGCACCCCTGCATGCAGCGGTCTAGTAAACACGACATTGCCCAGCCTCTGCGTGCTCGCGATATGACCACGGCGTGATGTTGCTTGAATGCTAGCTGGTAGCTCATAGGTGACCCTCCAGGTGACATGCCAGTCCTCGTTTCTGTTACTGTGTGTGTGTGTGTGTGGGGGGGGGGGGGGGGGGGGGGGGTGAGGCCAGCAAAACTGAGGCAAAAAACCCATTCCAAAGGCTACCAAGTTTTCTCCCGAGCGCTTGCAAGGCACTTTATTGCTGCTCGCATTGCTCCTGCACTCGACGTGCGCCGAACAGACGCATTGGCAAGGGAAGGGAGGGGCCATTTTCTTGCGGGCTTCTCCAGTCAATGTCTTGGACACTCGCTGGCTTGATGCCCTGCTGTCTCAGACGTCCCCACTGTTGTGGCAGTTGTGCACGCAAGCTCCGGTGGCGCCTCTTTAAAACCTTGGGCTTGCAAGAGGACGAGTACAGCTGCCAGGATGTGACTGCATGCTCCACTGCAACCCGCCGGGCACTCGCACGCTGCCTCCACAATCGCCCCACTGTCCGTCTCAGAGGTGAGGCACACAACATAGGGCCGGTCAATTTTTCTCTGGGAGCGAAAGCAGCTGCTGACCACATGGATGAGGCCCAACCTGCAAGAACAGAGAGAGTAACAGTAAATAGCACTCAGGGAAGAACAGGACTAGTCCGCTACAGTTTATGCTAAAGGGACAGAGCAGAAAGCAGTGGCCGCAAGGAACATCTCGACTCAAAATGACCATATTTTGTGTCTTGCTTAACACTGTTGCAAGGGCAATAATCTACACCTCAAACAGCAATGATGTCAAAATTGTTTTTCAAGTTCGAGCGTGCAAGTATCGCTGCATGATTTGTTAATGTACTTTCAAGAGAACCTCACCGTGGGTAATGATACCAGTACCCGCATATTCGTGTTCGTCATAACTTAAGCAAGCAATATTATGATTATCTGGAACTCACTTCCAAAACCTTTCCAGATAAACAGGTAAACATTCTGGCTATACCGATGACCCATCGAATTTAAAAAAAAAAATTTTAGTTCAGTGAGTTCGAGCTAACGAGGTTTTACGGTATTATCTGTTCGGGCACACTCAAAACATGCGCTTTAGAAGCTACCACAACCACCCCACTTCCAGAAAAGGACAAGCCAGACGCACAAACAGATTTTTGCGGCAGGACATGCGCAATAAATAATGAAAACACACACAAAAACGAAAATTCAAGGCGCATGTGCACTTTTGTAGTTGACTTCGCCGCAGAGCACGAATGCTTTGCGGCAAACGCGCGGGCGGACGACCATCACGGAAAACGGCCGCAACCTTTCCGTAAACATCTTCGCCAAAAATCGTCCCGTAAATTCCATGTACAGCATTTGAAAATACCTAATCCACCCGCTAGCGGTACGGTCTGGCGATTGTCGCTTTCCTCTTTCAGGGTTACTGCAACAGGGTCCCCGCTACGCATTTACATGGTAAACAACGGTGAACAAAGTGCTGTACAAATGCTCATACCGGTTAACTCGCGTCAAGGAAAAAACAAAGATTTACTTACTGCGAGTCGCACGTGTTTGTCCGCACCAATGAAGGCGATCAATGCGGCTCGGTGGCTAGGCGGCATGCCCTGCTGCGCTGGGCTCGGATGGGTCTTCGGCGCGGCACCACGAGTGGTGTGAGTCCTCAGACACAGTCGGCAGCGCAGACGAGTCCTTCGTCCACAATCCGTGGTCGGGACCCGAAAAACGCAGTCCAGTTTGAGCCATACCGCGTTACCGTCACCTACTCTTCCACAGTAAACAATGCGAGACTTTGCGATCGTCGCCCGTACCAATATGGCGGACGGTCTTGTTTACATCAGTGTTGCTAGATCACCAAGCAATTTCGCATAGGGTCCATTGCTGACCGCGGCGGTAGAATTTCGTTATTTTGTTCTTCCCTTAGGTCCCCCTCCATCTGAGGCAGCGCGCTCGCCCGCGTATTTTCTCTGCTCGCGTGTCTTTGCGCAGCTTGTCGACATAGGCGTGCGCAGAGTTCTCAATTTGGGGGGGCAAAGTCTTACCGCTGCGCCCCCCCCCCCCCCCCCCCCCCCCCCCCCCCCCACCCAGAGCAACTCCCGACCTCTTCTCACTGAAGGCCTTGCGGTGCGAACGCAGTGCAAAGAGGGATGGTTATAAAAATTTTATTTCAATGCGATGGAATTGCAACACATACAGAATATTTCTGAGCAGAAATTTTACTTTCATGTGTTACATCGGCAAGGCAGGCATGGGGCAAATTTGGCGCCCCCCTTCAGATGATTAGGGGGGGCGGCCGCCCCCCCTGCCCCCCCTGTGCGCACGCCTATGCTTGTCGACACGTATTTATCGTCTTAGTTGTTGAATTGACGCTTATAAAACGCCAAAACGGGCATAATCACGGCACAAAAGCCAAAAAACCGGCTGATGACGACTGGTTTTAGATATGGACCGGCAACCGGCCCGCTGTTTAAAAAAACCGGTCGGGCCGGTCCAAAACCAGGAAGGTGGCAACCCTACGGAAGCGACGAGCGAAAATGATTTTACACGACCGCCCCCGTCGGCCTGCGCAAAAAAGGAAGATAGAACCCCTGCATACACGCCCTCGAAGAAAGCTGTACAGCCGATTCAATTTGTTGTGGACGAAGAGCAACCGAGGCTGCAGCCACAAACGATTGCGCTTGCCGTGGTATGAGCCAAAGCATATATTCACATAGTTATGTTATCGTCCGTCTGACTGTTACTTACTGAAGGGAAAATTCAGAACACAAACGTTGACGTCTAGAGTCTATGCCAGACATAGACGCTGCTGTTTAGGCCCTAAAAACCACCTTCAGGGCGTCTGTCGGTTCTGTCTGAGGGCGCGCTCGCGCCGCTGATTACGAACGAGGCGTCTGTTGGCGTTGACTTATCGTGTTGGCGAGCCGGTAAACGCCATCACGGTTAAACTCCCTGTTGGAAGACTACGCTGTTGGGACGATAGAGTGCCGACAGAGCTTCTTATTGGCCCCACAAACGCCATCAAGGTTAAACTCCCTGTTGGAAGACTAGGCTATTGGAACGATAGAGTGCCGACAGAACTTCGTATTGGCCCCACAGGCGTGCTGTGAGCCCAACAAGAAAGTCTTGTTGGAATTTTTGCCCGGGGCATAATAATACGGGAACAAATTCTTAGGTAAATTCGATTTCGTTGAGGACACCGATGCCTCGCGTAAAAGTTTTATTTATAGGACTACAAGAGGCATTTTGTAGCCTTTCCTTCCCGTGCACCGAGACATCGAAACGAACCTTGTGATACACTCGAAGCAGTAGATTAGTGCAGAGTGGAATTTAAACATTCAGCACGTTTTGTTCAATTTACGAACAGCAATTTTAGAGCCTTTCCCCTGGTCTATGTGGAGAGTTCATATTTATTCTCTCAACGGGCGGTGAAATAGTGCAATGTGCGGTTTAAACATTCAGCCTGTTTTTGTGGAATTTTGCATGCTTGCATTCACACACCGTTCTTTTAGGCACCCTAACGATAAGGTGCCGTGGTAACACCCCAATCGAGAAGAAATACTTTTTAGCACCCCTGTAACGGTCGTAGCACCCTATGAAACTGTTGATTACACCCCTGAATTTCGGCACCCTCGAGGTGGGGTGCCCTAGCAATATTTGGGTGCTTGAAAGGTGCAAAAAGGGTGCAAAATGTTCAGTACACCCTCCTTGCACCTTAAAGGGTGTAAAAATGTTAAGATTTACACCCCTTAATATGTGGCACCCTCATGATTGGGTGCCGGAGCAATGTTTTAGTCCTTAAAAGGTGCAAACAGGGTGCAAAATGTTGAGTGCACCCTTTTAGCACCTTTAAGGGTGTTAAAAAGTTTAGTGTGTATACTTAGCCCCGTTTTTTTCCGGCACGGCGTACGCACGGCGGCCGCACTCAGGCCGGTGGCTGCGTGACGAGCCCACGTGTGGCTGGGAAACGAGGATGTAGAGAAGCAGCGGAAAGTGCTACGATGGCCACGTACGCCATAAATCGAAGGCGCGAGGTTGGGGCGTGGAGGCAGAGAGACCGCCGCACGGTGGTGGATTCTCGTGCGGTGCGAGGGAGACGAGACGAGACTAAAATTAGTTCTCGCGTGCGCGGGCTATTCCACCGCGAGAAAGCGCCCGCGAAGGAACCACACGTGCAAGCACCGATGCGAGGTGTTCCTTCGACGTTCTCCTTGTTTTTTCGAAACTGTTTCTTCGTCGAATATCGCGGGGGGCCAGCGCGCGCAGGCCTCGGCCAACGCATGATCGCGCGAGCCGATCTAGATCGTGCCGGCACGGAAAAGCTCAACCCGCGATCGGACAAAGCGGAGGAAAGAGATTTGCTCTGAATACTCCGAAGATCCGGAAGCAAAAAACAACAAGAAAAAGATTACCGACTAGCTCAATAACTTCTTCGACCGAAGACTGCGCCGAGTCATTACGCCGACCGGCTGGCGCTCATTACAATTTAGAACCCGGGAAGGCGAAAATTTCCTTCAGAATAGCAGAAATAACGCGTTGATCTTTTTCTTTGGAAGGAAATCGCGGCTAGTACCTCCCCGGATAACCTCAAGCACTTACTATGCCACAGACAAGACATTTGCAGCTTTTCTTTTTAATTAGCGAAGTGCACACACCGTTTCGCAAATGGCATGGCGCAATCCTCCTGAAGATCAGCATACCGCGCTCTTTAGTACATGCTCTTTTAAGTGCAGAGCACTTCAGGGCCTCGCCTTGTCGTCGTAGCTCGCTCCCTGAACTCAAGTAGAACCATGCAGACGTCATTCCGTCGTCGCAGCGTAACCCAGAGGCTTCGAAAGCCAAGCGGTTTATATAGACATAAACGTTCTAAACTCGTGAACACTTGGCGCTTGTTTTACATCTCCCCGTTGTTCAAAGCAAAGAAAACCACAGGTACATTTGAGTCAAAATGTACGTAATTAACCGGCAGCGCCTGCGTTTATTTAGTTAGGAACGCTCGTTGGGTTGGTTTTTGCGATAGTAAGCGAAAAAAAAAAAAAGGCGGCAGTGCAATGCCGGCACGTGCCGGAGGAAAAGCAAGCACAAAAATTCCCCCGCATTTCCCCGAGGGGGAGAATGTGAAAGTGCGAATGCACGGTTGTCGGCCCGCTTGCGGCGCTTGCGCTCGGCCCCCGCAGCCCACCGCCTCGCCGCCTTCTCTTCCATCTCTTCCATCGGGTTTGTAGTATCACGTGTACACCACGCAGTTATCAAGCCGCTATAACGCCGCTGAGTCGCCAACGCACGCCGCTGACGACGTAGTTTGAATGCGTTAAAGATATAAGGCGCGTTACTCACACTGATATCAGCGTGGCATCCGTGGCTTAGTCGGTAGAGCGTCGCGCTGCGGCCGCAAAGTCCTCGGATCGAAACCTGGCGCCGGATGCTGTTTCTTTTTTAAATATAGAGGAGCACTGCGGACGCCGCCGCCGCCGACGCCGCCGCCGCCGCCGGCGGTGGATGGTTTGGGGTCGCTTATAAAGTGCATTCGGAACTCCCGCTGGCGCACTTTCAGGCAGGGGGCGCGCGGGCACTCCGGAAGCGGGAAACTTAAACTGTATTGGCTGGTAGCAGTGAGCGGATAACGGCACTACAGCCCATCATGGCGAATCACTGCTCTGCAGTTCCGACAGCTTTCCCATTGAGTGGAACGGCTTCAATTTTTTTTTATGTTCCCCCAAAATACGGTCGCTTCAACTTGGAACTACGTATCTCGCTCCCTTTTTGTATCTCCCTTTTCTTCCACCACCACTAACCAAGTGCAAACTTTTTGGATAAAACCAGCGCGAATTCAGACGAAGACAGTAGGAAGTAACCACAAGGACAGCGGTTGTCCTTGTGGTTACTTCCTTCTGTCTTCGTCTGAATTCGCGCTGGTTTTATCCAAGAATGTCTCAATTCCAACTAGCTCAGCTTGCAACCCTCCAAGTGCAAAGCTCAACCGTCTTTCGAAGTTGTGAGCTAACTCTATTTCGGAGTCGCTTTATCGCGTGCCCTTTTCTTCTCATTTTTACACTTTTACACTCATTTTAGACCTTCCTTACGGTTTTTTGCCGGCCTCCGATCAGAGCCCTATTGTATGGACAAGCCGATTTCCTAGTCGTTTCCACTGCGCTATCGGGCGGATATAGCAGTGTGAATTCAGCCTGTACTCTACTCTTGTGAGAAAGTAGTAAACCCCGCGGTTACTGTTTTTCGCGTTGTCCGACTTTTAGCTCTCTCTCTCTCTCTCTCTCTCTCTCTCTCTCTCTCTCTCTCTCTCTCTCTCTCTCTCTCTCTCTCTCTCTCTCTCTCTCTCTCTCTCTCTCTCCCCCCATCTCTATATTTTTCAAGTGTACGGGCAAAAAAGGCACTCGTATGTACTTCCGACTAGGTCCCCGCTCGCTGTACAGGTATTTCAGCAGCAGCACCAAGTTACAAGATGCAAAAGATTTCCTTACACCTTGTAACCGAGGAAACAAACCAAACATTTAAAAAAACTCGCATCACGTTGCGTAATGCTGTGAAGAGCACCCAACATATTGCACAAAAACAATTTTACCACAGATAAGCACCGAACTAACAAAAGAAGAAAGCAGGTAGACAGATCACTAAATTCTCTTATAAAAATGGATGTCAAAATACCCATTTCGCACGCAATGCAATAGTTTCGTAATATTCGCTTAAATGAGTTTGGACGGCATGATTCGATAATATCGAGGGCATGTTTCGATAATATCAGCGATATCTGCATTTTCATTTACGAAATTAGGGATTCGATATGGCATACTTTTATTTAAACCCATAGCCTGTTCTATGTGTGGTAACCAAAAGTTCATTTCTTTGAATTGAGACCATCACTCATTAAAACAGTGAAATTCGTGAGGCTTCATGCAAATTTCCATGTATATACAAAAAGCAAGCTTGTACCTTTGTACCTGTTTGATCTTTAGTATGTCACATGTCACGTGCTTCTCTGAACTGTCTTTTATTGCGTCGGTAACCTGTATTTTCTATAGCCCGAACATCTTTTTTTTTTCTGCATTACAGTTAACTTGAATATATTGAACCGATTTGTTGAGCCCCAGAATAACAGACAGTAATTTGTGATTGACTCATCGCGTCATACGCCGCTAATCTGAAACTCTTGAGAATTTCACCAAGGTTGTGTGTCTCTGTGTGTGTAACAAAAATTTGGAGACGTTTAAACAGCAACAAACTTTAATTACTTCCCAGTCAGGGACTGGCCTTCGTCAGTTTAGAACACCATCTGATGAAAGCCAGTCCGTACGTGCGTAAGTATACGTTTTTGTTGCTTCAACGTGTCCTATTTTTTACGCATTATATTTTTCTGCGCTCTTTACGAGTCAGGGTGCGTGTGTTTATTCGAATCAGGCTACTCTATCTCCACGTTGGGGCCCCGGCAGAGGGAGCGCCAATTTTTATTACCTCCACCCGCCTATCCTGTAGCGCCATAGCACCTTCAGCGTATTCGATGCAGTGCAAACGGGGTCACTAATTGATCCAATCAGGCCGCGGCTGCAACAGCCCAGGGTCAAAGTTGCCGGCTCCTGGAAATTAAAATTTGCCACGAGCGGCACAAGCTAAAGCTGCTGAAGCTAGACGCAGACCGGTTTCGCCCGAGGCGGACGGAGGCCATCGTTTCGCGAATTCTGATCGATTCGACAAGCGCCGACAGTTGAGCACGAAACTCGGGTCGGTGGTATAGCAAGCCACGGAGAGGGTGTTCGGAATTTATTCCTCTTCCGTGAATTTCCCACTGCGCGCCAGTTTAAACGAGGTGTGTAACCAGACCCTGTAGAAGCTTTTGTTTCATGTAAGGTCACACAATTGTGCGGAAGGCGAACAAAAGCTCGAATTTTGGCGGAAACATTCACAGAGGGAACACGGTATATTCCATTCTCCTCCAGCCACGTTCAAAGAGTTCACGCCGCAACATGTCGCAAACATAGATGAACACGGGCGTCGAATTTTTACATCGAAACAAATTTCGATTCACAAGCCTCAAGCCCCCTTCCAAGCTCTGGTTAACTATAATTTTCACAGTTCGCGGTAATATCTCGGCATGATTTGATTGATTGATTGATTGATTGATTGATTGATTGATTGATTGATTGATTGATTGATTGATTGATTGTGGGGTTTAACACGCCGAACCTACAAGTGTTACTAGGCGCACCGTAGTGGAGGGCTCCGGAATAATTTTGACCACCCGGGGATCTTTAACGTCCGCCGAAATCGCGTACACACGGGCGTTTTTGCTTTTCGTCTCCATCAGAAAAGCGGCCGCCGCGGCCGGGAATCGAACTCGGTTCTTCGGGCTCAAATATCTCGGAATGTCTCAAATGTTCCCGTTCGTTGGTACCCCTCACAGCAGACTTACCGGTGTAACGAATATACAAGTCAAAGCCTTGCTTTCTCGTTTCTTTTTTCATTTTGTCTAGCCTTCGCGAAGCGTAACGAGTGGCTCAAAACGGCGCACTGCTGGCAAGCAACGAATGTATGAGAAAAAGGTCAAAGTAAACGGTATACCACTTGTCGTGCCTCGGTGAAAATTCGTCCCGATCGTTCAACGGAGAACTACAGAAATCAAAAAGCCCTATAGCAGCGTGAAAATGAATACGCAAGATAAGGCAACTTCCTTCAAAACCCATAAACTGTCACCCGGAGCCGTCATTTTGCACACTATTAGCACGACCGTTCATTTATACAGCCAGCTCCGAAACATCCGCCGGCAGCGACTCTCGTGTTTTTTTTTTTTTTTTTCTTCGTTCCTTTATTTCTCCGAGTTCATCCATTCCACCCGCTTTCGAGCCTAGCGGAAGAAAGGCGACGTCGTCTTTAATCCGCCAAGAGTTCCCGCTGTTAAACAGGTATACGATAAGCGCCGAAGAGGACCGAGGGAGCGAGATTCGAATGCTAATGTACACACGTCGGGTGAAGGCAGCCAACGAAATCGAAATGCATGAGACGACGAGCGCCCGACCGCGCCAGGCTCGTTAAAGGCGACGCGAACACCCTCTAGATAGAATGCCTACACACCACACATCATCTTATTAGGGAACATCAAAAGCTTCCTAATTTCAGAGGCGAGAGAAAGTCAACCAAAAAGCAAACGTTATACGGTTAGTACAAGCATAGGTATAAAGCCAAGAGCGATTTAGGGACACGTTAGGCCTTCTTCTCTCGAAGGTGTTCATCGCCAAAGTGCCCGCGCGGGCAGAGAACGACCTCGCCGGGGAGACCACTAGGGGCTAAACACACTACGCTTCCGCATAGTGGAGCTGGGGGAAGACGGCAGTCGGTGGCAGCCTGGGAAAAAGGCCTCGGGGGCGAAGTGACCGCTGCACTGCGTAGCACACATCCGAGGCGCGAACCAACGCGCCGTACCGCCACGTTCGTATCCTCCAAGGTGCGAGGAGTGCGCGACACCGTACTTTACGGTCAGTGCCGAGATCACGAAGGGAGAAGAGGAGGCGGAAAACGCGCAAGAAAGCGCGAAATAAGCGAAAAAAAGAAAAAGACGTGTTGGAACCGGTGCAAGCACTGAAACACGTTCGCTCCGGATGGATAATTATGCGGAAGCAGACGTCTACTACTATGCGCATATTAGAGATGTCGCTGGTACGGGATCCTGATTGTTGCGTCAGATAAGCAGGAGGAGAACGGGTTACAAGAAAAAGCAGACTGTAAGAGATACCTGGGGGGAGTGAAAGGTGAAGGGTGTATCGCCTTTTTATTTTATCGGCTCAATTTCTTTTTTTCCAGGAGTAGGCCTTGGCGTCATTTCGGCAGCACTGAGCTTTGCTTTAGTAAAAAGACCCACGGCAGTATAGCCAGTGTCAAGTTTAACGCAAGCTGCGTTTAATGGCAATTGAAAATTGGTGAAGATGATGATGCCCCGGCGACATTGGGAGGCACGTGTCCGAAGGTGTCGTCCGAATCACGTCACATGCGATGTAAACGGGCATACTGATCGGCTAAAGCCGCTATAAGCGAACCCAACTCTGTATTGGAGATTTCTATCTCGCAATACTTACAAAACAAGTGTTTTTGAAATTAGAAACGGCTCTATTTTACAGCCACAAGGTAAGTATTAAATGACTACGCTGCGTCAACCTGGGAGCCAGTCCCGCGACGCAATCTCCGCGCACCTTTTGTATCACGCAGACGCTACCAAAGTCGAAAAGAATATTTTACCACTCTGGTCCCGATCTTGTGAGTTGTAAACAGTAATATCAAGGTAGGCTCCCGCTGTATCCCAACGAATCAACAAATTCCATATATCCCTCTGTTTACTCCTTCCAAAAAAAAAAAAAAAGGAAACATTCTTCTTACGTCGCAAGGTTTCTTCGGGAAACTGGTAATTTCAAACTTCCCCCCTTCCCCCCCTCCCCCCTCGCGCAAAACGCAAACTTAGTTTCCCGCCAAATTTAACAAAATAGGCTGCCAAATCCAGTTCCTTGAATAGAGAGTTAGTTATAGCAGGGCAGAGAACCGGTGCCGGTACGGTATCCGGTAAGCGACCGGCGCTACTGCGCGTGCGCAAAGGCGGAAAAACTGGTTCTGCGCATGCGCAGGTGTACCGGGTACCGTACCGGGACCGGTTCTCTGCTCTGCTATAAGGTACTAGCGCGATCACGACTATAGAGGTGTCTGCCTCAACTATGATTATCTTGTGTCCACGGTGGAGAGAGCACTTCCGTCGAGCAACTTTTTCTCTCTTCCGCGATAATCACACTTCGTCCTCTTTTTCACTTCCTCTCGCCGCTTCCTGACCACCGCTGCAAACTTCCTACGCGCTGCGTCACGCGTCGGGCCTGTTCGTGCTCGATCAGCGCAAAAAAAAAAAAAAAAAAGAAAACACGGCGAGGCTTAGCGCTGCACAGACACACACGAGCGCGGTTCACACGCGCAAAGAAAAGAGCGTTGCGTGACTTCATCTGCATGCCTACGCGCAGCGCTACCCAAAGCGGATAGAGGAAGGGGAACCACAGGGCGAGCGGGAAAACAGACGAGGGGAGAAGAACAACACCTGCACCGAGTCCCACAGGCGGCGCGCTAGCAACCAGACGGGCGCCAGAAAACTTCGTTTTTAGAACAAAAGCGATCACCGTCGTTGAACGGAGAAGCAAAAAAGTTTCCGCTTCGCAGATGCTTTGCCCGTAAGGGACTCGATCAGCCACCGAACATTGTGGTGCGAGTTCGCAGTTGTCACTTTATGTACAGACTTTGTCAAAAGTTTCTGGACCATCTAAGGATTTCGAGAAAAAGCTCGGCCTCCAAGTGCGACCCATTTATTTGATGAGAGTGGGTATACACAGTGCTTCCGGCAGCTTTCTGAGAAAGCAACTTAATTTTCACTTAAGAGGAAAGCTTGTACTTTGAATTATTTGTGGCTAATTATCGTTTGGCATGACCTGGAAACTTTTGACACATACTGTGCGTCTGAGAAGCGTTTAACAGCAAGCGAAAACGCGCCGGGGCGAAATGACGTAGCTTGTGTCCGTTCAATGACCCAAATGCAGTCAGACGAAATCCAGCAGAAGCACCCAACTACATCAAGCAACTCAGAGCACGCCGCGTTTACACGTACAAGTAAAGCTTGTAGAGTAAGCACCCGGCGTGGAATAAGCCGCACCCGGAATATGCACCGTACAGCTTCCTGAAACCTGGCCCCACGTTTAATTACCGCCCGCGCCTCGGAATTTGAAAATTAGCCGTGGAGTGCAGTTCTCGGCTCCACGTAGCCTCCGACCAGCTTCGTATGAAGCACGGCGGCAGTCCAGGTACCCCACTCGCCCCAAAAATACCAGGTCAGGAACCGTCGCGCCAACGCCCAATTCGCGACTATGGTGAACACGTGTGTTGCGTTCAGACGTTGTCGAGGGGCAAACAAAGGAGAGGCAAAAAAATGGCAGCATCTCCACTCTGTGGATGACGGCGGGGGTGCGGAGTTCGGGGAATCGAAATGACATCCAAGTTGCGCCCCGAGTGACATCCCATTTGCGCACCGACCGTCATTCGATTTGAGCCATGAGTTGTCTCTTCATTATTCTCTAACTGAAACTGCAACTCAAATCGAATTTCGAATTTCGCTTGATGGTGGTGTGCGCACGGATGGATGCGGACGGACATTGTGCAGTCCTATAGGGTGCTCCGCACCTAAAAATCCCGGGCCATTTCCACTAACGTGAAACCTTGGCAGAGGCGAAGCATGCAGTGTATACGTGTATTCATGGCGCCTTGGCGTTTTTGCCAACGGAGATGAAAACGTTGGGGGGTAAAAGTCCCTTTTCTTTGAAGCACGAAGCTCTCTAGTCTCGGTGTTTTTTTTTTTTGTTTGTTTCTTTTCAGTGGGCGTTACGAAGCGCTTCAGCGCGAGGCGTAAACGAGTGTCCCGGTGTTTTTTAGTACGCGTTACGTTCTAGCACGAGGCGTAAACGAGTTTCCCGGTGTATTAGCACCGTGACAACATGAGACGACGATTACGACGACGATAGGAGACGCCAAAAGCCCCAGCACCTAAAAGAACACACCCTGGAACGTAGCGCTCCCACGATTCCATGCTTCAAAGCGGGCGCAGCGACGGTATGGCTGATGATCGACAGAGGGCGCCACGTGCCGTGTGCGTGGGGAGGTGCGGCAGGCAGGCATACCGCAAGCTAACAGACGGAAGGAACAGCGGTAAATTCAATTGGCGGAGACATCGGATGACGTCACTTTTCATCAGAAATGTCGGGACAGTTCGGGAGAGAGAGAGAGAGAGAGAGAGAGAGAGAGAGAGAGAGAGAGAGAGAGAGAGAGAGAGAGAGAGAGAGAGAGAGAGAGAGAGAGAGAGAGAGAGATGCACTTCCGCGATTTAAAAGGAAGACCCCGCACCTCCATCCAGTTCATTTCATTTGGAAGAGGGGGTAATTAAGGGAGTCAAGCCCACCTGACCCCCTTCGCCTGTTTTAACGTACCCATGGGGATCTTTTTCGGCGCTGAGCACGGTCACCTCGTCACGGAAGTACATTTAGGAGCGGCTGAATTCTCAAATTGTTTCACTCACAATTTAGAGCCAACCGTTCTAACCAACCACTACCGCTAGCCGACGTTATTACTAGATTTTTTTGATGCCTCGCTTCTCTCGCTTTCTTTTTGCTTGTTTTTTTTTTTTTTATGTGTGTGTGTGTTCTGCCTGCGCGTCGTTTCGCCGACTGTAAAGGATCTCCAAAGGGCACGGCGGGAAAGCGAACGAAAAAAAACTTCAGGGCGAAGAGCTGCTATCGCGTTCAGCCACTCGCGCCGAGAGAGAACCTCCCCGGCCGGTATAGGAAGCGAGGAAGACCGATGCCTGCTTGTGCATGCATGAAAGAGTGAGCCGGCAGTCGTAGTAGTAGTAGTAGTAGTAGTCGCTGACGCCCCGGCGTCGGACGCCTTCTTTCGCCACGTGCACCGCGCTGGCTCGTCTCCCGCTTCCTGCTCTGTGCGCAACGCACACTCCGGCTTGTATACGGAAGTGTTCAGCCTTCGCGCATAAGAACGGCTCGACGACGGCGACGAAACAAGAAAAGAAACGCACGTCACGCTTGGCTGCGCGGCTGACTGATCCATCGACAGCTCCCCGCTTTCTTTTTTTGTTTTCTTTATTTCAGAGGCCCGACCAGACGAAATGAAAAAAAGGGAGAGGTGCTGTCGAGCGTGCTTCTGCCGCCTCTTTCGACGCGGCCAAATTTTTCCTCTCGGAGAGGCTCCCTCGGGGGACGGCGCAAAAGCAACATCGCGGACGTCGAAGTAGTAGCAGCAGCAGCTATCTGCCACTATTTGGCGGGGTCCCCCCCTTCATCGAAACCACAGGGTACACACACATACGCCCACTAAAAGATACTGTTTCCTTGCGATGCGGCAAAGAGGAACGAAGTCGGCGGCGGAAAGCCACAATATATATAATAGCTAGCGCGTTTTTCGTGGCGACGTTCACTGCTAAAAGCGACTTTCTTTTTTTTTTTTTTTTTTTCTCGCGGACGAGAAGGGAAGAAAGAAGTATCGAGCGCCGTCCTCCTCCAAAGCACAAGTTTTGTCGGCGCTCCGCGCTTGACTGCACGTCCACTGCCGCGGTGTATGGTCGTCGACCGCGCTGGAGAGACGGGGGAACCCACACGTCAAGCGGAAAACGGATCACAAGATACGCCTCCCCCGCCCTCTCTGCGCGACTCGTCAAAAGAAAAAGAGGGCTTTTTTCAACGCCGCCGTATCGTCTCAGCGCTTCGAGAAAGGCGACCTCGTTGCTCGAAAAACGACGAGTTTTTATCAAGCCCGCGACGAATGCTTGCAGCATGTAGCAGCGACGAGACACACCAGTAGGCCGATCCGAGGCGCGGAGGAATATACGCGTGGAACCCCGCTTGCGAGACCTTGAGAAATGAAAAAGGAAAGCGAAACAAACGGCGGACAAATTTGGTGTGCGCAGCGGCATGTCAGAACGATACCGTTCCCGTAGTAACGGGTAGAGGAAGGGCTTTATGGTTTCGCACAGGCTTTTACGTTCTCTACATGGGCTGCCGCGGATTCCCAACCTTCGCATACGCGGTGGATAAAGCCTGGAAGCGCACCCTAACGTAGACCAATAAAGTCTGCCGCACTGAACCTTTCTTGTAGATATAAAAAAACTGGCGCAGATTGCCCTAGTAGCGCGAGGCTGGAGAAACAGCGGAGGGGGGGCCGCCCTATCTTCTTCAGATTATGCTAAGCTTTGCCAAGTTTTGTTAGGTTTTGCAATGTTCTTGAGGCAGAGATAATTAGAAGGATCAGAATGTGGTGGAGTGCATACGGCAGACATTCTCAGATAATGAATAGCACCCTACCATTGTCGCTGAAGAAGAAAGTGTATGACAGCTGCATCTTACCGGTACTCACCTACGGGGCAGAGACTTGGAGGCTCACTAAGAGGGTTCAACTTAAATTGAGAACGACTCAGCGGGCAATGGAGCGGAAAATGATAGGTGTAACATTAAGGGACAGGAAGAGAGCGGAGTGGGTCAGGGAACAAACGCGTGTTGAGGACATAGTAGACATTAAGAAGAAGAACTGGACGTGGGCAGGGCATGTAATGCGAAGGCACGATAACCGCTGGTCATTAAGGGTAACAGAGTGGATCCCTATAGAGAAGGCAAGCGCTGCAGGGGGCGGCAGAAAGTTAGATGGGCAGATGAGATCAAGAAGTTTGCGGGGATAAATTGGTCACAGTTGGCACAGGACCGGGGTAATTGGAGAATAATGGGAGAGGCCTTTGCCCTGCAGTGGGCGTAGATAGGCTGTGATGATGATGATGATGATGCAATGTTCTTGCTAGGCTAAGTATTGAGGAGTGACGCCAAGGTCTGCCGGATTATAGGAGACCCCACCCCCCGTCCCCGGCCACACACACATACACACACTGACAGCAGACCTTAGGGGGGAAGAAGCTAGGGCGACCCCCAGCTCCGCTGTTTCCCTAGCCTTGCACCAATGGTGCAAGCTGCACCAATTTATTACGTTTTAGCAGCCCAAGAAAGACTACCACCTTCAAAATGGTATAGTAAGGGCAGCGCACACGCGTACGCCCCCTGTGCTCCCACTCGAGCAGGCGCGTAAGCTGGCTTCACTGATATAACACCCTATCTGCGGTGGTGCACCCTTTACAGGCGGCGCAGTTTTTTTTTTGTCTTTTTGTTTTGCTAACGCCACCGGACCAGGCTCAAGCTTAAATAGGAGCTGTTAACATTGGCTATTTCGATGGCGGTCTAAGAAACCTCAAGGAAAATTTTTTCAAGAAGTTCCCTGAAGCAATCATGAAGGCATCACAAGTAAATGCGAACGACCACGACAACTCCTTCCGAGCACGTGGTTTCCAAAAAGCACAAACCTCAGCTGGTTGTTTTACGCCAACTGCACGTAACATTTGTTCAATTCCAATCTCGTTCTAACGTTTCGAATAGCCATTAGTACCATCAAAAGACTTATGCCGCCGTGAACTCGAAGGCTGTTGCCTTTTTTCAGTGCCCGAGTTTATTTACGTACGACAAGCAGCGACAATACCCCGAAATTACTGGCGCAACCGGCTAAACGACGTGTCGGGCCATCAGCTCCGCACTGAGAAAAAGCGTACAAGTAGTTTCTACTGCTTCTCATAAGAAGCAGCACTTCCCTTGCTAGACATGCCTAGAATGACATTCCCTTCCTCAGAATGTGCGACGTGATTTTTCGCATCTCGTAAATATCGAAGAGAAACAAGAAAAAAATGACAGGCTCAAGTTTTTTTTGTTTTTTTTTTTCACTTATAAGCCAACGAAGCACCGTTTGCCACCCAGGAACAGTCGAAGCGCCTCGGGATAGCGTGACCTTTAGGTTGAAACAACTTAATGTCATTCACCTTTTAGCGCCATTTAAGCACCTGATGCCCACTTCAGATAGGTCACGACAAAAACCTTTCTCCGAAGAGACCCCTTCCCGAGCTACTCGAGTTCAACGAATTGCTAAACAAACACAGCACGCCTAACAACAACAACAACAAAAAAAAAACATAAGCCGAAACGGCCTGAGACAATATGATCTTTAAAGGAACCCTTAAACACTTTTTTCAACCTTTTTTGGAATCCTAAATGCTTGCAGAACGTACTCAGCCAACACACCCAGTGCTTACATTAGGGGTCGCAAAGTACCTCAGCCAAAAATTACCTCTCTATGCCCATCAGATAACTTGGAAACTCGCTCAAAAGACTGTTCTCTCTTTTCCGGTATTCACGTTCTTCGACGGCTCGAATTACGTCACTAAGGCCACGTAGCGGCTGTTGGCCGGTTTTCCTTCAGTTGCAGAAATGAACGCTTTTCGATAGCAACGTTAAAAACAAAGCCAAAAAGCAAAGCAGAAACGGAAGTCGTATCTGCTGCGACGAACAAATCACGCAGTGCCGCTCCGTGCTGGCGATAACTGTAGCTTTCGCAGTGCTTCTGGTCGCCAAGGAAAGAGTGAAAGCGTGTATCCAAAGTGCTGCAGGGTCTCTTTAAGTCGAAACAGAAAGTCGAACAAACAATTGATACGCACTTCTGATTGGTCGCGATGCCTGCAACGACTGCCCTCTCTCCGCTCTTCAGGTTCAACGAACCAGTACTGCGAATACGACGCGTAAGATGGGGCAAATTCTTTGCATTTATTTTTCTAGTTCTTACGCGACCCAACAGGAGGCAAAGACATCGCACACTATCGCGAGCTGCAGTAACCCTGCTAGTCCCATCCATTGCGGGAGCCCGTGTTGCGATGTCGAGGGTGCTTGCAGTATCGCGAGTAGCAGCCGCCGTTCCCGAAACAGCCCGCGTCACCTCACCGGTGGCGGCGGCTGCTATCCGTAACTGATGTCGATGCGGCGCAGCACTTCGAAACGAAAGGCACTTTCGTAAATGGCCCCCAGCGAGCGTATATACGGGCTCCTCCTCCTCCGCGATCACTGATGCCTCCTCTTCCTCCTCGAGGAGATGCCGAGGAAGGAAGGAACGTCACTATTTTCTCGACCTAGTGCTTGCTTTGTTTGCGAAGAACGGCGCGCGTGGCGCGAAATGCGGAAGGAAAAGTGTGGCGGACCACCGCGAAAACGACTGCCGGTCTTACGGCGAGGGCGACATTAACGCGCGCGCACTTCCCGCAGGCCTCCTCCTGCGCTTCCCGGATTAATGGCGTTAGGAACAATGGCTGCGCGAAAAAGAAAAATAACGACAGCCCGTTCTTCTTCCGGCTAAAAGGCGCGCTTATCCGGGCGCCGTATATAACAGTAACAACAACGAGATGCCGGGAGCTGTGGCCGAAACGGGTAACGTCCTAACGAGGCTCGTGGTGCTGCCATGCGTTAACTTTGAGTGGCCCGGTCCTGCGGAGAGACGTATACCGTGTTTACTCGAATATACGGTAAACCCTCGCTATGAGAAAATCGATTTATTCGAAAGTTCTACGACTTCAGCGGCGCGGTAATTTCGGGTGGTCGGAAGTATAAAAAAGCCTACCAGGATAGATCGACCGAATACCGTGTTTACTCGATTATACCTAGCCAACAGGTATACAGGCGTCTCATAGCTCGAAATTATCAAAGTTGCTACATTAAACATACTTTGTTCGCATTTCGAGAGTAGGAATCAGACGCAATGGTACGGTGTTTATCAGGTTACCGTTCAGGACCGTGTACTTTTCTTATTTGTACG